>NC_086330.1:306457519-306774503 GCF_032445375.1 Bacillus rossius redtenbacheri | reverse complement strand
AGTTTATAATCATTTAGTGTCTGATCCAGTGTGTTTTTAATTAACAACATATACAAAAATACAAGAACCCTTCGGGTCGACCATCGCTCAAGTGATAGTTAACCGATCGATCGTGATGGCTGTTTGATGCACTAGATTAAGCTGCATGGCAACGTTTGAGTTTGTGTTCGCAGAAAGATCACTTATGAGGTGTCAACAGATTGTCGTCGTCCGTCCGAAGGTCATAAAGCCCGGCCTCCACCCGCCAGTATTAAACCCCGCTAACAGAACGCAACCCTAGCACAGGTCACGTGAGTCAAGCGAGCCGTCGACATCGGTGAGTGTTTAAACGGATTATGCCCATATGCCAACACCACCAAACAGTTCTTATGCTTCATTAACTACTGTGAGTAATTAAGTGTTTTTTAATTAACAAAACAACCCTTAAGGGTGATAGTGCGTCGTAGGGGTGCAGCGGTTTTCCCCGTGGGAAACCGCAATTAATAAACTTTCGGAACATCCCTTGCGGCCATCCACCAATAATTAACCACAGCATAAATCAACCTAATTAACCTCCCTGTTTTCACCTGCAAATAGCCACTGGAGTAGTCAACAAGTGACAGACAGTCTCCAGCTTGACTTTCTATTTTCAAATATTATTAATCTCAATTTTATTATGTATTATTATTATAGACCTTCCGCCAACTAATTCAGACAGATGTCATTAAGTTACGAGGGTTTTAGAAATAATAATGTATAATTATAATTATAAATTTGGAATAACGGCACATTAGAAAGTTCGGCGCGTCATGACGCTTCCTCCCCTCCCAAGCCGGCACAAAGCGGCAGTAGAGTTTTACGCACGGGCCGGGGCGGACGTGTGATCCCGCGGGGAGACTTCAACTTTCGTGCTCCTGATTCTTCATACTGGTAAATATCATAATTATTAAAAACCTCTTTTTCCTCTCCCCGCGTGCTCCCGCGCCCTTTTCCGGTGCAGGGCTTAACCCGGCTGCGTTAATTTTTGTTCGTCGCGCAACAACGGTTTGCGGCGCAGTCACTTTACGGTCCGGGCCGACTCCCGCGAACAGAACTTAATATTATTCGTCGAGCATATGCCTGCCGACTACAAACTTAAAGACTTGTCTCTTAATATTACCTTTTTGGGCCCGCGACTCACACAGGTGAGCCCGGGCACGAAGCTAGTTCCAGTTCATCACGGGAGTGGCCGTTTACCCACTCAAACTCTACTACTACCCTCAAACCCATGTAGGGATCTTATTTGCAAGTGCCGCAACGTAACACGTAATTAATTATTCAGTGCGAGTGTGTTTAGTGTAAGCGTATTTGTCAAGTGTAATTGTGTAACTTGTGCCCATCCACACTTTGTGAGATGCGGGATTAAAAACCAGCACCTAAATAACGTTTTCTTTATTTCGTAGACGCCCCCTGAACAGTTAGGAAACAGTCCTCTACACTGTTTAGGGCCAGTGCGTATTAAAAGCAGGGTCTCCCTTCCACCATCAACAGCCGCCGATCCTAGTGGAACACGCAGGGGCAAAAACCCACGACCACCTCGGTTAATCCTTGAATTAACCTGGCGCCCGCCGGAGATTTCATTAACAGCCTCTAAAACCCACTAGGACCGCCCCGGGTCTCAATCACGAGACCGCGGGTGACAGCAAGGTGATAGCAATTTTGGGACCAGAGGGGGTTTGACATGTGACGTCAATTTTAACCTTGCTGTTTTGAAATATGCCCTGTTATGAAATTTTTATGGCATGAAAACATTTGAAACTAATACAGCTTATTTTGATAGTATCTGTATTATTTTATATTAAATGATGGATTTTGAAACATGACATCCATATAGTCTAAAGATTTCATATGAATTTCTTTTATTTGAAGAATAATTTAATAAAATGATTATATAGTTTTTGTATTATATTGTACATTTAGTTTTACAAAGGTTATGTTTTAACTGTTGAACATTATAAATTATAATTTAAAATATTATTGAAACAAATATGGTATATTTTTTAATATTAAAATATTATTGAAAATTTTACTATAATCTCTATGTCATTGCGATTTGCTCCTCTTGAGTTGGGCATGCGCACATACTGCAAGGGGCGTGAGATCAGGAAGCCATATTGTCCTGGCTCACGTAAAGTGTACTTGTCATATTTATTATTAGTTGTGTGTACATGCTAATAGTAGGACATATCACTAAAATCATCACTTTTTCCCTGTAATAAGTCAACGCGCTGCGTTTTGTTTTGTTTTTCTCGGAAGCATACATTTCACTATTGATTATTTTTACTTGGCCAGGGTGTAAATAATTCCCCCTACAATCCAAGATGGGCACTCGAGATGATGAATACGATTATTTGTTTAAAGGTACGTGTCACAGACTCTTAATATTGTGTTTTGATACAGTAAAAGTTAGTTATTATTATCATATAATGTACTTGGTTTGTTATTGCGGCCACCATTGTGTATGAATTAAGATAGGTCATGATAAAATATTTGACAGAAACGATAATACTTTGCTGTCAATTTTATTTTTGTGTTGTGCAAGGATGAATTATTTCATGCATGATAATGATTGTGTCATAATTAAGATTATTTGCTACGAATATATTTAACTTCGATGTGTCTTTGGAAATAATTTGACATCTGTCGTAACTTGTGCTTGGTGCAGGGTTACTAAGCGTAGTAGTTTATACGAAAGTGCAGAAGTAAAATTGTTTGTTGGCGGCCTTATATATATCATACTCTGGCTGCAAAAGCACCGTACAATGTATCCAAGTTTATTCTTTGATCTTGTGGTACACAATACCCGCTGTTCAAATTTAGTATGTCAAAAGATCCTGGCCATTTCAAAACTTGTGATATAACAATGAATTATGATTGTAAAATGTATATGAAAGAAAAAAGACAAATTGTGTTAGATAAGGTTCTATAGTAGTATCAAAGTTTGGCATGATTGTGTTGAGATTTATCGCTGTTTTAATTTAGTACGTCAAAAGATTCTGGATATAACAAAAACTTCTCATAGGACAGTGAATTGTGATCAAATTTAATATGAATGAAAAAAGTTTCCACAAGACATGACAATTTGTTTGCATTGTGATATTTTGATTTTTGTTTGGCCAGAACCTTTCGATTTACTAAATTAAAACAGCAAGCATCATGGGTAAATATGTAGTGTACGGATTAGCGCCAAAAAAAATCATACAAATCTGAAATAACTTTCATTATATGCTCTTTTACGTCCTCTTTTCATAACCGCCTGCGGAGATAAGAAATTCCAATTACTTTTGGAGATATCGCCGTTCTTATTTTGCAATACAAGACCTATGTAATCATTCGACCGTCGCCATTTTATATTTTGCCGTGTGCACGTGAATGCCTAAACAGAAATTTTCCATTAGGTAAGGTTAGTTACATTATAAATACTTCAAATTAAACGGAAATTAAAAATAATATCAATTTATTTTACTTGTTGTATAGTTTTTAGTATTTATAATGTAACTGACCTGAACTAACAAAACGAGACAAAGGTAGATTAGGTCAGGTCAGCTACATTATAAATACTTTGAAACTGAACGGACATTAAAAATAATAAAATTAATTTTAATGGTTGTTTAGTTTTAAAGTATTTATAATGTAGCTGACCTAACCTAACAAACCGGAACAAAGGATTAACAGTAGGAACGAACGTAATTTTTTAAAGCATAAAAATTTGAAATGTTAAAAACTCACCTAAGTTGGAGGCGGCCTATTGGTTCATTTGAATATTGGCCTATCACGAAGTACCACGTGACATTATTATCCAAAAAAAAAAAAACAATTGATACTCGTAAACAAAAACAATGGTGAACGCCGTGTGAATGTGCAGGTATAGTGATTAAAATTTAAAAATTCGATATCTCCAAAAGTAATTGGAATTTCTTATCTCCGCAGACTGTAATAAAAAGAGGACGTAAAAGAGCTTATAATAAAAGTTATTTCAGATTTTTATAATTTTTTTTTTTACAATAATTAAAATTTAAAAATTCAATATCTCCAAAAGTAATTGGAATTTCTTATCTCCGCAGGCGGTTATGAAAAGAGGACGTAAAAGAGCATATAATGAAAGTTATTTCAGATTTGTACGATTTTTTTTGGCGCTAATCCGTACACTACATATTTACCGCATCATGTACTACGGGATCAATGTATATAGGATCATGCCTTCAGGATCAAGAGCTAAACTTAGGTACATGATACTGAACAATTATCCATCATGTACCTACTGCAGAATCAATATACACAAGATCATGCCATCAGGAACACGGGATAAACTTGGATACATGATATTGGAATAATTATCCAGATAACGGTTGGAGGCCGTATCTTCGCATACCCCACTTAGTTCCTGAAGTGCTTATGAAAACAATTTGTCAACCAATGACATTTAGTCAGGAGTATTTGAAGCAGGTTAACCATTGACCTATGATCTTTATTGAGATGAAAAAATCCAGAAACTTGTTTTGGGTTCTGTTAATGTTGCTTGATTATCTTGGAAAAACTTGTTTGGAATCCTGTCTGTTAACACTTCCTCCTCCGCTGTTTTTAAACTATATCAGAGCCTCTTTTGCTTCATGAAGTGAAATATTCATGTGCACAAGTCTACTTGCTGGATTTTTCTTAATAGTGAATTAGTTAAAGAGTAGATATAATGTTCTGTGGGTAATATTCTTACAGAGGGACTGTAAGATAAAGTAAAAATAAAAAATTCTAAAACTACGTTCTTCGAACACTAGAGACGTCTATGTTACCATTTTTTTCCTTTCCTGTGTGGGTAGCAATAAAAAAAATACTTGAAATCAATGTGGACAGTTGATTGGGTTAGTATAGCCACATTAAAAATACTGTGAAATCAAAGAGATGATTGTTAAGGGGCCCGCCTACCCGGACACACATACGATGTGCAGAGCTTCAGGAAAATCAATGCAATTTCAAAACTACTCATGATATCCGAGTGGGATCTGCTTACGAAAAGCATTTAAGGGTTCGCTGAGGGCCGAAAAGTACTTTTGATATTGGATTAAGTTTTTGAACTGTATTTCTAGAAGAGTTAAAATGGCTTAAACGCATGTTTTCAGAGTAGTTTTTAGGCGTAAAACAACCGGTACAGATTCTTTAAAGCACTTAAGGGACTTGCATTACACCTTTAACTTCATTTCTCAGCCATATAATGTTACGGTCACCGCTCAAATTTCACAGTTATCCTGTGATGACGAGAAGACTGCGCGCCAGTTCAGAGCCTCGCGCTTAGAGGCGACACTGCACTAGAAGCACGGGCGAGCGTCGCACTTATCATCCCACCTCACTAACACACATACGCCCCTGACGAGGCGGGCCCCTTAAGGTCAGGATATCTACATCTTACGGTAGAGTCACAATGCCATGACAGGCACGACATGACAGGCCCGCCACCCTCAATAGGCAATAGCCAATGAAATACTAGATCGCTATCACATCCCCCCAAACAAAATACGCGCCAGATTCTATTTCTAATTTTGCCATGGTGTGCTGCCCGACAGCAAAACGGAAACAGAAACTTTACAAAACTAAACTTCAAAAATATTTGCCTTCTTAATAAATCTTTATGATGAAAAATAAAATTTTGTTTTATGTGTGAGTAAAATGTAATATTTGTATCTTGCCTTCATCTGTTGATATGAATTCATATCATCGTGTTTGTGATCAATGTTGTTGTAGATTGGGAATGATTTAATTTGAGAATGAATGAATTCAGCAAAGAAGTTTTAATTAATAAAGTTCAGGCTTCTGGTATTCTGTAGGACATTGGGTTGAAATACTACAGAAATCAGCCAAAAAAAAAAGTATGGGCTGAGATTAGCATGTCCTTTTTTTCTACACTGGTTTTGGCACATTCTACACTGCAATTTATTCATTTTTTATTTTTGGAAGTATTTGGCTTGAAACAAGTTTACGACAGTCAATTCAGAAATCGTTGGGTTAATATTTATTGTCTTGGCATTGTTACCATAAGCTGTTAAATATGTAGTGGTGGAATGTGTCGTGTTCATTGTGGCATTGTGACTAGCTTTAAATTGGTAATTCCTAAGCAACCATTAAAAATATTTTACAAGATTTCTAATGAAACTATACTAATCTAACCAACCGTCCATAATGTTTTGAAGTATTTTTAATGTAGCTAACCTAACATAATCAACCATTCTCATGATTTTAGATTTTTCACTCTGATTCAAATTGTTTGTTACTGCATGAATCAATACGTTACTTTAAATGCAAATGTCAGAAAAAATATTTCGTAATGCATTTAGTTTATTAAAAGACAAACATAAAGTATAAAGATTAAAATTTCCCCTTATAATTGCAGTAAATTCATATAAACTCCATTGATTATCAAAACAATACCTCTATTTACTAAATTTCTCCAAAACAAACACACAGATCCACACGGAAAAGAAAAAAATGGCAGCGCCCGTGTCAATGCACACACATTGTAATATAAGCTATAAACAGTGATTTTTTCAGAAAACAGTGCGAATTCAGAAATGCTGTTTTGAGGGTTGTAAAAAGTATATTCAAAGGTTTATTTTTACTTTACATAAAAGTCCCTTTGTAAGAACATTACGGTTCAGTGCTTGCCTTGCTTCCACTTAAGGAAGCTAAAGTTGTTAAGTTTTAGGATAAAAATATAATTTTAACAAGTCAGAATTCACAAACATGCCTTAAAATGGTCTTCCATATAGTAGAACTAATATTTCAAATAATATTTACAAGGTAATTGTGGTGAGGAAGATAAATAATGTTTATAATTTACTTATAGTCTAGTTGGTAATTCTTAAGACGAGCCATTTTTCTGGAAAGAAATGTGCCATGTTATTATGTTTTATCACAGTAATATTTTCCCTGAACTGACCTACCCCATAATTACATTGTATCAACTCTGCTCAGGCCAACAGGTGTTACTTTGCAAAAGGTCTAAGTGTGGGGAAAGGTCAGTTAAGAAAAGTATAATAATAATTATTATTTTTATTATACTGCTACTTTATATTTCCGTGTAAGTGTAGAGTTAGGTAATATTTTGCTCCTTAGCAATCTTGGTAAAATTTCAGTATCACGTCAAGTTTATCCCTTGATCCTGAAAGCAAATCCTGTATACCTACATCAATACTGTGGGACATGATGCTTTCCGTTTTAATTTAGTACGTTGAAAAATGCTGTGCATAACAAAAACTTGTGATATAACAATGAATTACTGAAGAAATATTTTCAATAAGACCTAACATAATTTGCTTGCATTGTGATATTCAAGTTTTTGTTTGTCCAGGACCTTTCGACATACTAAATTAAAACTGGAAGCATCTTGTACCACGTAGTCATGCCAGTAGTATAATAAAGGAATTAACTTGGATACTTGTTACGTAAAAATTACTGCAGCATTTATTTACTGGCTGTAAATGCTGTATGGGCTTATGTGTTCACATATCTGTTTACGTGCTTTAGCTTGCTGTTGCGGTAATTGAGAGTCCACTCGTATACTAAGTATTCGGGGCATGTGTCTTGTTCGCTTCTGGGTTATGGTTGCGGTGGACTTCCTTGTGCAGCAGCGATATCATTTACCACCTGACATGTCCCTCAGTAGGTGTTCCGCGTTGGCGCTCTCTTAGTTGACCAGGTTTTTCAGCTGGTGGTTTTATCGACGGTTACTGCCTACCCATAACTCGCACTCGGGCGAGTGTGCCATGGTATCTCAGGCTCCACATTGGAAGTGTTGTAGGTGCTGTTACTCTGCTGCTTCCTCTAGCATCAGTGACTATTGCAGAAGTCGTGGCTGCTGTCTGCCAGCATCCCTCCGTCACTCATACCCCACTCCCGGCTGATATCTTCTCGTTCGTTTGCTTGCACACATCTCCCGGAGCCACCACTCGCTGCGAGCTCTGTTCACAGTGCTCCGGTCATCTCGTGACATCACAGAGCATGCACAAAGCCACCTAACATTCTTAGTTTCTCCATCTAAGGACAGTCATGCACATAAGCTTTAAGTGCACATTAAGTCCAAACAATATATAGAATTACAATTTGAAAATTAATTACTAAACTAATACAAAATAAATTAATAAAACCTAAGGAATAACAAAATCAGACTACTTTCCTCAGTGGAGTTTAGAACCTACTATAACTAAAGCAATTTTTTTTCCCTTCAAAATACTACTAATGTTGCATAATATTTCACAATTTGGGTGTTTTCAATTCTAACAAAATTTTTGAAACTTAACGGGGGGGGGGGGGGGTTGTAATTAATACTAGGAATTATGTTACGTATAAGATTGAGATAAATGTTGAATGTTGCTGCTTATAAATTAATTCAGAAGTTTTTTTTAGTATTACTGTCCCACAAAAGGGAGTTACTGGATTCCATCTTGATTCTGATAACCTCTGTGTTGGGAATATCAATGAAGTTTAGCAAGATTTTCCTCTATTCCACAAAATTTTCCTTGATTTCAAAGCCCTTTAAATTGTCTGAATATTTCTAAATCCGTTTGGAATAAAAACTTAATTTTTAGAGGATTATGTCATTGATGTAATCTAACCAAAACTTTACTTTAATACCTCTATGGATTACGTTACAATTAAAACCAGCAAATGTGTGTGTCCATAAATATTAAAGGTTTAAATAATTCTCAGGATTGTCTTCTATGTGTATTATTTATAATTGTGTTTCTTAAAATATGTTTTTTGTGAATATAATACTGACTTTAATTTATGCAACTGATTTCAAATAAAAAAAGTGTTTGTTCCTTAAAGATATTTTTGAACCCTTTAACAGACCATGAAAAACTGAAAAATGAAACCAAAAAGGTCTACAGGCCAGATTTGTTGTAGCTGTGCTGTATACTGATGTTACTTGCATTGTGCACATAATGATAATTCCAGTGTTGTACTGATAAGTGTTCAAATCTACATAAATGTGCCGTGCCCACCAGAATATACAAATAAATAGTTTAGTTTAAAGCAGATGCACTTTTTTTTTTGTGAGCATCATAGGACTTGCATTACACTTTTATCCTAATTTACCCACAATATAATGTTATGATCACCTCTCAAATCTCATATTTGCCCTAGGCATCATGAGAAGACTGTGCACCTGTCCACGGCTTTGTGTTTATGTATAGAGGCAACACCGTGGGAGAAGCGCCATCAAGCGTTGCACTTCTCATCCCTCTTCACTATCACTATTACACCCCTGGCTAGGCAGGTCTCGTAAAGTGGTACTGAGTGTTTTGTATTTCTGTGAAATTTATATGAAGTAGCAGTTGTTCAATTTCAATAATGATCGGAAAATTTTTTTTCCTTTGTCACCCCAATTTAACTGTGATGTGCTGTGACAAATATGGTTCCTGAGCCCGAGCTGGTTCGTTGATTGTCTGTGTGTTGTAGTGGTGCTGATCGGGGATTCGGGCGTGGGTAAGAGCAACCTGCTGTCACGCTTCACCCGCAATGAGTTTAACCTGGAGTCCAAGTCCACGATAGGCGTGGAGTTCGCTACCAGGAGCATACAGGTGGGTGTGGCGAGTCCTCTGGGAACACGGCCCGAGAGTCTCAACACTTAAGGGACAGAGAGCGCCAGGCCCTGTATGTAGAAGACCATGGCTTAGTGTCTATTTACAGTATTATCAAGGCATCGACATACTCAAAAATGAGTTAAATACTAAGTGCCAATGACTTCACAGAGGAAACTATTTGTAGATGCTAGTGACTATTAACCCTTTGAACTCCTGGTTTGCACCAGGTTTGCCATATTTAAAATTCTGTTCTATCTCTTTTAAGTCTAGCTTTCTAAATTTTTGATTCATGTGACATTGTTCTATACATTGTGATTCAAAGGGACAGAAGAGCCAGATTCAACAAAGGATTGGAACACAAATTTAGGATGGAGAACCTGGCTCAACATATGATTCAAAGGGTTAACTTTTAGTTAATATTTTACAAAATTATATATTTTCCTGTAACAAAGCCAAAGTGTGAAAATTTTACACTTATTGTGGCATAAACACTATTTACACCACGACGGCATATTTCTGTTCCTGTTTTTTTTCCCCTCAAGACTCTGCTTCTTGCCTGTGGGATTATTGTAGATACAAAGAAATATTTTGAAAATGGGACTTCAAATTGCAGATGTGTGTGTCACCTATATGTGTAAATATGAGTGAAAATGTTGTGAGGCACCACGATGCAATAGCAGGGTGTCTACCAACCTGAAAACCAGGAGAACTGGGAAAATGGCAGGGATTTGATGTGACCAGGAGCCAACTGGAAAAAAGCAATTAATTTATAGATAATTCTGGGAATATTAAGTTGTGTTATTAATAGTTTTCTCTTTATAGCAAGTGAGCTAGTCTCTTGGTTTCATTTTTTTCTCCCTCTATCTCACACCACCAAGCCAACATTGAATAATGTCTTTTTGAATGAACACATGTTGCTGGAATCACTGTAGCATGACGGTGCGAAGCGTAGGATGCAATGCAACAGAAAAATATATGAATGCATGCCCCTTACCCCTTTAACAGCCACCGGTGATGGTTATCTTAATAGTTAAGGCAGTTGTCTTTTCTTCTGGGTTGACAAAAAAGGTCGCTTCACAGTACAAAGGAAACGTTTATCAAGCACGGAACACACTGAACAGCATGTACCCTTTGTATGACATTCCAGATCTCACCTGCTTATACGAGCGATAAAAAGGCAATGTCACTGCTCTAAACTTTCTTGACCTCTCTGGAGTGGTATATGGTTACGGCCCACGTCTAATAAACATGTTAAGGAAAATAAATTTAATTTTCCTTATGAAATCAGTATCACAATCAGTGCCACAGTTACAGTGTGCTACGCATAGAGCCGTGTTTATGCACATTCTGGATAAAGTTTTTGGTCCAATATGCTACTCTTGGGTATATTTCTTGTTTGGAAGACATCTACTATTAAAATAAATTTATATTTAATTTTGAAAAATTTGTGGACTTCTTGCCAGAGATGACTGAAGATGGACTTTGTGCAAAAAATAGCATATTTTGTAGTATAGTCGTAAGGGGTCAGGAATGAGTCAAGAGGTCCAAAATGTTTATTCTACCCCTTCTGTTTTACAACCATGTGGGATGGTGCCTCAGAGTGTTGTAGTTGAAACATCACTTTGTGCATAGTTTCCAGGAGTTTTGTTACTGTGCTAACAGTTTTGTCATGACAGTGAAGAATTCATAAGTACAATGTAGTGTTAGGATATTGTGCAAAAAAAAATGTTTATTGGTAGTTTTCTATAAAAAAAATTTAAATGTGTTGATCAGTGAATAATTATTAAAGTCCGGGAGAAGTTGGAGAAAATTCAGGGAATTCAGTCTGTGTTTTTACTGGACATCCCGTGAGTGTGTGTGACTCCTTCAAAATCACTCGTTGACAACATAACTGCCACTGGTATTTTTGACTTGCTGATAAATATAGTAATAAATACTCACTGTACACCTCTCAGAATGAAGCAGAAACAGAAATGTAGTTTTAGGGCTGCCTGTCAGGCAGACGAGTAGGCTTGGTTACCTATTTCTGTGCCCATGCGTCATTAGTATTCTGGCAGGTCGGGAAACACTGTCATTAATCTTGAAGCGGTGACCTGTCAAGGTCACAGCAGGCAAGGCGTGCTAGTTTTGAGTGTTAATGTAGATTGCTGCTTGCCCTGGTTCTGGTTTACTTGGAAAAGCCAAAATACATTAGAGACTAATACCATACAGCTCTATACTAACACAGGTGAGATTGTGACTACAAAAATATTTTATGATTAAAGTGTTAGGTTATTTTTTATGCTATCTGTGTCAAATATGATTAACTTATTTTTAAGAAATTCGAAGAGAAGGTTTGTTTTCCCCTATATATCTGTATGATTTAAAAAAAAATTCATCAGAGAAAATCAAGTTATTTTTGCTTTAATGTTAGTACCATAAGTATGAAACAAATTCATTGTATGTACTGGGCATACCTTATGCCATCAATCAGACTGATGTAACAACCACCACAGGTTTTCACACATCTTAGAGCTGTCCTGTATCGGTATCTTAGTGTGTTTGGGAAAACTTTGTAATGACCCAGGCTACTACTGCCCTTTTTACTTGTTAAATGGTTTAATTAATGATTTAGTATGTTGTTTCATCAGGTTCAGTAGGCCTTTTTTGGTTAGGTTTTCTGATATAATTTAAATAACATATTATTATTCCTTTTAAGAAGTATTTCCACGTTTGCCATGTGTGTTATGAACATAATTTAACGTTGTGGCATGCTTTTTAAGTTTTATGGTGAATGTGTCTCTTCACGTTATTTTTACTTGTTTGTTTATTAGTGTAGTTACTTTTTATGTGCATTCACGTATTAAGTTTGCCTGGTGCATAATAATTAGAGAGAGAGAGACAGTTTGATAGCCGTGAGATAGGACTCTGGAGTTAGTCGGATGTGCTGTTGTCATGTGCTGTGATTGGCTGATATTTTTTCCAGGTATTTTTGTAATTGGTTATAAATGAGATCACCAGACTTCATGATATTTTATCTTGTTGTAATTTTTGCCAGTAAAGCCTCGTTGCGAGGGTTAAGAAATTTGTATGCTATGTTTTTGTGAGGGCTGTGCTATGATTGGTTGGAAAGGTCATGCACCTGCCACTTCCCTTTTATGGTACGCAGTTGCATGTAGACTTGTTAGTCAGCATCTGTACTGGGTACCAAGAGGTCGCATATCGGGCAGTGACTCAAAATTAACATGTAAATGGTTTGAAGAGAGAATTTGGCAGCTGTAGTCTGAATGCTACCTTGTATATAATCAACCTTTTCATCATTTTGTACTTTTAAGTAAAAGTTTTTTATCACAGTCCTCAGTTTTAACCCAAACTTCGTCCAGAGTTTCGAGGACATGAGTCTCTTTGGCCAGTACCGTAGGTTCGTGTGAAACCACAGGACATAATTGCAGCCTATCTTTTAATATTCATCTTTCAGTACCTGCAGACAGTCAACTTATTTTTTTATAAATGAAGATGTAATAATTGTTTGTTGATTCCACATGCACTTTTTCTCATGGTCGAAAAATTGTGGCCATGGTGACTGGGTAGTTTTCGTGAAGTATTAATAAGACAGTTAATATCAGTGTATGTCTGAGAGACATTATTTCAACAACCCATCATCGACAGTAACATTTCTTTTCGAACTCGTATATTTTTTCATAGCCCAGTTCATTTCTGCAAGTGTTCGTGAAACATGTGAAATGTGAATGTCCACTGTAGACCGAATATTTGAGCTAGCTGGGAAGTCTGGAGTGTGACAACTTGTATAAAATACATGCAGTGAATTAACATTTGATTGTGTTTGTTACAAACAATTTTTTAAGTTGACATTGTGTGATGTCAGTATTGCTTGTAACAAATATATAAACCTTCCTCTGCAGCTGTTACAAATTACAAAAATAATGTAAGATTGAATAACTAATGCTCAGTCTCACGTGACTTCTCGGTTTTTATTTAATTTTCTGGTCATTGCTCTGATTGAAGGTTTATATGTGTGAATTTAACGCTACAGATGTTTTGCATTTGTGCTGTCACAAATATTTTTAATGTCTATTTACTCAGTATAATTTAATTGAATTATATCTCTCACCTTCCACTCAGACTGTTCGTGTTTGAACCCAAATTTTTCCCAAGTGAGAAACAAGGAGGACGTTGCTGTGAGGCTGTGATTTTCTCAGGGCTATCCCATCACCTCCCATTCGTTACATCAATGCTCCAATTACCTCCATGTCAGAGAGAGGTCTTTATTCATTCTCTTTCCCTACCTCTCCCCTTTCCCAATTCCCCTCCCCCACTCAAAGCATGGCGTGGCACTTCCTGGCTTGGGTGATGGATGTGGATATGGCCATCAATACTTTCATAAACAGTGCACAATATAATGTTCACCTTTATTCATTATCATATACAAGCTCAAATATGGTAACTGAAAAATGCCATATTGCTTACAAATGATTTTATGCAGTGACAATTTGTTAACATTCAGTATTGAAAATTTGCCTTTGTTAAGACTGAGTTCACACATAAAGAGATTTTAAAAAAAACCATACATAATATTGTGTTTTATTACATTTGTAGTCATTTTCTAAAATGTTTTTTATACTTAACACCAATTACTTAGCTGGGAAGCAATTTTATAACTATGCTGTAATGAAGCCAGAATTTCAAAAGAAATTAATTAATTACAAAATTGTTAGGGCCTAAAAACTTTAAACAAAAAGGCTTCATTGGGTTCCTATCTCTCCCACTTAACTATAGGCATAAAATACAATGTTGTGACATTAAAAACGCCACACTTTTCAACGATTTTGCTAACTTCTGTGATACAGTAAAGCCCAGAATGAGTGCACTCTTCTAACAGGTACATTTAGCAACGTTGGTAGTTTCACAGCGAATATTCAATCAATTCCCTCTTTATTTCTGAGAATAATAACTTAATCATGTCTGGTTGGCCCAGTTCTTAGGGGAAAAAATTAATTTATTCAATAGAATAATTATGTGTGGAATGACAGCTTAATGCCTCACCTGAATCTTTAAAGAACTGCACTCATTAATGCAATAGACTATATTCTACATTTTTGGGACTAAAAAGGGACACTGAAATAAGTTCCAGAACAACATTATGAAAAACCTTGTTTCCACAGTAAAATATTTCCTGGTAGTAAATTTATCAATATAATTGTAAAAAGAAAAATGTGTTTACAGTTGCTCACGGAGTGTGTGTGATGTTGTAGCCTGGTAGTCGAGCAGATTGAGGCACCCTGCCAGCTGCACTTACATTCTGCGACAGAGAAGCTTGTCATAACGTGCTTCTGGATTTGTTAGTTTGTGTTCAAGTTGTTGTATTGGTGCCTTTTTTGGACTACAAAAATGTTGAGTATCAAAGGAAAAATTGAATTGTATTTCAGTCAGTGGTTATATTTTTCATATGATTTATTCATAACATCCCATTAAAACACACCTTTAGCTTGAATGACCCTAGAAAAGTACCTTATTAAAAGAAGTCAACTTTTTTTTACTTTCCAGATAGTTGAAGGACCCTTCCAGAAGTGTTAACGCAGCCTTATGAAAGGACGAGTGCCCGTCTCCTTCATGCAGCCTCGAGAGAGGACGACTGCTCATCTCATTCATTCAGCCTTTGTTAGATAAATTATGACTATAAAATTTTGTTCCTGTTTTTTTGTTTCAGGTTGATGGTAAAACCATCAAAGCCCAGATCTGGGACACAGCAGGACAGGAGCGATACAGAGCGATCACATCAGCGTGAGTTAATCATTTTCGTGTTTAATGCGCATGGTTACTGCTCTCGCTAATGTGTGTGAGTGCGCAGGTACTACCGCTGGGTGGTGAGCATTCTGCCTGTGGATGTGCAGGTACTACCGTGGGGCGGTGGGTGCTCTGCTGGTGTACGACATCGCGAAGCATCTCACCTACGAAAACGTGGAGCGCTGGCTGCGTGAGCTGCGCGACCATGCCGACCAGAACATCGTGATCATGCTGGTGGGCAACAAGTCTGACCTGAGGCACCTGCGTGCCGTGCCCACGGACGAGGCGCGTGCCTTCGCAGAGCGCAACGGCCTGTCTTTCATCGAGACCTCTGCGCTCGACTCCACCAACGTGGAGACGGCCTTCCAAAACATACTGACAGGTTTGTGCCTCTCGTCTTGTTGTTATGTTGACTGCCACGCTAGGAGGACTAGGCATCTGTAGTTACATGGAGTGAGACACTGGACCCATTTTCCAGAAGAAATGGTTTCCAGTTTGGTCCGGCCATCCTAGCACCAGTCTTCTAAAATCACTCTGGTAAAAGCAACCTATGAAGTTACAACAGGCTGCAAATCACTTGGGTTACAACTGGCTTGTGAATGCGAGGGTGTGCCAGGCTCTGGGGGAGTCCTTGTTGCGTGAACACACCTCTGCGATCCCGACCACAGGACCTGTACCGTCAGGTTGACTGCACTGCCTTCTAGAACCAACTATTGTGTATACCTCGCCATATCTGATGGTTCACAAGTGTCATTAAAAAACAAGATTCTTCCATGCATTGTCATCTATCTGCTTGCTTTTAATTGAAACTTCCGCAAATTGAAAGATGCCATCTTAGTTTCAATAGTTTTAGCTTCAACAATCTTTTTTATTGTTTAATATAATATTATAAAATTACTTTATTTATGCATAATAAGTTATTTTAATGGAATGCCTGTTAGTAGTGACTGGCTGCAAAGTCATTGGCATTTAGAATTGAATTAATTTTTGGGAATAACTACATCTGTAATAATTCTGTCAATAGACACTGGTTATAGGAATATTAACAAATGCAAATTTCCCACACCTATTTGATACAAAATGGTTTTATTTATAACAAAAGTTTATGACCAATATGGTATCATTTGTTCCTCTTTCTCCCTCTTAGGCTAAAGGAGTTGGATTTTGATGTTTTGATAAGAGTACATTTTAAACCGCACTTCACTTTTTAGAACAAGCTGAGGAAACAAAATAAAATTATGCTGTGTTGCATCAACAGGCATCCAGTGTGAAGGGGAAAATCTGGAATTGTCACCAAATTTTAATTTAAAGGAAAATTGGGAAATGGAGGAAAATATGCTGTGTGTTGAGAGTATAAATAAAATGGTTAGGTAAAGGCTTATCCTGTATTGCTAACCCTTTAACTGTCTTGTGGATATTGTATTTAGGTTCATTGTTTGTAGCAATGCTGATGTGTCAAGTATTTTTGAACTGAGTTTTTATTTTAAACCTGAGGCTGATATCATCTGTGATGGTACATCATAGCCTGGGTGATGTGAGATGTGCATTGTTTCAAGGATTTTGTACCTGTGTAAACAGTTTCGTCGCGGCACTGTAGAACCGTAAATGTGTTGTGACTATGGCAGTGTCAGGAAGAAGCACAAAATAAATGTTTTGGTTATTTTCTATAAAAAAATATTGCAATTTTTTGGTCTAAAAAAAGGAAAGATTTTGTGATTGAAATCAGGGCATTCTGATTGTGGGTTTTTGCTGTACATCTTTATGAATATACATATGATCATATGAAAAGAGATGAAAAGGTGAAAAAATAAGTCAATATTATTATTTCCTGCAAGCCAGTAGCCACCCGTACCAGCCTCCCATGTGGGAAGGCTGTGGGTCAGTAACTAGTCTGACCTATCACAGTGCCCGGCTGGCTAGCGGAGGTTCCAGTACTGGGAGTGCTGTCCCTTCATCTCCATCCTGCACATTGGCTGGGGTCACTGTCAGGGGGATGCCAAGGTGATCAGGGTTAGATTCCCAGTGGCATTACTCGGGGATGTTCAAAGTGGGAAAGGTGTGGAGTGTGCAGTGCGGAGTGCTCCTTTTCCACCAATGTTCCGTCATCTCACCCAGGGGCGGGTCCAGGGTCCAGGGTCCAGGAATTAGTCTTACCATATAGTATGGAAGTGGAAGTTGGGGACTGACTTTCATTCTTAAAACATAGAACTATATTAATAACTCACTGCTCGTGGAATTCCCGAGCATAGAATATCAAATGTAGAATAGACAACTTGAAGACACAAACCTGATAAACTAATCCAAAATTATCAACCTAATAAATACAATATTATTAGAAAGCTAAAATGATATTATTTAAACAATTTAGATCAAGTAAAATGCAATACTTATGGTGTTACAAGGTCTGGAAAAATTAATTAATATTAATTTCAACCTACAAAAAAAAATGTGTACCCACATTGCTTCAAAACAGCCTAAATAAAAAATCTTAATAAAAAAATCTAAACAATGATATGTGGCTATATAAAATTTTTGGTGACTATTTTAAAATTTATGACAATGGATTTAGCCAATTTTGGATCTCAATAGCTCAATTAAAGTAATGAACAATGCTTATTGGGTATTCTTTAATAATAATAATAATTGTATAAAACACTTATAAATATTATTTCTTAATCATAAGTCTTTCAGGAAAAGCTGCTTGCCTTTTGAATTTACACTACATACATGAAATATAAACAACATGAAAGAGTTGTCAAAGTAACAAAATATAAAATGTATTATAATATATATTATATTATATATTTTTCAACATATTGAAAGAATCATTAAAAGGTAAATACATAATATGTAATAAAAGAAAACAGTGTTTACCTGATTTTGAGAAATGCTTAATTACAATTAAAGGGTCCACTGGCATTTAATGCACAGGTGTAAAAATCATGTTAAAACATGATTAACATTAAACATCTGTTTAAAATTATAATTCACATCTTGTAAGATAAATAATTGTCATTTGAAAACTATCCTTATGGTCCAATAAGATGCATGATAAGTTTTCTACTATTTTATTACGAAATAGCAAGACTTCTATGCCCAATATCTCGCAGAAACTTGTGTTGACTTAAATGAAAGGCATTAGTTAGAGTACAGTATTATAGTTATTCACCATGCTGCAGTAATCCTTGCAGTCAGACAGCTCACAAAAAATCATGTTTTACCGAAACAACACTTATTAACACGGTCCAGTTGCTTGTTTACTTTTACAGCATGCAAAACTATCTCTGCCAAAACCGAATACGTTACGATGAAGTTACCAAGCAGTGTTACCAACTTCACATTGAGAAATTCCTCAAAAAAAGCATAAATTTATTTTTAATTATGTGAAAAATTTATGCGGTATATCCTTTGGCTAATGAATTTGTGTTTATGTGAATAAATGGCATTCCACATCTTCTGCAAGGTTCAGCTTTAATAACCCTGATGTCTGTGAGACATCCATTCAGTCCAATCTGTTTTTCCACGGTTGGGTGGTGCATCCACCTCTACTTCAATAGTCCTGGTTTCCAAATATTCCCAGCTTCGCATTTGTAGCTGAGCCTGAGGACGTATACTCTGAAGTACTAGTTTTCCCAACTGGATGTGCGCACTTTGACAGTTTAGTGAGACAATGGCAGATTAAATTATTCAAATGGTGCAAGACCCTAACAAAATGTATGGGGTAATATTTTTACTTCAAATGAAAACATGAAATATAATTTTAAATAAACCTAAGTCAATCATGTTTTAGCTAGTACTCTGTAATTAATTTTTTTTTAATTCTTTAAAAAAACCACTAGATTGGTACATCTGTTCAATTAACGAACACTGATATTCGTGGCTCATTTTCTGTTTTTTTAAGAGGCGAATCAATTGTTGAAAGGTGTTAGCTCTACTGCAATTTCTTTTGCCAACATTTGAAAGTTCCGAGTGGCATTAATAATTAGTCATTTTTACTTATTTTTTTATTTAATTTTTTTCTTGGGGGATTTTAAATTTACATTTTTGAGGTTTGATTTTTTTTTTTTTTTTTCCATTATGTTTTGTTGAATATACATATACAAATTGCACTTGTTTCAAGCAGAAAGCCTTTCTTTTCCCAGTTAACCGTTTTTTTTTTTTTGTTTGTTTTTGTTTTGTTTTTTGGGGTTGGTGCAATGCGACTGCAGAGATCTATCGGATCGTGTCCCAGAAGCAGATCCGCGAGCAGCCGGAGGGCGACACGATCAGACCGCAAAACGTGGAGCCCATCGATGTGAAGCCCACGGACCCGGGCAGCGTGCACAAGCAGTGCTGCCAGTGATGACCCAGGTGCTTGCTCGCGGACATTAATTCCATAACTTAATAGAGATCTAACATATTGTAAATAAACCTTTAAACTTTCTTATAATTGCTGTAACAATAAATATTCAACCATAATTTTTCTTAACCGGGTTTTTAAAGGTTCGAAAATAATGAAAAAGGCCAGAACCGGAAGTATTGGTCTGAGAAATTGCGAAAATCTTTCTAAATTAACATAAACTGTGCTAAAAGTCACAAAACTTTAATTTTCAGCAGCAGTTTATTATCATGTGTTGTGTTTTCTGACCCCACACTTCAGTTTATCATTGAATATTAAATATAAATAATTGGTCATTATCCACTTAAATTATGGAGTGCTGCCAAGTATCATGGATTTTGCATAACTATTACTGATTTGGAATATTTAGACAAATTGTTAGAGAATTACGGAATATTATTTATTTATTGTAGAAACTTAGAAAATTACGTACACATGTCAGAAATATCGTGTTTATCTTCATTTTGTTCGATAGTCTAATGAGTTGGCTCTTGGATGCATATACAGTGAAATTCCGTTACAACGTACTTCAGAATAACGTATGATTTTAAATTCCCGCTCAAAACACCAATGTAAACAATGTAAAAATATTTCACTTTAACGTTAAAAACGTATCCTACCTTTCAATACAACGACCATTCTTTTCTAGTTATCAGGAAAATTTTACATGACAGTTACTGATTTTGCGCAGGGGTTCTTTAATATAAATGTAAATTACGATTAATTTTTATCGCTTTCAAGAATCGTTAAGTATAAAACGTAAAAAAAAAACATTGTATCAACGATTCATAGAATCAGAGTACAGTATAACGCGCTATTCGTCCTCCATGTATCACACACTTAGTGCACGAGACGATCTAAACAATCGATTGCTGTCTCGCCCTTCTTCAAGACAATTGTTTTTAGCTGCGCCATCTTTTGGTTATTTATAGGGATGGGATTTTCGAATCTTGGATTCGTCGAATATACCGAATCCTATGGATTCGAGGATTCGTAGGATCCGAGGTGGGATTCGAGGTGGGTTTTAGGTAGTAATTGAAAATTGTAGTGCTGGGCGAAGTTCGAAAATTTAGAACCGAACCGAACCCTTACGTACAGTTCATCGAAAAATCATAAAATATATTTGAAAAACCGAACGTTCGTTTAAAAAAAAATTACGTTTTTCTAATTTTCTAACCCCCATTTGAGACCATTCACAAAACAGCACAATAAAATTCCATTACTTGTAATATTCCGACTTTTATCGCATAACCGTCGCCTCAACCGTTTCAAGCGCAGACAAAATAAAAATAAAATTATTAATCGTCGCATAACTCGCATTGCATTTTTTTCATATAGGCGCGCTTTGTTTTTTGTTTACTTTAGAGATTTTTGTATGCATTTCTCGTACTACGTAATATAAACTATCGTACAAATGCCAAAGGTATTGTATATTATACCTTTAACTATAGTGCGTGTATGAGAAGTGTTGTAAAATCACCAAACATTGCGTACCCCATACGTTAAACTAAAGCGCATGTACGAGAACTCTCGTATTTCGGCAAAACTAACGTGATCAAGTTAACACAAGACAAATGCGGTAGGAAATGATTACGTAAATTACGTATTTTAAATTACTGGGATGTATTTATTTTCTTTGGCCTTTTTGGTTATAACAGTCAGGTACTGAAAATATTAATTTAATTTTGTGTATTAAAAATACTGGTCCAGTAAATTTTACAGTACGGTACTAAGTTGACTAGCATAGTCGCGGCAGCCATCATTATTTCTCGTGTTTTCTTTTTTCTGACGCAAATTTCTATAACCACACTTCTTACGTTACGTTTACAATATTATTGTTCTTGAGGTGATTTGCAATGAGCAGGCTTACGTCGTTGAAGTTTTTCAAATGGAGAAAAGATAATGACGACCCAGATGACCCAGAACCACCCAAAAAATGTCTAAAAAAAATAAAGTTTCTTCTGATGAGCTGCATTCTTCCAAGAAAACAGCAACTGCAGTCAGCGGGTTTTGTAATGTAGATAGGTAACTTAATTCACATTCGACTTTTTTTTAATGTCCTATTAAAACGTTTTACTTATTAAAAATGTTAGGTTATGTCTACCACAAAAATATGTTATGTGGCATTGTGCTGAATGTTGGTCATCTTTATAATAATATTATATTTTTTTTAATGAAGGTTAGTGTACACTGAAAAAGGAAGATACGCTTAATGAAATTTAGATGGAACTTCTTCATGAATTAAAAGTACAGTAAAACCTCCATTAACGAATATTCTATTTAACGAAAAACCCCATGCAACGAAATAAAATTTTGGTCCCGCCGAACCGCCATAAGATCAATGCTGTTTTAACCTCTAAATACCGAATTTTATTTGTTCCGAAATAGTGAAATTCCCTTTACAACGAACGGCCGCTTTTGAAAAACACGCAAAAATAAACATCTCTTACAAGAAAACCACTAATTTTTTTTTAATTCACTGCTTAAAAATACGTGCGTATAACCTTAAAATAATAATATGCACCATCGCGGAAGACAATAAATAAACGAAGCATCATGGATAACACACGTCGTGTATACATGCCACACTTTGTTCAAAATGGCTGGTACATTTAGCGCTAGTGGCGGAAACCTCCTGTACCATCGCTCTGGCAAGACGAACAACTAGTAAATTTTGCGTTTCTATGGTTAAAGATGCGCACACGCAAATATTTATAACTATGGTGTAGTACAATATCCGTTTTTTCAGTTTTCACTGTTTATTTATTTTTCACACGTAGTTGCGGAAATCAACACGGTACTACTGTAAAATGAATTTTAATCCTATAAAGCAGCGACAGATTGGCATTAAAATAAAATTAGAAATTTTTAATGCAGTTGATGAAGGTGGAAAAAAAAGTGATATAGCTAAACGTCTCGACATCCCGGCGTCTACACTTTCGAGCATATTATCCAACCGGGAACAGATCGAAAACAACGCTTCTCTGGTAGGAACAAATCGAAAACGTGTGAAAGTATGTAAAAAAAAAATATATATATATATGATTTGGACAAGATACGTTTTGACTGGCTAATGGAGTCTAGGGCATCTAACATCAACGTCTCTGGGCCGATTTTACAAAAAAAGGCACGCCAGGAAGCACTGGGGATGGGAATTAATAATTTCCAAGCATCAAATGGTTGGCCATTAAACAAGTGTATTCTATGTATTTTTTCATGTTTAATTCCTTATATTGTATTAAACAGTCAGAAAGACAGTTCTAGCCATTTATGTGAAGGTTTATGATGACTAGAAATATATCGTGCAAAACCTCCATTTAACAAACCCCTTTACAACAAACACAACAAATTTTGGTCCCTTGAGATTTGTTAAATAGAGGTTTCACTGTATGTATATATAAAGAAATTAAATGCAAAATTATTTTCTCTAAACTGTTTTCTTTCCTTCATTATTTAATGCATAAACTTTACTTATAACATGTTTTGCAATTTAATAAAGCTAAGCTATATAATGTTTTCATTTTACATATAGCTGGAGAACTTTTCTTTCTCACCATTCAGTTAAAGACCAAAATTCTGGTGGTCGGTTCATTTTAATTCAAAACATTTATGTATGAGGTTTGGTTCGGCTCGGTTCGAAACCAGAGAACTAAGGTTCGTCCAGCTCTAGAAAATTGTATACCTAAACTGTATTATAAAGGTAACGGAAAAAGCACAAACATAAGATAAACTATGCTGCATTTTGTCAATTAGCATAACTACTCGGATCATTTCCAACCTTCAATAATATAACATTGTAGAAAAAGACGTAAATTTTTTTAAATGGTGTCTGTTATACAAACGTATTTTATTGAAAACATAGGAAGGATTAATTTAACAGAGAATTAGACAGATGCAAACTTACGTGTGTGGTTTTTGAGGTTATTTGTCTCTATTTTATATCAGGTGTATACACTATGCACTTATTTTATAATTTTATAAATACACATGTGATTTTTTTTTAATACATAGGCCTATGTAATTTTTTAAAATAAATGTGTGATTTTTTTTAATACCATGTGAAGTTTAGTGTGGGACTGGGATTCGAGATTCGATGACAAACACTGAGGATTCGAACAAGGATTCGAATTCGACCAAAATGTGGATTCGTCCCATCCCTAGTTATTTATAGAGCACGTTTTAAAAGTTTCAATTACCGCAGATACAAACGTTAAATAAAAATTATATTTTAAATTATATACAAAATAGAAAATCCAATGTTAATTAATGCAGGTTAATTTTTGAACTGTTTGGTGTCACAACATGGCCGACATGCTTTGTTTTGCCACTAAGGTTGGAATGTTGTCTGGCACAGCCATGCTCTTGACGCACGCTACTAGTGCGGAGCTATGGTTATCTATGGATGAGAGGTTTGTTTACGTTGGACGTGGCACGAGGAAAACAATATTGTTGATTGAATATTTTAATCAGGATGGATGGCCAAAAAGATAAAAAGAAACGCAAGCAGTTTACTTTGATAGAAAATGTGGAAATTTTAAAAGAAGTTGACAAAGGCAGAAAAATGCAGATGTGGCACGGTCATTTGGTTTGGTTCCCACTACACTGTCAACAATAATAAAAGATTGCGAAAAAATTATCAAACTGTATGAACAGTCATCTTTATCTGCTGGTCGCAAGAGACTTCGCCTAGGAGATGACGAGGGAATTCTATCCCAATAAATGTACATATCTGCAAAATAGTTTAACCCATTTGTCATTTTGTATATGTAGGCCTAGAATTTAGGCTACTGTATTAAGTTCAGTAATTTTTTTTAAATTCTTGTTGTTTTACAAATATTTGCTTCCAAACTAATGTAACATTTGATCCCCTACTACTTTATTTTTAAAAATTTAAAAATACTACATTTTAAAGGTAGCTTTCAGAATAAAGTATTTTCATTACTAAGTATAAAAGTTGAGGCTTTATTGATGTACTTTATAACGAGATTCTACTGTATACAATCATAATTCTGATGATTTCGTGCTCATTGCACAGTGATGTGTGAAGGTAATGTTCTAGCAACATTGGAAGGCTTGCAAATTTCTAAAAAGGGAACAAGCTACTGTTTTGTTTTCTGTCATGTCACAATTAAATTTTGTGAGATGTAAACAAGAAGCGTGCTGCCGTTTATTAAGGATGATGCATATTTAATCCATCAACTAACAGACTGATTCGTAACACACTACATGTATATTATAATATTTTCCTCTTCGATGCTAGCAGTTGACAAGGATGCTCAAGTTTTTGACAAAAATTTTCTTGTAAAGACAAATTAGTTTGACAATCATGTCAGCTTAGAAATTATAAATCATCAAAAAAAAATTCACACTGAAATTTATATATTTTCGAGTTACTGTATGTTATTGATAACACTTCTTTGTCTCAATCGATTTTACTTCAAAACCTATTCAAACGCAATTTAAAACATACTATGGAAGCAGCTAAACAATTCCTTGCAAACATTTTTGAGGGTATGATTTTATTTTCTGTCGAAACTTAATGCTTGGAAATATTTGATTGCCGGATGGATGAAATTTTCCAAGCCTTTTGATTCTCTAATCCTAATGTCATGTGATTGACAGGGAAACATATGGACACAGATCATTGTGAGTAAAGCCTCATGCCTCAGACTTTAAAAAGGTTGTGAAACATTTTGGATAGCTACACAAAAGTGTTGCTGTGTCTCATTCTATCTAAAGAGTCAGATATATAATTTTTGTAAGTTGTATCTTCCACGACTGCCGCTGCATCCAAATTACAGGAAAGTGTCATGTGTACATTAACTTATTTAGTTTTTCTGGTAAGCAGTGGTGAAATTCAAGCGATTGAATGCTAAACTATTATTCGTGTTGTTTCTTGTGGATTATAATGTTTAATGGGCTGTTTCTGACTATGCGAGTCATTTAGTTCAAGAGTTATGTTCCAAGACTTAAATAAAATCGAAAATTAGGGTGATTTATATGCAAATGTCTGCTTGAGTTCAATGTATTGCTAATTAGTTTAAGTAACATTTTTGCATTTAAATGTTCACTTGCACATGCACAAAATATAATTTGAAACCACATTTGCTCCTAACACAGTGTAGGAGCATGCTCATTTGGGGGGGGGGGGGGGGGGGGGGAACAGGGATATGGGTCCCCTGGAATTAAAAAAGCCTTTCATTGTGGATGCAATTGTAACGGCAAAACAGGGATGATAAAGATATTAATAATCCCAAAACTTGTTTTAAGGAAAATATTTTTATTAGGGGTGTGCGGGATCCCGACGCTTCGGGAAAAAAGTCGGGAAAATAGGCTTCCCGAAATGCCGGGCGGGAATTTTATTAATCCCGAAATTTTCGGGAAATTGTTTTAAAAATTAACAAATGTTTACTAATCATGTGAAAATGTTTTCTATCAATTCAAACTGTTTTTACAACCATATGTTTTATGGATTCGTACATTATTGAAGAGTTTCCGTACTATTTAAACGCAAAACATCTTTTAAACGTATGCCGATCGTAGCGACAGCTGTGGTGTGCAGTGAATTATTATAATCGTTTACACATATCTAATTGGAATATAAAAAAACGTACATGGAGTACCTTAAATATTGTATGCGTTCATAAATATATTTCTTCAAGGGTACAAATTTGCAAGATACGTGAATAGTCAGTTATATAACGTTATTGCCGTCACCATCGAATACTTAACCTAAAACCACTGTGTGTCCTTAGACACAAACAAAACACATGCGCAATCCAACCTTTTCGCCAAAGATATAAGAAATACTAGACTTGCGTTAAATAACGAAGCGTAACCATTCTCATTACTTGATAGCAGTGGCGATGTAGAGAACTGTATTGGCACTTTGAAAAAATATGAAATCACGTATTTTTACACCACTGCTCACGAGTATCTAAACATCTATGATTTTGCTTTGGGAGAAAAAAATAGTTGTTTACTGTTTAGTTTGGCGGGCTTTGTCGGCTGACGTTACGTTATTAAGGCTTGTGCAAAGTATCTGTTCCTATTTTCGATGCCGTTGTATATTAAAACAAACTAGCAGCCTACAAATAATGGAGGTCGCAACCGATCAGCTTGTTACTTGTAAACCTAAAAGTGTTTGGAAGTATTTTGAACATCTGACAGATAGTAAATCCCTGGCAAAGTGTGTCTCGTGTGAAAAATTTTTGAAATGCGAGCATGGTAGCACGTCTGGATTACTAAGACATCTCAATAAACATCCCTCTATAAAAAAATAATTTGAGGATGCTAAAAAATATAAAGTTTCCACTGAAAAAAGGGGCAAGTGAAGCAGACAAAAGAAATAGCAGCAAAAAAAAACAACTAACTTTGCAAGAAACGTTAAAATTGCCATCTTCTCATATTAGAATTAAAAATTTGCTTTTTTTTTTTTTCCCCCCATCCCGTCCCGATTCTCGCGGGAATAATTTATTATTCCCGGAAATTTCCTGCAATACAAAAACCTATTCCCGCACACCCCTAGTTTTTATAATTATAAAGTTGTAATAGGTTTGAATCCCAAATTTCTCACATCCAAATCTTAAATTCAAATCCCAAAGACTACCTCACATACAACCCTTTAATCCAAATCTAGATCTCAAGGGTCAATAATAAAATAATGTATTTACCCGCAGAAGGGTTGCCCCAGCGTATGGGTGGCATCTACAATATGGGTCAAAAAAATTCAACATTTTCACCGTGTTTCCCTCGAATAAGAGTCTTACAATATATTTGTCTTCAGTATAATTTCATAGATACAAGTGAAGTCTGTCCATGTTTTTTTGGTTATTGGTGGGTAGGAAGTGCAGCACTAATGTTAACCCTCTGTCCTCTTTTTGTCTGCTTTCTGTCTAACTTTATTATTGTGGAGGGAGTGAGGCAGCTTTCTTGCACCCACTTCTCTCCCTTCTTCTCCTCCTACTTCTTTACGACCCATCCTACTAACAAAAAGATAAAGAAGTAGACAACTATTTTTTTAAACCTATTACTGCTACATGGCCACACACACTCACAGACTGCATACACACACACACACACACACACACAAACAAACAAACAAACAAACTCTGGATGGTTTATTTTCCCCTCCTCCAGTCAAATGCTAGCCCAGCAACTCACATCAGCGCTGGCTGGGTGACCGGTGGCCGGGCAGATTTAGCAAAATGGCACCATTCATAGTGATTTTCATGCACTGCTGAGATATTTTAACTAAACTATATTTAATTACTCGTTAATGACAGCTTTCGTGATCGTAGCCTCAAAAAAAAGTCTTGTACTCTTAAATTGTTTGTACCCCGAGCAAAGGTGAATCTCCCGGCATTCGAATTTTCCCTGGGGGGTATCAGAACCCTGAAAATTTTTTGTTTGCAGTGTATGTAATATAGGCAACCAACTGTGAATCAGGTGGGAGTTGTGGCTTCGCCTAGGGGTCTGGGACTCTAGTTTGGTACCTCGAGAGAAAATTTTTATATATATTAAAAACAAACACAGGAGAGTTATTTATGCACTTAATCAACAACAAACTGCAAATATTAAAAAAAAATTTTTATCCAAAGTGAAAATCTTGCACTATTTTTTTTTTAAACAAAAAATGGCTTAAAATGTGTGACCCATACGTGGGTTAATACGGTATGCAAGCATTAAAAAATATTGACTATGATGTTAAAGCATACAACCCTTAGAATGTTTGTTTCACAAACTAAGTTTCCAGAATCAATGTACTGTATATTGTTTTATTTAATTACATGTTAAAAGTACAATATCTTGGAGAATTTAAACAGAATAAATATGAAGGGGAAAATGGAATTAGCCAACTTAAGAGGTTACCACTTACCAGTGGTTAATTTTTTTATTTACTTAAGTTCCTCTAATATTATCTTCAATTTTTTTTCCTCAATTATCGAATCCTTCGAATACAAAAGATTTGATGGTATTTTAGGATTTGATTTGCTCATCCATATTATAATGTTTTCCATTATTGAATGTAGAGGTGGGACGATACCACATTTTCGATACTCGATTCTATATTGGTTTTTCAGTTCGATACTTTCGATACTCCAGGGAAAAATATTTTCCCATTAAGTAACAATTATTACAAATAACATAAGTTAGTTTTAAACTATATAAATTCCCTCTTTATTACAAAAATACAAACTGCCAACAACTTTAAGACTTGAGTATAAAAATCAATATAAAAAATAGAAGTGAAATACAAAATGAGAAACAGTGTACTTACAAAATGTTATCAAGTCCTTTGTTGGAGGGTGGGAAAAGTCACCAAGCCTAAATTAGAAATTTAAAAAATTAGGCTATTGTAAAAAGAAAATCATAAATTTTTGCTTGTTTGTTTCATTTTACAAACAACTTTATGCAACAGAACAATTTTCAATAAAATTTTAGCTTGATAAACGTAAATTATAAAACAATCCGATCGTAACAAAATAATAACAAACGGGTATATTCAGTTCAAAGATTAATGAATGCACAAAATATGAGATCCGTGCCTTGGTAAAGCGCGTGCACCATTTTCATAATCATTGCTAGTTTGCGCCACTAGTCTCGCTTGGTGCTGGCCATAGATGCTACTAGCGAAGTGCACAGTCTTCCTGATATTATCCATATCTATGGTGTGATAGTTATTTTCTTACGTTTGCAAAGGTAAACAATAACATAGCTGCCAACTTGTACGATTTTCCCGTACAATGTACGATTTTGCGCCCTAATGTACGATTGTACTATTGGTGTAAATTATTGTACGATTTCCAAGCTTTTTCCAATTTTTGTCTCATTTGGGTGATTCGTAACAGTAAATCTATACTGATGTCATACAATTACGGTATCGAACATGCGGTATCAAGATCGTACACAACAGAAGACGTTTAGTAGATAATAAAAAAAGCTCGTAATACTGTATTTTCGGAACTAGCATACTCCATTTGTAGTAGTTATGCCATATTTTCATTACAGCGTACCGTAATATTCACTCATTGTACGAACGTAACCTTGAACGCCATTGGCAGTGGAAAATTACCGTGTTTACTACAGGGAGAAGCTACACCTACACGTACGGGAATTGTTTGTTTTCAAGCATGCGCGGAAATTCGCGGTAAAAATGGCGAGTAAACAGAAAAAGAAATCTTATAACCAAGTATTTTTAGATTGTTATAGTAAAGAAATTCCGTGGGTTAGGCGTTCAAAAACTGGCGTCAATTATGCTTTCTGTGCTTATTGCTCGTGTGAAATAAATATTTCGCACGGGGGTAGAAATGACTTGAAAGTTCACGAAGGAACAGTGAAACACACAATGAATGCTTCACTTGGAAGTTCAACCAACATAAGTAATTGTTTTAGTGTTCAAAGTGACGATTTTAGTGTTTTTCAAGCAGAATGTTATTTCACATCATTTATTCTGGAACATAACCTGCCGGTGTCAGTAGCAGATCATGCTGGACCTTTGTTGAGAAAAATGTTTCCCAGGAGTGAAGAATCTAAGAAATACAGTTGTGGACGCACCAAAACCACTGCAATAATTGCAGAAATGGCAAGTGAGCGTCAAAATGTTAATGCAGGTATGTTGAAAAAAGTTCCATTTTCAATTGCTACAGATGGGAGCAACGATGATTCTAATCTTTACCCAGTTGTAGTGACCTATTTTAGTGAGAAAGATTCTCAAATAAAAATGGATTTGCTTGAAATTGTACCGTTAGAGGGTGCTGCAACTGGGAAAAACATCGGGAAGATGTTGCTCAACAGTTTAGAAAAGCATTCAATTCCTGTTAGAAATTGCATTGCCCTAGGTTCCGATAGTGCATCGGTCATGATTGGCCACAAAAATGGTGTAGCCGCAGAACTTCAGCAACACCATGAAAATATTATTGTTTTGGGATGTGCATGCCATTTACTGCACTTAGCAGCAGAAAAGGGTTCCACAGGGCTTCATGTTCGTGTAGATGAAATCCTTGTTGATATTTACTACTATTTACATAAAAGTGCTAAACGTAAAGAGCAGCTCAAGAATTTGCAAATCCTCTGTGACAAAAAATCAAAGATTCTTGAAACATGTCTCCACTAGGTGGCTATCCCTGGGAGAGTGTATCGATAGTTTAATAGATTTGTGGCAAACCTTAATTTGGTTTTATAAAGAAGAAGTAGATAGTAAGCTTGAATGTCCAAAAGGTTCTTTACATTTGTACAAAATCCCTAAGAAGTTGCCAGGTAAAGTCGAAGAAAGTTCTTGCAGAGCTTCAGATGAAAACAGAAATGCAGGCTTGCGTTCAGGTGAAAGTTCCTTAAAAAGAACTTCAACTTCAGATAACTTTTGTTATGGCAAGATCAAGCAGTCATGTGAACCAGAAGAGCAAAAAACCATTCCAATTTTGTCACGTCAAGAGAGAGTTTTCATGTTTCTCACTGATGACCTAAATAAAGCAGTTTATTTTTTGTGGCATGTTATTCCTGTTTTTGATAAGACAAATGTTATCCTACAATCTCAAACACCTCACATACATCTTAGGGGATTGTTGACAGACGTGTTAAAATAATTGCTTGTGAAATTTGTAAAACCTCATGTCATCAAGACAACACCAGTACTTGATGTTCTGTACAATAGTGCTACAAACCAGAAGTCCGATGAAGACCTAGTTGTGGGTTGCAATGCATCAAAACTAGTGGCTACATTGACACAGTCTGACAAATCTAAGTTTTGCACATCATTTAGGAATTTCTTTAAACTCTCATGTGATTACATTATTTTGAAATTTCCCTTGAAAAATGAAATTTTAAAGCATGCTGAAGTGGTTAATGTAAAAAATTTGAGAGCTCATCATTTTCTTCAGTGAAGTATTTTGTGGACATGTTTCCTGCTGTTCTACTTGTCAAGGATGGGGAGACACGTGAAGAGGCACTAGACATTCTTCAACAACAGTTTTGTTCTTTGCAGGTGGACAATGACATCCCACTGGATTCAGTGGAGAGAATAGACAAGTTGTGGTCTTACATAGGGAAAATAGGTAGTGGTGTTGGTGGTCTTAAGTATGACAGAGTTGCTCATGCAATACTATCAGTGTTGGTTATTCCACATAGCAATGCTGAGTGTGAGAGGGTTTTTAGCAGCATAAAAAAAAATAGGACCACTTTCAGAGCTTCAATGTCACACAAAGTTTTAAACCGTATATTGTTGGCAAAACGTACTAACAGCATTTGTTATGAACAAGACTTCGATGAAACTTTTCTCAAGAAAGCTAAATCTGCCACACATGTATCCCTGCTGCAGAAAAAATAAATAACGTATTCAAGCACCATGATATGTATCCAGTGACATGCACTTAGAATCATTAAAAAAAAAAAAGGTTGTTTCCAAAACCAAATTATTACCATATTGTTTTTTACGGGTTTTTTCGTGAACATTATATGTGCAAAACAAAATAATTTTTGCCGCACCTGTATTACGTATAAAAATTGCCTTTCAATGATTGTACTATAATTGTACTATTTTCTTTTGTAAATTGTACTAATTGATTTTCTGTAAGGTTGGCAGGTATGCAATAAACGTTTTTCAAAATAAAAGCATTAAAACATAGTTTATCAGGAGGAATATAACAAAAAAATTTGTGCATTTTAGGACTTTTCCGCTTCGTAAAACGTATGAAACGGGAAATTAATGATTTTGTAAGTGTATGTTCCGGGAAAGTAAACCATTGTAAATATTGTACTTTTGGCGGGACCAAAATTAATCAGCGTATGAAACGGGAACGTATCATCGAGGTTCTACTGTAGTTGTATTTTGTACGATGGCGACTCAAAACTTAATTCAATACAACAAATAAACAAGCATTCCGGTATCGAAAAAATGTATCGAACTTACAGTTTCGATACTCGATACTTTGCGATACCGTCAAGTATCGAAGGTATCGAGGTATTGAAGTATCGAAAATCCCATCACTAATTGAATTGAATGCAATTTAGGCCTACACCACCAAGTGAGATGACTTGTGCCGTCTACCTCATACACCAAACCCTTAGGCTGGAGTTTCCCCTGGCTCCCTCTGCCATGCTATTTAGAAAAATTGCAAATTTTTTACCCTCTCATTTGCTGCTGTCGACAGTTTCAATTTCAAACATGAAATTTTTTAGCTACAGTGAAATTTCATGAGAATATACCTGAAAAAACCTTACCTATTCAGAATTAATAATGAAAGTACTTTATACTGATCTGTTAATAAATGTAAAATATTTTGTTGGGACCTGAAAATATATACTTTAAAGTGAGAAATCCTTTATAGTGAGGTACTTTATAATGAGATTTTACAGTATTGTTATATTAACCAGCTGTTTATCTAAATCCAAGCACTTAATTACTCAGTTTGTTTTTATCAATAGCATATTTTGTGGATATTTTTGGAAAATGTGTGGGAATTTTTTGGTAGAACTTTTGTAGTCTCCCTGAGTGTTTATTATTTTGGTGTAAACTTTATCACATTTGCTTTGAATAGGTTTTAACTTTCTCATGTATAAATTGGCAAATTCTTGCAAATCGTAGATTTATTTAATGCAATGTTTAGTTTTGCTAAGTGTGTTTAAAAAGTTATATGCTATTTCAGATGTTTTGCAAGAACATTTTATCAAATGTTCCTGAAAAAGTCCTGAAATTGGTTACAAAGTATCTGTAAACTCACTGTTTAAATTCAAGTTCAAATGTTAAAAAACTAAATCATTTTCACTTACGTAACTGTTATTTTGCACACACTATAAATTAACAATGCTGAAAAAAACTGTAGCAAAATACTACCATTATACCCAAAAATTAAGTTATATAAAAACTGATATACCTAGCGCATTGTGAGACTTCAACTGTCGCTGCAATATGTCAGACAGAAATATCGCCAATGTATTTAATGTTTATAAAATACATGGAATATGTATTGTCAAATTGAATGGTTAACCCTCCAAGAATTTAAACATATTTACTAGAGATGACATGTATGGTTTGTAAAATTGTAAATATTATAAAATCAGACTAAAATTTGTAAATTTGTAACATGAATATATATACAATAAGATGAATTTAAATAAAACCACTTGCAGAAGGGACATGCCACGGAACTGACATTTTGACATAAAAACATTATTTTTTATTTAAAAAAATGTACTTATAAAATAAATTTAATAATGATAAGATTAATCATGGTTTCAAATACAAATCAAAATTGGAAGAATGTTTTAGTACTTATAACAAGCACAGTATTCACCTAGGGACATTATGTGTCACTTTGCAAATATTCACCCATATGTTTGTTAGAAGTTATACTTCATGTGATAAAACATTTAATTTTGCATGCAAATAGTTAATAGAAATAAAATAAAAGGACTGGAGTGGTACTATAAATATAGTTGGTAAAGTATAAATTTCATCAAATTGAAAAAGTTAAATATGTAATTACTCAGTAATCAGTATATATGCTGAAATTTATTAAATTATTAATTAAATAATATAATAAATTACAAAATCGAAATGAATTATAGATCACTCACATAAGCGTTAAAAAGTGTACAAACACAATTTCTATCACTGATATACACAATAGATGTTTTTATTTTTATTTGCCCTGTTTTCATCATGTCATTCTTTTGTTTCATGCTGTGTGTGCATCGCAAAAATTCATTCAAAAAATTTTTTCGTAACGTGCCTATAGACGTACGGTAGACTCCTGATAACCCTGAGTAATGACTGGCAAGGGGTCCACGGATAACCAAAATACAGGTTAAAGTGATTTCCGAAAAACTGATCAAAATTTTTTTATTCCAACTCTAAACCAACACTGTAACACGCGCCCCTCAAAGTAATGCCCTAATTCATTCCATCAAAACTGAATGCTAATCATAACAGCACTATTCAAATACTTTTTTTTTCATAAGAGAGTATTTTATTCAAAATAATTTGTTTTCCAAACAGGTAAGTGTGCTTGCTGACTACCATTTTAATCAAGACACTCCTGTTTAAATAAATGTTGACTAACATTTAGAGATTAAATAACCAAAAATGAAATTTAAACATTCACGTATCACATTGTTTACATAATAGGACTTGGACAAGGCATTTTTTTTCCCCCATCTATGTAGGTGCTACCAACATTTCTGAGTTACAAAATTATAATTTTATTGATAGTGGAGATGTATTTAAATTCTAATAAGAATGTAGAAAGTATTAATTTAACTTTTCTATTATTAGAATGATTATATAGGTAACCGGGTAACACAATTTCTGATACTTTTATTTACTAAATGTATGTCTGCCATAATTTGCCACTAGTGCATCCTAGTGGTGCAAGGTAAACTAGCCCTGAAAGCTTCTGGCTTTTTTCTCCACAGTTGGTGTTGACATGCCAGGGTGGCATAATATAAAAGTTTGCTGAACACTTTGCGTCATCTGAAATAATTATGTAATGAAGGAAAAATCAAAATTATGTTTGTTAATTTGTTCCATTACTAATTCATTGCATTGTATTTAATGCTACACAAGTGCCATTGCCATTGTGCATGCACTTAAAAAAAATCTAAAATTATTTTTCTTTTTATGGTTTATGAAAGTGAAATATGGCATGGTTAACTTGCAACCTGATAGTCGGGAGTCTACTGTACAACCTAACCTCACTTATATAAATACACATAAGATTTAAAATCACTTGTAAATTTTTATTTGTATTCAGGGCTAGATTTTAAGGAATATTTTAACCTGCCCAACGGACAGGTGTAATCGAAAATTTGCCTGTCCGCCATTCAATTTGCCTGTCCGCTGTTTTACCCAAATAAAAAAAAAATCAAAGTCGCTGAAAAAGTGAGAAAAAGGGATTTTTGCTATATTTTGCACCTATTTTTATCACACACTTAACATCCTTTTTTAATCATCATTTTCAGACGAGTCACTGTCTGAGTCACTGCACGAATTACTTGGCGGATTCTGTCTTGAACATCTTCGATAAGGAGGCTGAAAGGCTCGACGTTTTCTCTGAACATTATGATACCAGAGATTTATTGCTGGTGCTGGATCAAACTCACTTTCAGCCATTATGGTTTATTTATAGATATTGTCAAAGACGTTTTATTTTCGGTCGTGGTCGCATAAATGTTATTAATCACCTCTGCTGCATTAGTGCGTGCGAATAACCTCGGCGTCACAAGTTGCACCTGTCCACCGGACAGTTGCCTTTTTTATATTGCCTGCCCGGACGAGATTTTGCCTGTCCCGGGCAGGCGGACAGGTGCTAAAATCGAGCCCTGTTTGTATTTAACGTTTTTTTCATCCTGTGAAAATTTTTGTTGTATTGTGCATGCACATCGCAAAAATACACTCAAAAATTTTTCATAATGACCTTTTATATGTATAACTTCAAATACATTAGCTTTTTTCAAAGTACAGAAATTGAAAGCTGTCCGTAACTGATAACATAAGGACATTCTTAAATGCCTACAGAGAAAAATCACAAGGAAAGTATAAGTATAATATTTTAGAGCTTTTAACATTGATTTTTTTATTCATACTAATAATATTTAAAAACTTAGACATTAATAAAATGTAAAACTGAAGTTTGAAAATGTGTAGGAACCAGCAATAGACTTAAATCAACAGAAATCAAATATGTTTCTTCCTACTACTTAAAAATGTATGTTTATTAGTTAGTAGCTATTTCAATGACACCATTTCTTGTTCGAGTATTTGAGTAATCGTAACTGTTAGTGCAGGTGCAAGGCGCAAGGCACTAACCGGGAGGGGCTGTGTTGCAGAAATCTACCGCATTGTGTCTCAGAAGCAGATCCCGGACAGCCCCAATGACGACACTCCGACCGGCAGCATGAAGCCCATCCACGTGGAGCCAACGGACGAGAGCGCCGCCGCCAAGAAGGCCTGCTGCATGCCGTAGTGTGCGTGTGCGCGGGACGCTCGCCGGGACCTCGCCTGGTGCGTCGGGCGCGGGGCGCGTCACGCTGCCCCTCCCCCGGGGTCAAACTGGACTTTTCAGGGCCCCTACATTCCGTTATCGGTACTCTGCTGGATTTAGTTTTTCATTTTCCCAGTTTCTTTCATCATTGTAAAAAATTGCACTCGCACGTTGCATTTGATTGGAGTTGCACTCTGCGTTTAAAGTGTTGGCTACGAATTAAATTTTGCATTTCGTCGCGTATGGAGATGTGAGGTTTCTGCTTGGTCGCCTCTTTTCTGTCTGGAAATATTTTACACCGAGGTTTGTCTGATACGTTGCCTTGTTTTCGTGATTCCAAGTGAAGCTCACTGCTGTTTGTGTGTTTGTACATATTCATAATAGTGTAACTAACAGTGCTTTAGTGATTTATTAATTACCGAGGCATAAATGAACTTTGTTAATATGTAATTACAGGCACCCCTTTTTTTCAGTAATGAGTTGTATTGTATGCTGTGTTGCTGGATAATGTTTGCATATTAGCATTGTTTTCCGGTTTTGCTATGTCTAGACTTGTAATTTAAGAACAAATAATGTTTATTTTTTATTTTTCTGGTGCTGTGGGGGTTATTTTTTGTACTGCTACTGGACTCGCCACCGACGGACAATGCACGCGATGTCACGTTGCACCCACGTCATTGGAGCTGAGTTTGAAGGTCTTGGATAGACACATATACATAGGTATTTAAGGTTATCTATCATAGAATTTTTATTTATATTCATGGATAAATTAAACTTATGGCTTCTTGTTTTTCTGCTTTCAATTTGTGCTGAGAAATTCTACAATGTGGGTGTTCTTTATATATTTTTTTTTTGTTCCTCATAGTGAGAAAAAAAGAAATATATATATGTACGTTCTGACTAAGAAAATGAAATGGTTTGATCTTTATGTACATTAAAAAAAATTGTGGTTAAATAAATATTTACATCTTCAGAATCCTCTTAACACCATGTCAATAGCACGTAGACAGGCTGGGTCACCAACATTACTAGAGATGAAATCTGCTTCAGAAATTTACCATTTTTTTTCCACTGGGGGGTTGTGTGAATTTGGGTAAGTGTTAAGTGAATGATTTTGATGTGGAACAAAGTGTGTGGGCCTAGTGAACTAGCAATAACAATATTATGGTATAAATCATGTGTTATTAAACAAAATATTGCTGCTTATTTAAAATGTTGTATTTATTGTGCCCTGAGGCCAGGAACCATGCTGGGTTTGGTCGTTGTCGAGATGTTTCGACTACAACACAGCACAATACGGTTTAGCAATGTAAGATGTGTTTGAATTTTACTTGAAAACTTGGGTTGCAGGTTTATTAGGTACTAAGAAAATTAGTTATAATAATAATAAATAAATAAGAAAATCATTTGAAATATCTTGTTAGGGCTGTTCCGCTGCCACTACCGATACCGTGGTACTGCAACCAATAGCTGATACTACAATAAATATTTTTATTTTCTGACCACACTTCTTACAGGAATAAACGATTGATGCACAATTGTTTCAAACATGTTGGAGAATGTTATTTTATATTTAGGTATAAATTTAAAGAAAGTTAATTGAAACATTTTATAAAACAATAACATCATCATTTCTCTCTGTGTGTAGCCTAGTTTTTGGTTTTTAAGTTTTGCTTTTAATGCAGTTAAAACAATTCTAGAAATGATGTAAATATTAATTTTAAAAAATAGGATATAACGAGCTGAGACATTCTAACTCTGGCCGAGTCAAGCAAGTAGCTCAAGCGCGGCTCTGTTGGAAAGCAAATTTCATAGTACTGAGCAGAATTTTTCTTAAAAATATATAATTGGGGATTTTTGCAAAGATCGTATAATCACATGCCATTATTTTGTAAACATTTCAAGTGGAATATTGTATTAATGTTACTGCAATTTTTAAGTTATTTTTACATTATTTCACTGCCCAAAAAAAAAAATTTTTTTTCCACTACTTAGTTTCAGAACACTGGAAAATGGTGCCATTTTGGAATGCTCTACTTACGTCATTGATTTGTAATACAGCAAAGAAAATACAAAAAGAAAATATTTTGATGTCATGTACTTTTTTTTTTCCTACTACAGCAGCATTTGATAGTATTGGGCACAAACACCAGAGAGATACAGCATGTTTGACATATCAGATAAACTAGTGAAATTGAAGGATGGCTGAAGTTTGATTTCAGGAGAAAATGTACATCTTCGACGAGCATGAAGATTCGCCATTAACTTGGGCACCACCACGTGGATCCAGCTGAAGACTCGTTTTAACCGAGCCGAGACGTGGCTCATGTGGTTGTTAGGCTAGATTCCCCCTCTGTCCGTACTTACACGCCCTACCAGCCCACTCTAAGCGACGGACATTGTGTTACAACACTGGTCGATGGTTGTCACAGTGAAGTCTCTAGGCATCTCACATGCCTCAGTTCCTCGACAGGTAAGCACTTGGTCGAGCAGACAAATTACTTATGAGTTATGAGCTTCTGGTTGGAAGGTTTTTATTGCCAAGTAATTTTACAAGGAAAGTATATACATAAAATCAGAAAAACTATTTAAACAGTGAAAACACCAACTGTTATATGTCATTACTGGACTAATAGGCTTCAAAGAGAAAGAGAAAATGTTTAAGGTATTGATACAAACAACGGATTCTGTCAGATCAGAAATTACAAATTACATATGTTTAGGGGCCTGTTCTTTTTGCGATCGCGATTAAACGACGATAAACGCGAAATCACCGTTAAATACAGTATTTATGCGAAATCGCCATAACACAGCGTTTTTACACAAAATTTTGTATTAAAACGCTAATTCGCAGTGTTTTTACGCAAAATTTAAATACTGGTTAAAAGACTTGTCTCGTAAATGGTAAACAAACACCGCAACATGGCCGCCAAACATTAATCATAAATGCACTAAAGCAAACAAAAGCTTACACACGCTCACGTTATAATGTTAAACCCAAAAATATAATGTAAAAATACGCAAAACTACGGCGTTTATTTTACTTTCCGGCATAATGTTTGGATAGATAAGACAAACAGGCGAAGTTTTAAAGCGTACGCACAACGCTCGGGGCACTGACGTCAGCTTGAAACAGCGACACCGGATAAATACAAAAGCAAGCAGATGATTGGGCGAACGGTGTTTGGAACAGCCTTACGTGAGTGGCCATATCACGTCAGCCGGGGGCGCTGGCATATAGTTGGAACAGCGTCGTAGTATCAAGCAGATTAAATCGCGCCAAAAAGCTGAAAAATGTAAACAAACATTAATTTTCTAATGGTGTGATGATGATGATTAGTTGGCCAACAGTTTTTATAGATTTTGTTGGGTCGTTACAACAACGCGGAAATACCATAACGCCGAATGTCAACATTGACCACAAAGCCGAAGGGGGGGTTCTCTGTGGGACACAAGCGGTTCACGAGATGCTCTAGCTTACAAAGGCTGGCGCCGCATGAGCCCATCTCAGGCCACGCCCTGGTCGGCTTGAGTACCCAATTGTATCCGCCCTGCGTGGTCGACGATCGTGGGATCCAGGATGGTCTCCGCTCGCAGGTGTTGAAAAATAAAAGCCTCCATTAAGCTAACATGTTCGCCTATGTTTATGTTAACCTTTCCGTGCCCGGTCTTGGGCACATTGGCTTCTCTGGTAGCCAACTGTACCATCTGGGTACACGCTGGGCCACTGGGACGACGTGGGCCACTACGTTGGTGTGAGATGCCGTGGTATCCACCAACGCCTCTAAGTCTCGCCTGTTCACCCGGCCGGGGACCCAGTGAAGCTTGCCTTCCTCTGGGTCCATCCACCCGAGTCGTGGTGACACGCCATCAGGGTCGGCAACTGCTGACGGGGTTTCTGATGTCAGGTGCATGCCGGCGCTCGCCAATGACATGGGGCGCAGCGACTAGTGTTGAAACGAGCCAGCCCCGCAAACGTCAGGTGGGTGGGGCGGCAGGTCAGTGGCACCCTGAGCTGTTGCTGGGGTCGCCGATGACATCAGGTGCGTGCCAACGCTCACCAATGGCATGGGACACAGTGGCTCGTGTTGACGCGGGTCAGCCCTGCAGAAGTTAGGTGTGTGGGGCGGCAGCTTTCGTGTCGATGCTGGGTTAGACTTCAGGGGGTGGTGGCCATCTGCATCACCATTCCCTACTCGGCATTTCCCACCTTCGTGGATCCTTTCTCCGACATCTCCCACATGGCAGCTCGGGTGGGGCAGGCGGCGTGCCAATTGTACTCTACTGTTTGACAGTCCTGACACCTGGAGCTGCCTCTCATCCCGTGGATCCTGCCTCTCACCGCGTCGTTTCTCCCGTCGCGGTTGCCTCCCAGACTGGTAAGGCGTGCTCTGCTGTGCTGCGTTGCGTCCTGGTGTCGCATTCGCATGGCCGCAGGTTCTCGGAGAGGCGGCGAGTCCCCATAGGGCACTACTGCCATGGCATCCTCTGGTGATACAGCCCCTGGTGGTTGTGTGACTCTTTGTGAACTGGTCTGTCCGCACACCAGTCGTGCAACCTGCAGGTCTTGTTCCACGTCACGCGCGGTGGATAGGAATTCGTCTACCTCTTCTCGGGTGGTGTCACGCAGGAATGGTCGCAGCTTGGGTCTCGGTAACCGTATGATTATTGGTAGCTCTGCCTCGCTGCTTCCTCCCACGGCTAGGCATCGGTACAGGCGCAACTTGTCGTAAATGAAATGTTTTACGCCTTCGCCTACTGCATGAGCGCGGCAGAACATCTGTTGCTGGCACCGCACACTTGCACACGGCCCGTCAAAACACGCTTCGAGATGCATCACGAATTCCCCCCATGTGCTCGAGTAGTCACCCGTCTGCTCCCACCATGACTGGGTCTCGTCTCGGAGTCGTCCACTGACATGCTCGACGAACTCGCCTACCGGAATTGTTTACTGGACCAGTTTGTCACTACAAAATAACAGACTACTTTGAAATTTTTCTTTGAATATTGCATAACCATGGCCATTTTCTTGTTTTCATAAATACTCTTGTATTTCAAACCACGATCTTAGTTATATTACGATAATTTAATTTAAGATAAAGCTAATGGAGATGTCTAGACACCGGTCCGGCTGCCTCCCTGTCAAAGCTATCAAGTTTTTTTAGGGATGGGTCTCGGGGTTTGGATTCGGCCAAGTGGCGGGAGGCAGGGACGTGTCCGTAGAGGTGATCCTTGGGCTGTTTAGGCCACCCAAGACGCCTTACACTACAAATGATGCACTCCACCGCTATGTGAAGTGTGTTTTTTATTCCTTATCAAACTTTACTTGATGCTAGCCATCCTCCTGGCCACGACTGTTCGGGGTTAGTGAGCTTTGCGCGTGTACGGCTGTTCGGTGATGACCCCGCTTATAATGGTGAGAAGGGGAGTTTGATGAGAATAATATAGGTTTCCATTACACAACAATTTTTTTTTCCGTCATTATTAATTTAATAATCCATTCATTGACGTCGTCCGACCGACGACCATCCCTAAGCCCGACCTGCAACCGCCAGTATACTCTCCCGCTAACGGAACGCACCCCTGGCCGTGGCCCACCCGAGTCGAGCGAGCCACCGAGCCGAACGGCCAAACCAGACATTATTATTATAAAGCACACTAAATCCAAGTGTACTAGAGACGAACCACACCCATTCCCCCTCAAACAATTAATTACGAATTTTGCGACCTTAAAGTCTCTTCCAGACGCAGTCATTTAGTTTTTAACGTAATGAGGTCAAGCTTGGCGCGGCAGGGGCCGACGCGCCACCGGACGCCATGCCAGTTCCGCAGTTCTACTCGACTCGCGGACCGGGACGGACCGAAGTCCCACGGAGAGACCACAACCATTGTCTTCATCGCAAGTAACGTCCGGTAAATATAGTCATTTAGCATAAACCAAACCTTTTTCTATTCACCTCTCCGTGCGTGCCCGGTCCGTTTTTTACGGTTCAGGACCTAATCCGACCGCGTAAACGTAAAGACGCCCCGCATCACACCTGGTGCGCAGGGTCGTTCTTCAGCATACGGCACGGGCCGTCTCCCGCAAACCACAGAACTTTCTTAAGGCCACGCGCCTTCGCGCGGACCACAAACCCGCAAGGGAAACTTCGCCAAGTTTAGTGGCGGTGCGTGTACCACCCAGTGGGCACAGCACCCGCGTAGAAACAATCGCTTACGGGACTGGCCGACTCCAGTCACCCACAAACTCTGTGTGCCACGTCATTTGTGCGCGCCTAATTTTCATTAAGTGTACTTTGTCAACGTAACTTTGCGCCACGTCATCTGTGCGCGCCTAATTTTCATTAAGTGTACTTTGTTAACGTAACTTTGCGCCACGTCATCTGTGCGCGCTTAATTTTCATTAAGTGTACTTTGTTAACGTAACTTTGCGCCACGTCATTTGTGCGCGCCTAATTTTCATTAAGTGTACTTTGTTAACGTAACTCTGCGCCACGTCATTTGTGCGCGCCTAATTTTCATTAAGTGTACTCTGTTAATGTAACTTTGCGCCACGTCATCTGTGCGCGCCTCTCTTGCATCAAGTGTACTTGGCCTGCATACTGTTACCCGAGAAACCAGTGCCACGAAACATTGAACATATACCGGCCTGCACCCCGCAACGGACAAGTAGCCCTCAGGGGCATGTCTGTGCTCAGTAATTGTATGGTGTGACGTCAATCCCTTGAATAAAGGCACGTCGCTACTACGGCAATCCCACGCATTCTTCTTTAACGTAAATTCCCAAGCAATACCGCCGACGGTTCTAGCGGACCACGCTGGGGCAACGAACCACGAACCCCCATTGGTTAGACACCGAGCTAGCCTGGCGCCCTCCCAGAACATAAAACATTAACCAGACCAGCCACCCCGCTAGAACTCGCGCCCGGACTCGAACACGAGATCGCGGCTGACGGCATCATGTAGACCCCGCCTCTGGAAACTAGATGGTGATTTTCGTTTAACTGATGTGGATTTTATTAGTGTTTAGCTTTCATTTCAATGATATTATCCACTGATGTTATTTGGCAGGAAGGTAATATAGTGCCATCACCCGGGGTCTTGAACTCGATACCCGGAGTGAGCCTAGTAGTTGGTGTTTCTGTTGAGGTGTTTGTTCTCCGGGAGGGCGCCAGGCTAGTCTTAAGCGTCTAGCCGTTGTTGTGGTGGGTCGTTGGCCCCAGCGTGCACTACTAAGCTCCTAGGCTATATGGTGGCTGAACACAATGAACACACGCACGTTTTTTAACAGATGGGAAACGCGGAGAACGGCACGTCCGTCCTAGTTGATGACCCGTTGTCGACTGCCATTGACCGCGGCCGGCCTAGGAGGGGGGGCGGCAGCGTCAGCCTGCATAGGCTAGGCTAGGGGTGCGGTCTCGCAGCGGGGTAAGGTACTGGCGGGGTGGAGACCGGGCTTCACTGTCACAGGCGGTACGACGTCAAATGCCCCCCCCCCCCCTCCCTGGAGAAGCCCGGTCTTTCCCTGCGATCGGTACCCCGCAGCATGGTTGCACCCCTAGCATTGGCAGCAGGTCCAGGCTGGAGGCACTTGGAGTGGCAGCAGCTGGTAGGGCCCGCGCTCTGCTCACAGGCGCAGGTCATCACGATGAATCTTCTTCACCCGCCGTCCACCTAGGCGCACGAGGTATGTGGTCTGGCCCAGGCGTCTCTGTACCGTGTAGGGACCTCCCCAGCGGGGGGCCAATCCTGCGCAGTAATTACGTGGTGTGGCCGACAGGGGATGGACATGCACAAACACTTGGTCTCCTGCTTGTACGGTGGTTGGCATGTGGTTCGTCGTTGGTGTTATTTCCATCGCGTAGACGTTTTGCCGTTGGCGTGCTTCTTCGTGTGTGGCTGTGCGGCGGCGGTCTCGCTCTTCCGGTCCTTCTGTCGGGTGTGGTACTCCATGCATGGCCCATTCACCGGGCAGGGGTAGATTGTGTCCCTGAACCATCTCGGCGGGTGTTCTACCAGTTGCCGCATTCACCCGACGGCGCGTGCAGAACAGGGCATCTGAAATGTGCCTGTCCCACTGCGCATGGTCTGAGCTGAGGCGTATGCGCATCTGTACCTTCAGCTCCTGGTTGCGGCGTTCGGTGGGGTTTGCCCGCGGGTGGTATGCGGGTGTGGTGTGGTGCTGTATTTGGTGGTCGTCGCACCAGGTCCTCCACTGTCGGCCCAAGAACTGGATGCCATTGTCGGAGAGGGCTGACTGCGGGTAGCCCCAGCGCGGCAAGAACTCTTGTGCCAGGATCTTGGTGATGGTGGCGGCTCGCACATTTCGACAGGGATAGGCCTCCGTCCACCGGGTGAACACGTCAGTTACTACAAGCAAGAACCTGTTCCCCCTCGGTGTTCGTGGATATGGGCCCATTACATCCAGTGCTATTGTCTGGAAGGCTGTGGTGGGTTCCCGTGGCCGCTGCTGCTCCTCCCCATCTCGCCGTCTTGCCTTCCGTGATTGACAGACTTGACATTCGCGCACGTACTCGCGTACATCGCTGGCGACTCCGGGCCAGTGGTAATATTGGCAAACAGCCCGCTTCGTCTGGTCGGTGCCGGGATGGCCGGCTAGGTCGTGGTCATGGTAGAACCGTAGTACAGCTTCCCGGGCTTCAGGTGGTACATACGTCTTCCAGTCCACTTGGTGTCCAGGTGTACGGCACCACACGGTCCCGTCTCGTACACACCAGGTGTCATGTTCCCCTATCGTCGCCTGTTGGCGCCGTCGATCGGCCTCTGGTGACGTCCCTTGTTTGTTTTTAATTAATTAATGGTTGTGTCAAATATTTCCGCTCACAAAACTGGCCGGCATCGCCTTCCCGCGCTCCGTCGTTTTCCCGCGGGTTTTCCTCCCGGTTGCCAGGGAGAGTCTTCAGTAGCCATCCAGAACTCACCAAGGCCGGCAGCCCCGCGCACAGGGAGCATCCAAATTTCGTGCTAATATCCATGTTTAGCATCAATAGGTAATTATCTCCGAATCATCTTTCCTCAGCTCCCCGGTCGGCCCTAACCGGCCGTACGAATTGTCGTGCGGTCCTTAGTTAAAGTGTGCGACCCGACTACGGGTCTTTTAACGTACTACGTAATTATTGTGTTTCAAGGCAGCCCGCCGTGGTGCCTGCGCCTCACGCCTTAAGAACTCCCCACGGGGAGTTAGAACTTTGCCCACGCAGGGCGGCATTGCGCCAAACGCGTAACTCAATTTACGAACGCCTCAATCCCTGGGACGTGCAACGGACGTGAACGAGAGACCACGCTGGGTCCCGTTGCGCCCGTTCCCAGTTTCAACGTGGCACACGCCACTGCGAGAACCAGTCTCGCGTCACGTGACCATCAGAAGTCCAGGAGCCGAATCCATTCCGAGCCCGGGATGCGCTCATAATTATTCAGTGTTAATTACCGTGTTAAGATTAGTGTGTGCCGTCATCATTACGTCTATGCATAATTCAGTGTTATTTGTAAACTCGCGCAGACATTAGCGGATTCACATATCAAGGGTATTACGGACTATCACGTGACAGGCACCAGTCTTGCCGCGTCACGACCCGCTGTCACTGTAACTCAGGTTAGCCTGCACCCCTCGCTGGAGTAGTCTTCGGAGCACCGTGAGACGTTAATCAGTGCCGCCATTCGAGGGCCGTGTGGGTGGAGTGAAGGTTGACTACGATATGGCCAGCCGCGTGACAGTGCCTTGTGCGACTAGAAGTTCTGTAACGTGTGTTGGCGAAATAAAATAATCAAAGTCCCGTGTGTATTTTACTAATGCGGCGTCCTGGGAGGCCATAACAGCCCGGGGGCCCTTTGTCGACGCGTCCCTGCCTGCAGCCACGAGGCCAGGAATCCCTGCCCTTGAGACTAAATTTCCTTTCTAACATTTTAATAAACATAATTTCAGGACAGGCAGCGGGGACGGCGTCAATATGTGTTTGTGTTAAGCAGCGAAGTTTCAAAATGGTCTCAAAAGTAAGAAGGGTAAAGCTGGGTTTACGATTGATTTCCTTAATAATTATAACTTGGCATCGAGCACACGATTAAGTAAAAACTAAATTTTCCAGTTTATGATTGACATAGAAGTCGTTAATTCTAACCAATCACAGCGCAAAACACATGGTCGGCAATTGTTCGAAACGGAAGCAGCTTTGAAATAGTTTATTGACAAATGGGATATCTATTTTTCGAAATGGATGATGATTATAAATGACAAATATACGAATTCTAACCCAAAATACTGCCTCGCTCGGTCCAATAATAAGACATAAACTTCCAGCTGAAAGGTTCCGGTTTGTTGTTGTTGGTCGCTTCCCATAAGTGTTAAGGTGGGTTTACGATTGAAAATTAAGAATTAAGACTTAAGAATTAGTCGTGTACTTGCCATATGACTTGCCATCACCCGGGTTTTTGTGATCGCAACCCGGGGAGGACCTAGTGTGTAGTGAGTTGTTTCTATGCCGAATTTACCAGGTGGGCGCCAGGCTAGCTCGTGTGTCAAGCCGTTGTTGAAGACACGGGGTGGTAGAGCAGGGTGTGGTTCGTTAGCCCCAGCGTGTTAACTAGGTCCGTAGGCTGTGAGTTGGTTTGCAACACACCATATGCGGAGGGTCGGTTGAGGTGATTACTGGTTTGAGTGAAATAATTGACTGCAAGATCTAATTGGTGGATTTTATTACACTCTGTGCGTGTCACTTAATTTTGCGATGCCACAAACACTGTTTACAAAGTACACAATTATATTCGACACGTTGCACTAACACTTTACACTGACATGTTAATTAAAATAAAGTACAAGGCAGAGTACCTACTCTGCTTATGCTAATAATTGTTCACGCTCCCTAGCGGCAGTTATATGTTGTGTCTCGGCTGGAGTTGGCCAGCCCCGTAAATTATAATTAAATTGACACTTCACGTTTTCGCTAATTACTAAAGTTTGTGACCGGCAGGCGTTTGCGCAGTTGTATTAGCAAAAGTTCTGTGGTCTGGAGTGGGCCAGGTCCGTTATGCTGTTACTTACGTGGTGACATGAACGCGTCACGGGAGTGAAATGAAAAGCGGCCGGGTTAACAAAAAACAAACTTACGTGCTAATTACATGTCACTCTTGTTTTAATTAGATTTAAGGCTACTCTCAACTGGTTGTGTCTATCGAATTTGTGGCCACACAATTAGCCGATAAAACATTCAAAAGTGGGACTCAAGTTCGTGACTGTTTGCTTATTATTCAAACACTCCCCTCGCTACACATTTTATAATTAATTACGACTATGATGCACTCGCGCGGTTTTCCGCAATAATTAAGGCCCCAGTCCGCACGGGAAAGAATTTGTGTTAACGAATTGGGATGCCCTTAGGGGGCCAACACACACACACACTAAGACGCACCATTCCCGGCACTTAACTTTGGGTAATTATACCTGATGAGTTTAATGGGGCTTAATTTTCTAGCATCCTTGCTAGGTGAGTATGTTTAAGTTACAGGGCGCTAGGCTACTTGCGAGAGGGTGCTTCCTTTAACTAGTGTTGGTTCGGCAAGGGGTGCGTTCCACCAGCGGGGGCCAATACTGGCGAGTGGAGGCCAGGCTTTGTGGCCTTTGGCGGTACGATGTCAGACTTTATGTAAACTAGTGGAATGGTTTATGATTGTCGTGTGTGAATTTTGACGGGTCGTGTGCGAACCATATGATGACTTAAGACTTAAGCTGGGTTTACGATTGATTCCCTCAAGAATTATAAATTAACATCGAGCACACGATTAAGTAAAAACTACATTTTCCAGTTTATGATTGACATAGAAGTCGTTAATTCTAACCAATCACAGCACAAAACGCATGGTAGGCCATTGTTCGAAACAGAGAAGCAGGTTTGAAATAGGTTATTGATTTAAGGGATATCTATTTTTCGAAATGGATGATGATTACAAATGACTAATATACGAATTCTAATCCAAAATACTGCCTCGCTCGGTCCAATAATAAGACATAAACTTCCGGTTGAAAGGTTCCGGTTTGTTGTGATCTGTCGCTTCCCTTAAGTCTTAACGAAAAATATAAAATATAACCATTTCTGTTAAGTCTTAAGTCATCATATGGTTCGCACACGACCCGTCAAAAATCACACACGACAATCATAAACCATTCCACTTGTTTACATAGAGTTGCCTTCACCCGCAGTCTCGTGATCGAGACCCGGGGCGGTCCTAGTGGTTTTAGTGGCTCTTAATGAAATCTCCGGCGGGCGCCAGGTTAATTTGAGTATTAACCGAGGTGGTCGTGGGTTTTTGCCCCTGTGTGTTCCACTAGGATCGGCGGCTGTTGATGGTGGAATGGAGTCCCTGCTTTTAATATGCTCTGGCCCTAATTAGTGTAGAGGACTGTTTCCTAACTGTTCAGGGGGCGTGTATGAAATAAAGAACACGTTAATTAGGTGCTGGTTTTTAATCCCGCATCTCACAAAGTGTGGATGGGCACAAGTTATACAATTACACTGGACAAATACGCTGACACTACACACACTCGCACTGAATAATTAATTATGTGTTACATTGCGGCACTTGCAAATAAGATCCCTACATGGGCTTGGGGGTCCTCGAAGAGTTTGAGTGGGTTAACGGCCACTCCCGTGTTAAACTGGAACTAGCTTCGTGCCCGGGCTCACCTGTGTGAGTCGCGGGCCCACGAAGGTAATATTGAGAGAAAAGTCTTTACGTTTGTAGCCGGCAGGCGTCTGCTCGACGAATTAAATTAAGTTCTGTTCGCGGGAGTCGGCCCGGACCGTAAGGTGACTGCGTCGCGAACCGTTGTTGCGCGACGAGCAAAAATTAACGCGGTTGGGTTAAGCCCTGCACCGGAAAAGGGCACGGGGGCACGCGGGGAGAGGAAAAAAGAGGTTTTAATGAATTATAATATTTACCAGTATGAAGAAATCAGTAGCACAAAGGTTGAAGTCTCCCCGCGGGATCACGTGTCCGCCCCGGCCCGTGAGTAAAACTCTACTGCCGCTTTTATCAGCCGGGGGGGCGGGGGGGGAAGCGTCATGATGCGACGAACTTTCTAATGTGCCGTTATTCCAAATTTATAATTATAATTAGACATTATTATTTCTAGAACCCTCGTAACTTAATGACATCTGTCTGAATTAGTTGGTGGAAGGCCTATAATAATAATAATAATACATAATAAAATTGAGATTAATAATATTTGAAAATAGAAAGTCAAGCTGGAGACTGTCTGTCACTTGTTGACTACTCCAGTGGCTATTTGCAGGTGAAAACGGGGAGGTTAATTAGGTTGTTTTATGCTGTTGTTAATTATTGGCGGAAGGCCGCAAGGGATGTTCCGAACGTTTATGAACTGCGGTTTCCTACGGGGAAAACCGCTGCACCCCTACGACGCACTTTCACTCTTAAGGGTTGTTTTGATAATTAAAAAACACTTAATTACTCCCAGTAATTAATGAAGCATAAGAGCTGTTTGGTGGAGTTGGCATATGGGCGTAATCTATTTAAACACTCACCGACGTCAACGGCTCGCTTGACTCACGTGACCTGGACTAGGGTTGCGTTCCGTTAGCGGGGTTTAATACTGGCAGGTGGAGGCCGGGCTTAATGGCCCTCGGACGGACGACGACAGAGTCATATGGTAAGTATCCGACTAAGTCTTTAGTCTTAATTCTTAATTTTCAATCGTAAACCCACCTTAACTCTGTGTCATGTAAAAACCATCTATTTACACATGCATGATCGTTTGCAGCAGTGATCGATTTCTGCATTGCACTAAATATTTTTTAGATTTTACGTTGACAAGTTTATTCAAATTATGCTTGTGAATTTTGACTCCCGAAATCTTTTTATCTGTTTTATTAGTGCATAAAAGAGCAGCGCATTTAACTTTGATTAGCAATGATCAAACAGTATTTTGGGCCGAATGGTCGACCTATATGGTCGTTGCGAATAAATACTGCTATAGTCACGTTATACGTGGCTTCAAGTACGTCACCGCATGCCATCCCCTGCCAATTCATAACTGCATGGTAGCAAAGACCTTTAAATGGGTCGTCGAGTCGTCTGCGTAAAGTGATGTAATGTGGTTGCTGGTGTAGCACTTCCAATTTATCTCCGTCGTTTGTATTAGAAGTTCAGTAGAAATTGGTTGATTTCGTGAACAGTGACTTTAAGCTGTGTTGTCTCTCACGGGCTGTGAACTGTTATTTTGAATGTCATCCCGAATGCATTTTTTTGGTCATTAGCCTTTTGATCAGCTGTGTCTTGCTCGTGAAGAGAAAGTCCGTGAAAGTGAAAGTTTGTGCAGTTAACAAATGCAGTACGAGAACGTCAGTCAGTGATAAACTGTTGTAGCATTTAATAAATGTCACAAAATCTACAGGTGGGTAAATTACTATATAACCATCTTATTTAAAAATTGAAAGGAAAATTTGTATTTTAGCGACTGATTAAAATAAGATATCCCAGATAATTTTTTTTTTTTTAAATTCCACTCACCTTTTTGGTGGTGTTTTATACGACAGGAGACCAAGTTTGTTACTTTTAAGGTAATTCTGAAGGGGAGAACTTTTGAATTAAAAAATTATGAAACATTCCACTGTGCTTCATGACATGTTTTTCAAGCATTATCCAATATGGTATAGTAATGCTTTAAATTTTTTACAAGTAATTGACCGGAGTAGTTAGGTACATTAAAAATAGCATCAAGTCATGAGAATTATTGGTTAGGTTAGATCAGCTACTTTCAAAATATCAGCTTGCAAATGCCAAATTGGATTCGGAGTTGCCAAATTGTGTAAAGGGTTGTTACGTTAAGTTACCTACATTTTATATACTACTTATTAAATTGTTTGAATGGTTGTGTAATAGCACATATCCTGACATAAAAGGAATATTATGTTTTATACATGCAGTGATAATTCCTTTTATGTGTCAGGTTAATGTGCAGTTGCATGTAACAAGTTGGCACTTCGCATCGCTTGGGTTTGGATGCACAGTAAGGACTAAGTATTTTTTTAAAGTTATTATTTACATTACATTGCGTTACAATATCCAAATCAAAAATATACATGTTTTTATGTATGGTAAACCATAGGATCGGCAACGCAATTAAAGCACAACATGGCGACGGCCGCTTCACTGCATAGGCTATCTAATGTGACCTGCAAACGTTAATTTCTCAGAAACCAATATGAATTAAATAAACGTTGTTAAAAGGTATATACAAGAACGTCTTAAGTGTTCAAAAAAGGTATTTTCGAAATTTTATTTTATTTTTTACAAAAATCTGCGTTGCTAGAAAATTACTAACACATATTTCTGCCTTTTATTGAAATTTAACCCTTGTTTCTTTCATATCAACACTAATTTAAACATATTGTAGTCCTATAATGTCAATGACCCATAACTGCAACTTTTTTCATACTTGTGCATTTACCTTGCGTAATTTAAATACCTTATAACAATCTTCAATTATCAATAATTAACTCTACCAACACTAATCAATTAAATACAATTATTAAATATAATTTTCTCTACACTTTTTCCTTAGACAACATGGTACTTCCCTTCACTACCATACCATTTAACCTAAATCCTGATCTTGCTGATTGTAGGGTCGCTCAATTACAGTCCCTTTAGGCAGCTAGTCTGTCTCTGCTAACTTCTAAACATTAAAGATAACTTCTTTCCTTCTACTCCTTAACTTGGGCAACTCTATAAATGAGCCTACCTGTTACACAATTCTATAATAATAATAATTAGGTAATTTTTGTCTGCCATTTCTTTACTGTCCACATACCTACCTTTTTCTCTGACTACCTTTTGACTCTCCATCTTATAAACACAAAAAAAACCTAAACATCTAACATAAACAATTACTTTTTTCAAAATATCAGAATTTTACCTAAAACACCTGTTATAACTTCTCTGTTTACCAAAAAAATTATCATTATTTTCAACATAACTGACTAGTCATTTTTTCACTATATGTAGCATTACATGCTCTTACCCTCTCAACATATGAAACATTGGCATAAATAATTTTTTATTTTTATTTTTTCAGTAATTGTTAGGTTTTGTGTTTCAAAGTAAATAATGGCAGATTATATGTTTCAGAGGTAGTTATATGTTAACAGTGTGTTGTTTAGCTCATATTTTCCATTTGTTCATGTTTTATAGTACAATGTCAATTTACTTAATTAAAATTTTTAAAGCCTCTAAATGTTGTTATTACATATTTGGCTGGTTGATTAAGTTTTCATGTTTGGTCGAATATTTTTATTTACTTGTTTTGTTATTATCCTATGTCTGAAAGAATGGTGATTCAATGTTCGGTACAGTAAATTGCATCACTATTATAGTTATAGAGAGACAAACATTAGTTCCCCGCCGAGCGTGGGAACTTAAGTACAAGTGTATCGTCACAATTGGAAATGGAAAGATAAGCAAAAGCTTCTAATTAAATGTATGCAGAGTTATTTCATTTCTTGTAACTAGAGCTTTGAATGGCTGAGGTTTGCAAACATGTCTTAATCTTGTATGTGATTGATTTTGGGGGACATGTGACCACCTCTCCCCTTCGTGGATGGAGGTAGTCATGTCTGCAATTAGTCATGTTATGATCTTGGTACCGAATGGTTGCGGTCTGGCGATAGCTCGAAATTAAATAGTAATGTAGAGAGTTTAAGTAAATATTGCTGATGCGGTCCGGGCGGCACCACTTTATAAACATTTTTGGACATGTTATTTAGAATTCTTTGACTGCAGTCATCTGTTTTAAGCCAGCAACGAGACTTTAAAATTTGTTTTTGTCATCGTTCCAAGAACAGAGCCCTTGGCTTGTACCATGAGTTCATTCGTAACCACGGGATGTTAATATCAGTTCAAAATCTTTGTTTTGTCAGATATTTCGGTACCATTTTAAAGTCAGTTGTTTACAAAATTGAATAATATTGAAATATAGTGAGAAATATTTGCTTTAAATGGAAAACAATTTAGGTGGGAAAACAGTCTTAGCCCCGGCCGTAATGAACTGCCAAGAGTTAAAACAGTCTTGGCTATGCTATATTCCTAACACATTCTGAATTACTTTTTTTTTTTTGCAATCAGTTGCTAAACTAAAGTTGAGGTAAATTGTGTGTTCAAAGCATTATAAAAGAGGAAAGTAATTTTTCCATATTAATAAGTAGGGGGTATGTATGATGTGAAGAGATTAAAATCGTTAAACCAAATTACGTACAGCCGTCCTTAGTGCACGGTGTAAAGGGTACATTTATTTATGATAACCAGTTTTACATGTGCTCTTTTGACCATGCAATAAAGCCACATAATGTATTCTCATTATTTGTTCATGTTGAGTTCTATAAAACTTAAAGCACCTCAACTCAGTCTTATCGCCAAATTTTCCATGATCAATTCTGAATTTAAAAAATGCCATTTTGCTAGAAATTATTTATTTCAACTTTTTTGCAGTAACAGCACACCATAATCGAGGAAATGAAATAAAAAAACCTCAGGTACCTAATTGTTCCGTATCACTTATCCAAGTTTATCCGTTGATCCTGATGGCATGATCCTGTAAATATTAATTGATCTTCAGGTACATGATGCTTGCTGTTTTAATTTAGTACCTCAATATCCTTCACATAAATCTTGTGATATAACACTGAATTATAATCTTAAGTACAGTAAAAAAGAAAATATAGTTTGTACATATTCAACTTACGATCATTATTCATTGTTATATCACAAGATTTTTTTATATTCAGGATTTTTCAATGTATAGCAGCAAGCATCATGTCCCATAGTATTTACGGTATCATGCAACCAGGATCAAGGGATAAACTTGGATATGTGATATGGAACTATTACCATTTCTGCACCACCTTTGCTAGTACTTACCATTTCTACATCATACAACACAATCTAGGCTGGTATTTATAGTCGCATCTTGAGCAATGTCTTGAGACCGTCTTGAGGAAGACGGTCTTGTTTCTCAAGGCAGCGATTTCAATCTCCATGTTTCATAGTCCGCGAACAAGATGAGCTTCATGAAGACTGCATGCTCAAGCAACAGCTTGTTTGCCGTACTTATGGCTTGACGAAGCACTTACTTGAGACAGCCGAAAAGACACGAGCATACACGAACTTTGGCGATTGAACTGTTTTCGTTAAATATTCTGGTACTATTCACACCAAGCACTGAAACCCCAGAATTTGAGGCTATTTATAGTAACAATATTTAGTGAGTATATATCACTACATTCGAAGTGCGTTTGTACGTTGATGTGAGGAATTCGTTTATTGTTTTAATACTCTTGAATCACACATGGAAAAATTGATGTTTTGCGACCACAAATATGCATACCTTCTAGTACATCTCAGCTTGTCACTTGAGATGAATGAAATTAAGAACTTTATAGACTTTTGTCTTTCCTGTGCAAGTTTAACATTAAGAAATTATGTATCTAACGATTTAATAATACCCTTTTAAAAAATAATAAAATTAAGTTAGCATCTTCAGAACTGTTAATACTGAATTACTTGTTTAAAAGCTACCTATCTTTACAGAATTGTCAAAAAATATTTCAGGTAGTGAAAAACTTTTTTTTTGAGAAAATGTCACTCTGCTTCAGCTTCAGGATAAGGTACAGTAAATGTTAGTTTAATAAAAATATCAGATTTAACTACACAGTAAAAGAAAATTTTTAATTTAAGTAAGAAAAATGTATGTTTAGAATTATAACAATAAGTTTGAACGAATCTGATAAGGGTACATATTAAGGAACTTAAAATCTTGTAAACCCCTTTATAAAGTGTTTGTTCATCAATAATATAAGACATTAGTTTCCTCATATAATAGGTTAATTTTTCTTGTTCAAGTTACTTGTGATTCTATAATTTAATCGTATTATAAGTAAAATATATAGACTACAGTATGTCTCAAAGCCTACTGCGTATGAAATAACCAAATCATTAAATTGAGCTATGTATTTAAATATATTATAACAATAAGATTTTAAAAAAATTAATCTAATAAAATTTCTCTTTAAGCTATATTTGCATTTTTCATTTACTGTAACTATAAAAAAATATATATTGTCAGTGCCAGGATTTGAACCACATTTGCAATGTTTTCTCAGTCTACACTCTTGAAACCCATCTCCCTAACCATTACACTACGAAACCTCTAACAAGTTTTTGTGGAAAATTATGGTATATCAACAGTGTAATGCCACTTTTTCTTAAATATTTTTAATGTATTTTGGGTGTCACGAATGTAGAATTAAATTTTCTGCTTGTGATATGTACCATCAACCATCATTAAACGCATCGTTTTCCACATCCATTGCACTCGTTCTGTGATCGATACGTAAATAAACGTGTCTGTTTAGCACTTGAAAATGTAACCACTGGTCACAAACAAACACTAAACTCATTTAAAATACATATAAAATTGCTTCAGCACTTCATACAGGATTTATTTAAGTTTAAAAATACGAGGTTCACGAGAATCCGCCATTTTATACATTGCGATCAGAACAAGCAATTGCTTGAGACATGCCTGCAGTGGTCTTGGCAAAGACGATCTTATTCGTGTTCTTAAGCACGGTCTCAGCGACTATGAAACATGCTTCTACGATGGTGTTCTCAAGCAACGACTATGAGACAGGAGAATGCCCTCTCATAAATAAGAAATATGTGACTATCATAAGATGGTCTTCATCAAGATTGTCTTGTTTGCGATCACTTGAGATCATCTCAAGCAACCTCTATGGCACACAAATGTTAAATAAGAATGCATATAAGAATTTCTTGACGAAGGAATTGCTCAAGACATGAATATAAATACCGCCCCTAGAGACAAAATTATTTTTGTACTACTGCTCCATTTGACTGTGTGTTGGGTGTCTTCTGAAAAGAAAAAAAAGGTCTAAAAATTTTATTTTTGAGTACTTTTTGTAAAAAAAATTAAATTAAGTATTTTAGGTGTTGATAACTTAACCTAACCCAACCATTCACATTATTTAACAGTATTTTAAATGATGTTAACCTAACCCAACTAATCGTATTAAACGATAAACTTCTTGAAATATTGTAATGCTACATAACAGATTGATCAAATAAAATAAGGGACCACTAAAAACACTATATTAAGAATTTTATTTTAATTTTTTTTCAAGAATACCTACCATATTAAATTATAGATTATTTATGCTCCAGTAATTAAAATTTTTAACAATTAAGTTTTGATTTCTTGAATTATTTTCATAACATAGTCTTTAATACAATAATATTCCTGTCAGAACAATATAAATTGAACATGACTTCTATTAACATATTTCATAAGACCTAAACTTATAATAAAGTATCCTAATTTACACAAAATGTTATTTCTTTTTAGGTGGTACAACTAATGCTTTTGGTTTATTTTACAACTTAGAACACGGAATTTATTATGGAAAGTGGAAAATGCATCAAAATAAAACCCTTCTCGAGTAAATAATCACTTGTAATAATTCAATGCTCCAGTATTATTTGTACGTGCTGTTAAATTTAAATTGTTATTTTTTTTTATCGCAGTTAGTTCTAATAAGCCTCAACTTTAAAATTTACTATTACTGCATTTAACCACTATTCTGCTTCCTGAAATGTGGGCACGTGAGGCTGACTCATCTCCCTGCAGCATCCAAGCACTTGATTTAGGTTCACCAAACAGCCTAACCATAACATTTGAATCACGGGGGACCATCGATAGCCTAACCTTGTGTATGGTGCAAGTTACACTGTACCACTGCTAACTTTTAACCTGGTATCTTAATATATACAGGGTGTCTACTGACCCTGGAAAACCTGGAAAACCTGGAAATATCAGGGAATTTTGTAATCAGGGAATAATCAGGGAAAAATCAGGGAATTTTTTTAAAAATCAGGGAATTTTTGTTTGGTAGGTTGTAGTTGGCAATACGTTTTTTGTTTATTGATCAGCTTGCATTGACGTGGCATCATGTGTATCCCCTCCCATTTTTATTTTTGAATGGCAAATAACGAACAGTTCCCACGTCCATTTTCTTTTATTTACCATCGGATTCGGAAGTGGCATCAAATCACGTGATACAAACTGTTTCAAGATGGTCTGTTATCCTGCTGATGGGACGTGATGCAGCATGTGCTTCCCACGTTCAGATTCTACCGACAGGTGCATTTAATTTTTAGTATCTATGGATGCTCTCAACGTAAACTGGACATTTTTGTTAGCTTTGAAAATACATATCACAGACACTTTTGGTGAAGATTCGCCATCGTTGGTAGAAATTGGTAGCTGTGGGCTTCATACGGTCCATGGTGCTTTCAAACCTGGAATTTCTGCTACACAATGGGACGTTGTTAGTTTTTTGAGGCAAAGTTACTATTTGTTTAAGCACATACCTGCAAGGAGGGCAGATTACATTAGAATAACTGGATCAGAGCTTTTTCCCATGAAATTTTGTGCAATCAGATGGAATACTGCAGTTGCTGAGCGTGCCATGAAAACGTTACCCCACCTAAAGAAATTTGTTAGTGAAGTTTCTATTTCATCTCTCTCTTTCAGTGTAGTGAAAAGTGCTCTTGAAGATAATCTTCTAAAAGTAAAATTGACATTCTTCCACTTTTTGGCATCAGAACTGGAATTGTTTCTCACAATGTTCCAAAGTGAAGCACCCATGGCACCTTTTCTCTATGATTCACTGGTAGACATTTTATTAGCTTTGGCAGGAAAGTTTTTGAAACCAGAAATACTGAAGAGCTTTAACACAATGTATCTCGATTGGATGTAGATAACCAGGAAAATCTATTGACTGCTAACAATATCAAGTTGGGTTATGCAGTACGCCATGCCATCAAGAAAGAGAAAGTACCAGAAAAGTCTGTCCTGTTACAGAAAAATGATAGGACTTGTCTAAAGGTTATGGCAAAATAACTTCAAGACAAAAGTCCCCTGAAGTACATTACCAAGGGAATTTCCTGCTTATATCCGTCTGTGGCTTTAAATTTGGGTGTGAGGAAACAGCGTGTGAAGTACAGTTTAGAATGTTGTCTTCAAAACAGGTGACTATCAGGACAAGAAGCTGATAACATTGAGTGATCATATCAGTTGGTATGTTCCTCGCAAGATTCTGCAGCACTGTTCTCGTCTTCTTCTCGAGAAGACGGGCGCCTTGTTCACTTGTGAATGCTCATTCTTAAGGCACATACAGTAGCTTCCAAAACAGGCCTTCTAAAGTTTGTGAGGATGGTGTTGGTACTTTCCCATGTAAATGCATCATTGGAAAGAAGATTTTCAATGAATTCTAATCTGCTGACTGAAAACTTGCAGGAAGAAATACTGATCGCACAAAGACAGATGTATGACTTTGTTCAAAGTTCTGTAGGTGTAAAGCATGTTGATATCACCAAGTCCATGTTACAGTATGTAAGAAATACTAGTTGTAGGCGTAAGGAAGCCCTGCAAACAAAACAAAAAGAAAAGGAAGCTACAGACAAGAAGAAGGCAGAAAAAAGAAGAGTTGAAGAGGCGATCAAGGCATTGCAGTTGAAGAAGGCTCGAATGTTGGATTTGGCTCGTTCTGAAGTAAGTGCAATAGACGCAAAAGTTGAGTCACTGCGAAATTGATGGGAGCTTCCTTTTACTAATGTTTTTTGCAAAAGGAAGTGTGTGAAATATTTGTAGCAGCATGTTTTATTTGCCATCAATTGAGTCACTTTGGCCACATATGGAAGAAGGTAATTTTTTTACTAATTTAAGTAAGTTGAAATACTTTGAAACCCATCAATATAATATTATGCAGTTTTTTTTTTAGTTTCTTGGAATGTCGTAATTGAGTTAAAGAAAACCTGGAAAAATTCCGTTTTAGACCTGGAAAACCTGGAAAAATCAGGGAATTTAATTTACTAGATCTGGTAGACACCCTGTATATAAGATAAAAGAAAGGCTATTATTACTTAAACTAACATCAAACCAATTCTAGACTAAATAATTTTTGAACGCTGGAAGGGCCGTTGTTTATTTTTCACATCGGTAAGTCCTTCGCTAGCATTCTCTAACCTGTACGTTATGATACTCTGAGCAGTGAGGGGGCAGCTCGGCTTACATGCCAGCCTGGGACGCGAACAACATCGTAGTAACGTCTTGCCTGTGACTTCCAGTCCCAGCGTGCTTCGGAAGGATAGTGATTCCCACCTTCGACAGGAGATAGTGTCATTCGTAGTTTCAGATGTAAGGGAGAGCAGTCAAGGGCGCCCATACCCGGGGGCAGGGGGGGGCCGTGGCCCCCCCCTAGCTTTCAGGGAAGGAAAAAATATATAGTGTAGTCAGGTGTTTTACTTTAAAGAAAATTATTTAAATTCGGTATTATGTAGAAGTGGTTCAACACGAATCTATTATTTTATATCGTTTTTTACATGTCTACTTCATTTTTTGTTAGTTCAAGCATTAGTTTCTGCTGCTGCGATATAAGGTGTTGTGTACAGGGAGAAAACGCTGTTCAAGCGCAACGCCCGTGGCGAGTCATTCCCCTTCGTAATCCTGCCCAAGCTCACTCGATAACACAACACAACAGATTTAGACCAGTCAGAGTTAGACGACGCGACAATTGACATGTGCTTGCAGACGGCGAAATGTTTTGCTACTTTTTCGTCATAATAATGTGTATGTTCACAAATAACATCTCAAAACAGAGATTTTTCAATAGTCTTTAGATCTACAGTTTTATGCATCTGGTCTAGATTTAGTTTAGTGTATTCAGTCAGTATAAATAACTTAATTGTAAATAAATAAGTGAAAAGTGTAAAGATAAAAACCATTGTTATTATGTAGTGCTTCTTAGTTTTCCTCATTCATCACATCCGCTCAGAATATTCACAATAATTTTTAAGGTAAGCTTACACCATTAAAGTTACTCAAATAAGAATTATTGTTCAGAAAAGTTTACAACGTAAAATTTATGTTGGAATTTTGAACTTAGAGGAAAACATTATTTTTTCCTTCAAAAGTGTTTAAAAGGATAAGGATTCCGCTACCTTCAGTAGACTCGGAAGCAATTCACACTGGAATCCCGATTTTACGTACGCTCACGGTCGCTTGGATTGCATTCGTAAAAACGTTATCTTCATAAAATTTTAAACACCCCACCCCCTGAAGATACATGTTATAATTTATTGAACGGAATATATATAATATTAAATAGTAAAAACAATGACTGCCGTCCGCCCTCTGCCCTCCCCTGCGTTCCCCTTATTTATTATTTTTTTAACATTCCATAACTTGCCTCATTGCACGAGTGATATAAAGTGACCTCACAGCCACTAACCACAGCTGCACCACGCACTGCATCATGTTAACTTTTGTGTGGTGACAGATACATCAATACTGACCTGCTAGAAAAATTTCAAAAGCAGAGAGAAAGCAATGACGAATTCAAAACCATTTTCGAGGCAGTAAAAGAAGACTGTAATGAGCTTGACATAGATATAAAAATCCCAATATTGGCTGGAAGACAGACCCACAGATGTAACGTGAATGTCCAGTGCTCATCACCTGAAGACTATTTCAAAGTTGCAATTTACAATCCGTACATGGATTCTATAATTATGTCTCTTACTACAAGATTTGAAAGAGATAAAGGCATACCTCTCAAAGGTGGAATTCTTCAACTACATTTGATGAAAAAGGAGACGAAAGATTTCATGAGAAACATAAAAAGTTTGCAAAAGTTTTATCAAATCGACAACTTGGAAGCAGAAGCCAGAGTATGGTATGACGTCTGGACGAATACGGAATGTTTGGAAAAAACAAAGCTCCATGATATACTTTCAGAAACAATGTTTTACCCATCAGTACCTAAGGAGACTGCTTATATTCTACCAAACCATACCCCCACAACTTGCACAATAGAGCGTTCTTTCAGCACACTGCGTAAAGTGAAGACGTGGCTGAGAAGTACTACTGGCGAGGACCGTCTGTCCAGCTTGTACCTTCTAAGTGTCCACAGGAAAAGAGTGAAAAACCCTGGTTTCGAGGACAAAGTGCTTGACTTGTTCGGCAAAAAGAAAATAAATTTACAGTTTGCTTTTTCAGATAAATATTATAGTCAAATCCGTAATCAAACTTATGCATATTAATTTATCTTAAAATTTGCTTTTTATGTCAATACTAGTGAAAAATTGTGTGATGTGTGCATTTTTAATTTGTTTTCTGTATTAAATTATGAAGGTAGAGAAGCATAAGATACTGAAATTTAAATTCTTATACTTTATTCATACTTAACAATTCTGTTAACTTAAATTAGGTTAATCCTCTATGATTGTGTTTAGACACTGATATGAAATTCCTCTTTTTTATCTTTGCTTGTTTCATAAAATGTTCATATTTTATAAATAACCCATTGACATTCATGTGTTGAACAATAAATTTAATTATTATAAGAAGATGAACTTGTAAGAAAGTTAATGATTGGCTAGCATATCCAGCGAATAGCGATAGCTAGGACATTCAGCTTATGTTTTGTGTTTTGACATCTGAAAGTCGTTTAAATAGCAAAGGAAAAGTACATTCTTTAGAAAAAAGGAGTATTCGTTCTACCACGGTTTTGAAGAGACATCGTTATTACCTACTTTTGATTATCCACGACATAACAATTTTGCACGATTTTATTATAGTTTCGACTGACATTCAAGTTTTTACTAATAAAGCTATGTGGCAGAAGTAGTATTAATGAATTAAATTATTGTGACATCAAATTTTAATCATCGTAGGCGATAAACTGCAACCACGATAGGGTTACTTCACGATCTATTGCTTGCTTTGAAACGAACTATCAAATTTTCACGACGGAAACGAATGAAACCAGTCAACTAAGTTTACAGCCTGCAAGACTGATTCCTGACGCTGTTCAACGTGCTGTAATGCCAGCGATCAACATTTTTGGCTAAAGAGAATCGAGCTGAGGAGAATAATTTCTGCAAGTTCATATCAAAACCGCTCCAGCCGGAAGGAAGGAAGGCCAACGATTGACCGACAGTGGCGATATAGAAGCAGTTGAGGGCGCTGTGTTTCACACAGAACTTCGAAATCGACCATTGGTGCGTACCGAACAAGACCTTTCCCACTGCGAGGAAGGAAGCAGCGGCAGTGAGCAGCCATATTTCCCGGACCACGCACAGCTCTGTTTCAGAGCCAGGGGTCATCTGTGTCGTCATACTTTCGCATGTACTGACGGAGGTTGGTTGCCGTCGTATTGAATAGCATTTGAACAATTTTCGGGAGTCCCTTGAACTATCGATTATCAAGTACCTAAATCAATTTATTTTCATATAATCTGAGATCACACTAAAGTAGGTAATTATAGTATGTATGGGGACACCGGTGGGTGGTGGGGGAGCCGGGGAGCCACGGCGGCCATCTTGGTTTACGTCACTTCCGGCGACCATCATGGATTACGTCATTTCCGGCGGCCATCTTGGATTACGTCATTTCCGGCTGCCATCTTGGATTACATCACTTCCTGCAGCCATCTTGGATTTGACCTTGACCTTTGAACCCGGAGGCCATTTTGTTTTTCTAGAACTTTCCTCCATTTTGTTTTCTAGATCATTCCGCCATTTTGAGTTTCGTCCGCCATCTTGAAAATCTTTATTTATTATCCGATTTTAATGAAAAAAATTTAAAATTTAAAAAAATTAAATAATCAAAATTTTAAAATAAAATTAAAAATATTATTTAATAAAATTTTAATTAAAAACCTACGCATCGAACACCCCACTCCTCTAAATTACAAATACATCATCTAGCACCCCCACCCCTCTGTTACAATGACATCGTCATCGAACACCCCACTCATTCCTGTTACAATTTTTCGTTACATCCACCATCTTGGAAAATCATAATTATTAACTTAGAAAATCAGGAAAAAAAATATACCATCGTTGTCTGCTGGAGGCAGCCATCTTATTTAGTGGAGACTACCATCTTGATTTCATCTGGTGGGTGTCGTCATCGGTTGTAGGTTTCTAAAGTATGTTAGTGTATGTAAGGTCGAGTTACAATTCTCTACCAACATTGTTATGAACCTTATAGACCAAAATCCACAGAATCCACAAGATCCACAAAATCCACAGTCACTTTGTTGTTGTAACCGACATTTTTTCTTAAAGTCTTATCACTTATAGGTTTTAACTAAAATATATGTTATCAATACTGTCGTTGTGGATGCGTTAGTTAAAGTAATGATAATTTAAAAAACATTTATTACTCCATCTTAGCTGACCAGAAATTTTTCATAGTCCTATCATACATGTAAACATACTAAATAAATTAATGTTTGTGTATTCGTGTTTAAAACTGCATGGAAGCAGATATTTAGGTGTTTGTGTATAATATCATTTCTTAGTGTTCGTGTTTGCGTTCCTGTGTTTAAAAGCTGCATGGAAGCAGATATTTTAGGTGTTTGTGTCTAATTACATGATCATTTTACGATATCAAATTAAGTATAAGTACCTTGAGGAATATAGGGCATTAATTAAAAAAAAAATAAGCGATATGTAGGTAAAATTATATTTACTGAATCAAAGAAATATATTGTACAAAACAAAACCCTCAAGGAGAGAAAAATATACTTGTCAAACGAAGCTATAAAAAAAACAGAAACTATATACAAAAACGAAAACTGTTTACAACAAAAAGACTGGAACTATACAACAGATAATTCATCTCCAACATAGCCGTGGGGAACCGTATGGATGCCATCCTCACATATTTGGCGCTTATCATCCTCCCATGTTATGGCCAGCTTATTTGTGCTCTCGCTATAGAGCACCTGCTGCCTCGAGCGTATGGCCCTAACTGCTACTCGTCGTGTGTGGTGATCGTGCAGGGCATCCAGGTAGTCACTGAATGTTATGCGGTTTTTGACCACACACCGCTGGATACCCTTGGCCTTCTTCTCAACTTTGTCACCACACTTGTATGCATACAGTTTGGCCCGCAGACCGACAAACTCACTCATCACTTTCCCCCCACACTCATCCTTAAACTTTCCGACAACCTTTTTGTTGATGGGGGAGAAGCAAGGGTGGTCGGAAGGGTAGCAGCTGGTGTCGAACTTCTCCATGAGTGTAGGATCGGCTTTGAGGTCATGGTAGAAATCATCGGTTTGTATCTCGTATACGAAACTATCGGTGTCCATGTATGCCAGATGAATGTTTTCTGCATATCTGGGTTTCATTGTGCTGTAATGGAAGTCGTACATGAGTGTTTTTGAGAGATCAAGTACTGCGAGTCCGGCATAGATTGGCTTATCGAAAATTATGGTCTCATGGTTCAGGTGGACTAGAGTCAAGTTCGGTTCATACATTGTGCGGTCCTTGAAGGATGGACGACACACCAGTTTCTTGAACCGCTTCTCGGAACATACCAACTCCATTTTGAGCCTCCGCCTCTTGTTCTCCATCAGTTTCCCGAAAGTACTGTTTACAGCGAGCTTAAATAACTCCTTCTCGAATTCGTTGGCTGCAGCCTTGCGCTTATTGGTGTTGAGCTTAATGTATGGCTCCAACCACGCCGACTGCTCAAACTGGAGGACTCTGTGTACCTTAGTAACTATCAACCCATGTGATACTGCTTGCTGGAGGTTTCTGTAGTGTACAATGTAATGTTCCTTAATTTCTAGTGTTGTCATGAGCTTTGATTGTTTGGAGCCGGGCGGACATTGATTGATGGGGAGAAACGGAAGGTCTTTGTGACTTTCGTGGAGTTCAGTAGGGTACTCCACGTCACATTCGATAATGTACCCGATAGGAGAATTTTCTGGAATAGTCATGACATCAATAGATGTGTCTGACCATTTGAAACGTCGAATCGGAAGCGACAGCGACATCGCCCACCCGTACAAATTATTTGCATCAATGTACTGTAGATATGTGGATGGCTTGGACACATCATGTGTCTCAGGAACGTATTTGTTGTTACCCACACAATGACGTTTGATGCTTTGCGCTACACCCCCACGAATACCTGCTTCCACAAACATATACATATCGTAATCTGTCAGAAGCTCGAGTTGTACTCCTGTGGTGCGAAGCATCGCATCGAAAGCGAACCCAGGACAGGAAATGTAGTGTGACGGGTCTAGACTGTACGTCTCCAAGCAAAGACTGCGAAAATTCTCGAATACGTCCGCCAAAATCAGGACATCCGTCTTTAGGTACAAGTCAGCGTACTCCCCCAAAGTAGCACACTGAAACTTGTCCCAGACATTTTGTGCGTGAGCGTAATCCGCCTCGGAAATACCAGAATCAGTCAGAATATTAAAGAACTCATCGATAGATGGAAGACTAGTATCGTCTAGTCGAGCAAAAGAATCAACGAAGTCGTAGGGGAAGACTCCCTTGCGAGTAACCAACTCCAACTCATCAGGAGCGAAAAACTCAGCAGTACTGACAAACTTGTCTGCAGGCAAGAACTCTGCGAGCGAAGCAAGACCCCGACTCATGAAACGGAACGTATCGACAAACTGAATGCTGAACTTATCATGCAACTTCTTGGAAAAAGTTATCAACTTCTCTTCCGAATTAGGAATGATGAAGATGTCTTTAGTGTCGTACCCCAACTTCCTGATAATGAAGTTCTGGTCGTACGCCAGGTTGTGGAAGAACACAATCATCTTTTTCGGTCTGCGCCTGAGAAGGTTGCAGTCATTACATGCAGGTCCAATAAATTCGCCGGTGAAGTGATTATGATCACGAACTTTCTTTACGACCCCTCCAAACTTTCCTCCACAGTAGCAACAACACCTTGCTTGCAGAAAAGCAGTGTTTTGTGCATGTGTGAGCGGAGTCATAGGAACAGACATAGAAAATATTTTCTGCACGTCATGTCCAATCTCCACAATGCGGGATATGAATTTATCTTCTGCGTCACAACCGCGATACACTTCAGGCTGTGAAGGAAGTGAAGAAGTGAGGTGTACTGGAATCACGGAGTTATCTGCTTTCACGTAAATGCAGTAGCTGTACGCTTTATGCTTTTGATACTGCAGTGTGTATGCTTCATCAGGATTCGGGTGACATGTATGGATTTTCTCCAGAATAGCTTCAAAGTCGCAATATACCACGATGGGCATTTTATCACTGTGATGGAAGTTTTTGAACTTCAAAACAGGAGGCAAACCATTTTCATCAACCTGGGGCATTTCCATCCTAACAGCAGCATGCTGTTTACAGAGCTCACTGTGTTTTTCCAAACACTGAAGACCAGTAAGCCCGCTAACCCTATCCTGATCATCATAATGCTTGAAGCATCTTTTGCAAACATGAATAGCCTCAGTGTGTGTAGTGATTTGGGACCGAACCAGAGCAGAAAAATTATTGATGTAGGCGAAATGGGACGAATTGTCATTGACCAAGAGCAGAAGATCGAAATGATGTTCTTTTTCTTCAGGAGCGACTCGTGCAGGAACAACATTCAGATTCTCGTCGATACTGTAAATGTTGATGGAGACTCCGGGGTTCTGTTTTTCAAACAGCGGTATTTGCTTGATTGGAGTAGGGGAGTCAATGTTGTTGAAGTTGAACTTCCCCTCCAAGTCATGGTAGCGCTGGTTGACACGTTCAGGATGCTCACCTTCCACGTACTTAACAAGAATTGACCACTTGAAGCACATGTGGTCTTCGAGGTTTTGCGGATTGATCACAGCGTATTTGTCTTTGATGGAAGTAGGTAATTCAATGTAGGAGCTGGCACGGAGTGGATCAAGCTTGTTTATTCGGAGTTGAAGTCGCTTAACGGCCGACAAAGTCCATCCGGACCCCTTACCCATGTAATCTTCCTCCTCCTTGCAGATCTTGGAGATGGACTCGGTAACTGCCTCCTCCACCTCATGAACTGCGTAGAGGGGAACATTCATGGTTTTGAAGGCCCTCTTGTCTTCACAGGCATCTACTGGTTTTTCGTAGTCGCACTCAAGAACGACATTAAACTTCAGCGGTCCATTCTCTTCAATCTCCTCCTCAAGTTGGCTTATTATTTTTGCCTTGATGGAGTCCAGGTACGTACAAATGTCCTTGGCAGAACTTGACGTATTTACAGCAACATAAGTCTTCAAGTTGCCCTTGAATCCCACTTCGGCGGTGATGAAGCCATGGGTATTGGCCAAACCCGCGCCGGTCACCACCTTTGTTCGGCTGGTCGATGGTTTAGGCAGTACTGCTGGCTTAACTGCTGCCATTCTCTGCTTCTTTGTTGGAGGCGGAGCAGGCCCCTTGCACACCTTAATGTGGTTGCGAAGAGTGTCAGCCCTGACGAACTCTTTAGCACAGTTCGTGCAGGAATGTGCTATGCGGTTAGGGTTAAGACCGCAAGCCGACTTCTCATGTAGTCTGGCGACATCAGCACGGGCGAAGGCCTTATAGCAGAAGCTACACCGGGTGCCTGATGTCGTGGCGACAGCACCAGTACATGTTGACAGGTGCTGCTGCATCTTGTCGCTGCGTGCGACCATCTTGCCACATAGGTGGCACTGCTGGTAGTCACGATGCTGGTTCTCGGCACACTGTCGCTCGTGCCGGTAGCGGTTCTTAGCTGCCGTGAAGGTAGCAGAGCAAAAAAGGCATTTCTGCGCGGTAAATGCCATCTCGACAATCGGTAGACTGGTCTCAACGTACGGAACACGCGAAGGAAGCTCGACGTACGGAGAACTATAACATAAGAATAAAGAAAACAATGTAGCTAGATGTTACATGAAAACAAACATATCCTCAAAACTCTAGCCTCAAGCTTTCTAACCTAAACTACTAGCAATGTTACTAAATAAAAAAGTTGCAAACATAACCTCAAAACTCTAGCCCTCAAGCTTTCTAACCTAACTTGATAGCAATGTAATAAATAAAAAAGTTACAAACATAACCTCAAAACTCTAGCCATCAAGCTTAATAACCTAACTTGTTAGCAATGTTACTAAATAAAAAAAGTTGCAAACATAACCTCAAAACTCTAGCCCTCAAGCTTACTAACCTAAACTGTTAGCAATGTTACTAAATAAAAAAAAGTTACAAACATAACCTCAAAGCTACTCCTTCATTCATGTACAATCCTAAAAATGGTAGAATATTTAAAGTACTGATAAAAGTCAAAGCTGAAAAATATTCAATGTTAACTAAAAATGATTGATTACATAACCTCAAAACTACTCTAATGCACAACCCAAAAATGCTAGAATTTTAAAGTACTGTTAAAAGTTTAAGCTAAACAATTCCTGGTTACCCACACATAAGTGTACAGAGAAAAAACTAGTTAGCTGATAACCTACGAAAAAGCTGAGAAACATTCAATGTTAACGAAACATGTAGCATACCTCAGAAAAAGATGAAGTGGAGCTGTAGAACACAAAGTAGCGTTGGCGGTAGAAATCGTGGTAGCAGCTAAACTCACACACGAACTAGCTCACTCAAACTCCAAGAACACAATGAAGCTCCGACAGCTAATCCCGGCCTTTTATAGCCGCGGACCTGCTTGTTCTTGGAAAAATCATTAGGAACATAGTATTTTTACCGAACCTACCAATAGGAATATAGTATGTGGAGGGGAAGTACCATTGTCTTCGGAAAAACCCAGCATGACTCATGCGCAGGTCGTAGCAGGTCTGTGAGGGGTGGGAGGTAGAAATGTAGGTAATAACTTAACATAGGAAACCACTCTCGGGTAAAACCACTAATGACCTAGGTGATGAGAGATTAGGTCGCGAGGCACTTCATGCATCGTGACTCATCACTCAGAAATGTCGTCTCGCAGTGCCGAGGGGACCCGAACAATAGACTTGACCGTGCATGTCACAACAGATCCATTAGTCGCCCGACTTTGTGGCGCCATGAGGCGCTCAGGTAGCAGTCATGGTCTACGGCAACAGACTCGTTAAAGTGTCATTACGAAGCACTCAAGCTGAGTTCGAGGAAAATACAGCTAAATATTCATTATAGATATGTAAGGAAATAAATAAAAAATAAATCGGGTAAGTTTAATACATTTGTTAAAAGTAAGAACACATTACAAAACTACAACATTAAAAATTTAACCTACATTTATTATGACCAACATTCGTTTAAAATTTTTTAGCATTTCATTGCGAACAATCAGTTGAACATCCACAGAATGACACATTTTGCTGATGTTCCAGGAACAAACCCTTTTCACAACCATTTAAGGAGACTTTCCTTAAGCTCTCTTTTCATTGGTCAAATAAAACATCTCCCTCTCTTCCCCTCATACAATGATGCTGCTTCACCATCACGCTAAAATTCTGTAAGACCAAACAAAATATACTTCCCTTACTACCTTATGGTAGAAATTTCATCCTAGGATGCTGTTACTGCATCTAGAAATTAAAAATTATATTATCTCATATAGGTTTTATTTACATGTTAGACTTAACCATCCTACCACACACTGGCTCACACTTACACACACATACGTGCGCATGCGTGCACTGAGATTAAATACATACTTGCCCACATAATGTACTTTTATTTACAAAGGCAACATATTAAAACACATAATATTTAAATTTTGTGTAGATTGGATGGTACCAGGAAACCATACTGCAAAACGAGCGGACAACACTTGAGTCTTTACTATGATTGGGCTGACGGATTGCCTCTGAACGCCCTTACCTTCAACGACTTAGAATTAATACTTTTATCCATCAAAAAACAAAACAGTTTTACTAAGCAAACATACACCCCACACCCCTCAAAAAATTGTTATTACACAGGGCATTATTTACATGGCAGGAGACCGCACATACGAAGTGCGCAGCTTCAGGTTAGAAATATTGATTAAAATAACTGCTAAAGATGATAATTTGTTTATGAAAAAAACTGCACATGAAATACAGACACTTGGTTATTTACACACACATACATACATACATACATACATACACCCTGCATCGCTTCAGATGGAAGTACGATATTTTGAAAACCACTCAAGACTTACATCTGTTTATGAAAAGGAGCTTAAAATTAAAAATTTTCAAAGTTAATTTTAGAGATGAAACATCATGTGCAAGTCCTTGCATGCGAGAACATTTTATTACGCAATTATCTTCATTTTTCCCAAACCATAGGTCTGATGTCTGGATACCACACAAATCTCATACTTAACATATGCACTACGAGATGACTGCGCGCCAGTCCAAGCCCCCTGCGCTTAGAGACGAAACTGCACTAGAAGCGTTAGCAAGCATTGCAATTATCTCGCTTCAGTAATGCAGATTCACCTCTGACTAGGTGGACCTCCTGAAACACTAAACATAGGACAGTGAAACACATTAAAATAATGCATTTCAAAATAATTGAATAATATAAAACACTGCATATTTCTCTAGAATCACCACGCAACTGACAGCCCTTTCAATCACAATTCTGCGAATGCTATCACAGAATGCTATATTAAGAAAGAAAGGATCATTCATTCCTTCATTATGGAACACAGTAATACATCACATGAAGAGAAACAAAAAAGGAACACACTTCGTTCTTAGACTCGTGCCGCCTCCTTGACAGAGAGAAAAGTTTTTACACATAAAATAGTGTATATTTCTTTTCCAGCGATGAAGCTGTACTAATATCACCTTGACAAGCTTAGATGATCTAGGGAGAGACAAAGTAAATTAATTAACAATAAAAAAGTCGACTAAAATCATTTACAAACAATATACTTAATATTTCTTCGATTACATATTTTTCTCAATTTAATAAATGCGTGAACACAAAAATTTCCTTAAATCACTATTTATCAATTTTAAACTCTCATGTACATCAGGAAAAAATATATAGTTTCAGGCATTATTAGTTGTAATGTAAAAAATTCAAAACAGTTTCTTTGTGGGATGTGGTATGCTCACTCACGATCGAAAAAAGGAGGTGCTTCGCTGTAACACAAGGGGAGGGGGAAACCATCTTTAAAGTTGTCGTTGCTCATATATTTGGATATATAGTAATCAAGCAAGTAATAACATTTGGTAGTATAATCTCCGGCTGATTAAAGTTTATTTGCTAACATGAATTCACAAATTAAACGAATCTCTAAGTACATTTGCTTATCTTTTATAGAAAAAAAATGCACAGATTGATTTTTTATCATGAATAACCAGGAGCACACTAAAAAAACCAACGAAATTCTCGCCAATAATAACCAACAGCACACGAACAATAGAAAAAAAAACATTTTCTCAGTAATCACATACAGCATGCGGAGAAAATCACCAAAATATTGTCAAGAATATCCATTAATACATGTAGAATACCAATAAAGTCTTGACATAAAAAAGGCTGAAGTGCACGGACAAAAATCATCAAATTCTTGTCAGGTAAAAAAAGCAGAAGCACATGAAAAAAAAAAAACCAACAAAATTCTAACACAGTAAAGTTGAAGCACACGTAGAAATCTATCGAAATTTCATGTGAAAAAATAGGAGCACTCAGAGAAAACCATCAGGGAGAAGATGTTTAAAAACATCATAAATTATCAATTGTTTAAGCAAAGAGTTCACAAGCTGACTTGTGCTATAACTCTCATGTTACTTAAGCAAAGAGTTCACAAGCTGACTTGTGCTAGAACTCTCATGTTGCTTAAGCAAAGAGTTCACAAGCTGACTTGTGCTAGAACTCTCATGTTGCTTAAGCAAAGAGTTCACAAGCTGACTTGTGCTAGAACTCTCATGTTGCTTAAGCAAAGAGATCTGGCAGGATTTAATTTGAACTTTTTCTTAAACAATTGATAATTTATGATGTTTTTAAACATCTTCTCCCTGATGGTTTTCTCTGAGTGCTCCTATTTTTTCACATGAAATTTCGATAGATTTCTACGTGTGCTTCAACTTTACTGTGTTAGAATTTTGTTGGTTTTTTTTTTTCATGTGCTTCTGCTTTTTTTACCTGACAAGAATTTGATGATTTTTGTCCGTGCACTTCAGCCTTTTTTATGTCAAGACTTTATTGGTATTCTACATGTATTAATGGATATTCTTGACAATATTTTGGTGATTTTCTCCGCATGCTGTATGTGATTACTGAGAAAATGTTTTTTTTCTATTGTTCGTGTGCTGTTGGTTATTATTGGCGAGAATTTCGTTGGTTTTTTTAGTGTGCTCCTGGTTATTCATGATAAAAAATCAATCTGTGCATTTTTTTTCTATAAAAGATAAGCAAATGTACTTAGAGATTCGTTTAATTTGTGAATTCATGTTAGCAAATAAACTTTAATCAGCCGGAGATTATACTACCAAATGTTATTACTTGCTTGATTACTATATATCCAAATATATGAGCAACGACAACTTTAAAGATGGTTTCCCCCTCCCCTTGTGTTACAGCGAAGCACCTCCTTTTTTCGATCGTGAGTGAGCATTCCACATCCCACAAAGAAACTGTTTTGAATTTTTTACATTACAACTAATAATGCCTGAAACTATATATTTTTTCCTGATGTACATGAGAGTTTAAAATTGATAAATAGTGATTTAAGGAAATTTTTGTGTTCACACATTTATTAAATTGAGAAAAATATGTAATCGAAGAAATATTAAGTATATTGTTTGTAAATGATTTTAGTCGACTTTTTTATTGTTAATTAATTTACTTTGTCTCTCCCTAGATCATCTAAGCTTGTCAAGGTGATATTAGTACAGCATCATCGCTGGAAAAGAAATATACACTATTTTATGTGTAAAAACTTTTCTCTCTGTCAAGGAGGCGGCACGAGTCTAAGAACGAAGTGTGTTCCTTTTTTGTTTCTCTTCATGTGATGTATTACTGTGTTCCATAATGAAGGAATGAATGATCCTTTCTTTCTTAATATAGCATTCTGTGATAGCATTCGCAGAATTGTGATTGAAAGGGTTGTCAGTTGCGTGGTGATTCTAGAGAAATATGCAGTGTTTTATATTATTCAATTATTTTGAAATGCATTATTTTAATGTGTTTCACTGTCCTATGTTTAGTGTTTCAGGAGGTCCACCTAGTCAGAGGTGAATCTGCATTACTGAAGCGAGATAATTGCAATGCTTGCTAACGCTTCTAGTGCAGTTTCGTCTCTAAGCGCAGGGGGCTTGGACTGGCGCGCAGTCATCTCGTAGTGCATATGTTAAGTATGAGATTTGTGTGGTATCCAGACATCAGACCTATGGTTTGGGAAAAATGAAGATAATTGCGTAATAAAATGTTCTCGCATGCAAGGACTTGCACATGATGTTTCATCTCTGAAATTAACTTTGAAAATTTTTAATTTTAAGCTCCTTTTCATAAACAGATGTAAGTCTTGAGTGGTTTTCAAAATATCGTACTTCCATCTGAAGCGATGCAGGGTGTATGTATGTATGTATGTATGTATGTGTGTGTAAATAACCAAGTGTCTGTATTTCATGTGCAGTTTTTTTCATAAACAAATTATCATCTTTAGCAGTTATTTTAATCAATATTTCTAACCTGAAGCTGCGCACTTCGTATGTGCGGTCTCCTGCCATGTAAATAATGCCCTGTGTAATAACAATTTTTTGAGGGGTGTGGGGTGTATGTTTGCTTAGTAAAACTGTTTTGTTTTTTGATGGATAAAAGTATTAATTCTAAGTCGTTGAAGGTAAGGGCGTTCAGAGGCAATCCGTCAGCCCAATCATAGTAAAGACTCAAGTGTTGTCCGCTCGTTTTGCAGTATGGTTTCCTGGTACCATCCAATCTACACAAAATTTAAATATTATGTGTTTTAATATGTTGCCTTTGTAAATAAAAGTACATTATGTGGGCAAGTATGTATTTAATCTCAGTGCACGCATGCGCACGTATGTGTGTGTAAGTGTGAGCCAGTGTGTGGTAGGATGGTTAAGTCTAACATGTAAATAAAACCTATATGAGATAATATAATTTTTAATTTCTAGATGCAGTAACAGCATCCTAGGATGAAATTTCTACCATAAGGTAGTAAGGGAAGTATATTTTGTTTGGTCTTACAGAATTTTAGCGTGATGGTGAAGCAGCATCATTGTATGAGGGGAAGAGAGGGAGATGTTTTATTTGACCAATGAAAAGAGAGCTTAAGGAAAGTCTCCTTAAATGGTTGTGAAAAGGGTTTGTTCCTGGAACATCAGCAAAATGTGTCATTCTGTGGATGTTCAACTGATTGTTCGCAATGAAATGCTAAAAAATTTTAAACGAATGTTGGTCATAATAAATGTAGGTTAAATTTTTAATGTTGTAGTTTTGTAATGTGTTCTTACTTTTAACAAATGTATTAAACTTACCCGATTTATTTTTTATTTATTTCCTTACATATCTATAATGAATATTTAGCTGTATTTTCCTCGAACTCAGCTTGAGTGCTTCGTAATGACACTTTAACGAGTCTGTTGCCGTAGACCATGACTGCTACCTGAGCGCCTCATGGCGCCACAAAGTCGGGCGACTAATGGATCTGTTGTGACATGCACGGTCAAGTCTATTGTTCGGGTCCCCTCGGCACTGCGAGACGACATTTCTGAGTGATGAGTCACGATGCATGAAGTGCCTCGCGACCTAATCTCTCATCACCTAGGTCATTAGTGGTTTTACCCGAGAGTGGTTTCCTATGTTAAGTTATTACCTACATTTCTACCTCCCACCCCTCACAGACCTGCTACGACCTGCGCATGAGTCATGCTGGGTTTTTCCGAAGACAATGGTACTTCCCCTCCACATACTATATTCCTATTGGTAGGTTCGGTAAAAATACTATGTTCCTAATGATTTTTCCAAGAACAAGCAGGTCCGCGGCTATAAAAGGCCGGGATTAGCTGTCGGAGCTTCATTGTGTTCTTGGAGTTTGAGTGAGCTAGTTCGTGTGTGAGTTTAGCTGCTACCACGATTTCTACCGCCAACGCTACTTTGTGTTCTACAGCTCCACTTCATCTTTTTCTGAGGTATGCTACATGTTTCGTTAACATTGAATGTTTCTCAGCTTTTTCGTAGGTTATCAGCTAACTAGTTTTTTCTCTGTACACTTATGTGTGGGTAACCAGGAATTGTTTAGCTTAAACTTTTAACAGTACTTTAAAATTCTAGCATTTTTGGGTTGTGCATTAGAGTAGTTTTGAGGTTATGTAATCAATCATTTTTAGTTAACATTGAATATTTTTCAGCTTTGACTTTTATCAGTACTTTAAATATTCTACCATTTTTAGGATTGTACATGAATGAAGGAGTAGCTTTGAGGTTATGTTTGTAACTTTTTTTTATTTAGTAACATTGCTAACAGTTTAGGTTAGTAAGCTTGAGGGCTAGAGTTTTGAGGTTATGTTTGCAACTTTTTTTATTTAGTAACATTGCTATCAAGTTAGGTTATTAAGCTTGATGGCTAGAGTTTTGAGGTTATGTTTGTAACTTTTTTATTTATTACATTGCTATCAAGTTAGGTTAGAAAGCTTGAGGGCTAGAGTTTTGAGGTTATGTTTGCAACTTTTTTATTTAGTAACATTGCTAGTAGTTTAGGTTAGAAAGCTTGAGGCTAGAGTTTTGAGGATATGTTTGTTTTCATGTAACATCTAGCTACATTGTTTTCTTTATTCTTATGTTATAGTTCTCCGTACGTCGAGCTTCCTTCGCGTGTTCCGTACGTTGAGACCAGTCTACCGATTGTCGAGATGGCATTTACCGCGCAGAAATGCCTTTTTTGCTCTGCTACCTTCACGGCAGCTAAGAACCGCTACCGGCACGAGCGACAGTGTGCCGAGAACCAGCATCGTGACTACCAGCAGTGCCACCTATGTGGCAAGATGGTCGCACGCAGCGACAAGATGCAGCAGCACCTGTCAACATGTACTGGTGCTGTCGCCACGACATCAGGCACCCGGTGTAGCTTCTGCTATAAGGCCTTCGCCCGTGCTGATGTCGCCAGACTACATGAGAAGTCGGCTTGCGGTCTTAACCCTAACCGCATAGCACATTCCTGCACGAACTGTGCTAAAGAGTTCGTCAGGGCTGACACTCTTCGCAACCACATTAAGGTGTGCAAGGGGCCTGCTCCGCCTCCAACAAAGAAGCAGAGAATGGCAGCAGTTAAGCCAGCAGTACTGCCTAAACCATCGACCAGCCGAACAAAGGTGGTGACCGGCGCGGGTTTGGCCAATACCCATGGCTTCATCACCGCCGAAGTGGGATTCAAGGGCAACTTGAAGACTTATGTTGCTGTAAATACGTCAAGTTCTGCCAAGGACATTTGTACGTACCTGGACTCCATCAAGGCAAAAATAATAAGCCAACTTGAGGAGGAGATTGAAGAGAATGGACCGCTGAAGTTTAATGTCGTTCTTGAGTGCGACTACGAAAAACCAGTAGATGCCTGTGAAGACAAGAGGGCCTTCAAAACCATGAATGTTCCCCTCTACGCAGTTCATGAGGTGGAGGAGGCAGTTACCGAGTCCATCTCCAAGATCTGCAAGGAGGAGGAAGATTACATGGGTAAGGGGTCCGGATGGACTTTGTCGGCCGTTAAGCGACTTCAACTCCGAATAAACAAGCTTGATCCACTCCGTGCCAGCTCCTACATTGAATTACCTACTTCCATCAAAGACAAATACGCTGTGATCAATCCGCAAAACCTCGAAGACCACATGTGCTTCAAGTGGTCAATTCTTGTTAAGTACGTGGAAGGTGAGCATCCTGAACGTGTCAACCAGCGCTACCATGACTTGGAGGGGAAGTTCAACTTCAACAACATTGACTCCCCTACTCCAATCAAGCAAATACCGCTGTTTGAAAAACAGAACCCTGGAGTCTCCATCAACATTTACAGTATCGACGAGAATCTGAATGTTGTTCCTGCACGAGTCGCTCCTGAAGAAAAAGAACATCATTTCGATCTTCTGCTCTTGGTCAATGACAATTCGTCCCATTTCGCCTACATCAATAATTTTTCTGCTCTGGTTCGGTCCCAAATCACTACACACACTGAGGCTATTCATGTTTGCAAAAGATGCTTCAAGCATTATGATGATCAGGATAGGGTTAGCGGGCTTACTGGTCTTCAGTGTTTGGAAAAACACAGTGAGCTCTGTAAACAGCATGCTGCTGTTAGGATGGAAATGCCCCAGGTTGATGAAAATGGTTTGCCTCCTGTTTTGAAGTTCAAAAACTTCCATCACAGTGATAAAATGCCCATCGTGGTATATTGCGACTTTGAAGCTATTCTGGAGAAAATCCATACATGTCACCCGAATCCTGATGAAGCATACACACTGCAGTATCAAAAGCATAAAGCGTACAGCTACTGCATTTACGTGAAAGCAGATAACTCCGTGATTCCAGTACACCTCACTTCTTCACTTCCTTCACAGCCTGAAGTGTATCGCGGTTGTGACGCAGAAGATAAATTCATATCCCGCATTGTGGAGATTGGACATGACGTGCAGAAAATATTTTCTATGTCTGTTCCTATGACTCCGCTCACACATGCACAAAACACTGCTTTTCTGCAAGCAAGGTGTTGTTGCTACTGTGGAGGAAAGTTTGGAGGGGTCGTAAAGAAAGTTCGTGATCATAATCACTTCACCGGCGAATTTATTGGACCTGCATGTAATGACTGCAACCTTCTCAGGCGCAGACCGAAAAAGATGATTGTGTTCTTCCACAACCTGGCGTACGACCAGAACTTCATTATCAGGAAGTTGGGGTACGACACTAAAGACATCTTCATCATTCCTAATTCGGAAGAGAAGTTGATAACTTTTTCCAAGAAGTTGCATGATAAGTTCAGCATTCAGTTTGTCGATACGTTCCGTTTCATGAGTCGGGGTCTTGCTTCGCTCGCAGAGTTCTTGCCTGCAGACAAGTTTGTCAGTACTGCTGAGTTTTTCGCTCCTGATGAGTTGGAGTTGGTTACTCGCAAGGGAGTCTTCCCCTACGACTTCGTTGATTCTTTTGCTCGACTAGACGATACTAGTCTTCCATCTATCGATGAGTTCTTTAATATTCTGACTGATTCTGGTATTTCCGAGGCGGATTACGCTCACGCACAAAATGTCTGGGACAAGTTTCAGTGTGCTACTTTGGGGGAGTACGCTGACTTGTACCTAAAGACGGATGTCCTGATTTTGGCGGACGTATTCGAGAATTTTCGCAGTCTTTGCTTGGAGACGTACAGTCTAGACCCGTCACACTACATTTCCTGTCCTGGGTTCGCTTTCGATGCGATGCTTCGCACCACAGGAGTACAACTCGAGCTTCTGACAGATTACGATATGTATATGTTTGTGGAAGCAGGTATTCGTGGGGGTGTAGCGCAAAGCATCAAACGTCATTGTGTGGGTAACAACAAATACGTTCCTGAGACACATGATGTGTCCAAGCCATCCACATATCTACAGTACATTGATGCAAATAATTTGTACGGGTGGGCGATGTCGCTGTCGCTTCCGATTCGACGTTTCAAATGGTCAGACACATCTATTGATGTCATGACTATTCCAGAAAATTCTCCTATCGGGTACATTATCGAATGTGACGTGGAGTACCCTACTGAACTCCACGAAAGTCACAAAGACCTTCCGTTTCTCCCCATCAATCAATGTCCGCCCGGCTCCAAACAATCAAAGCTCATGACAACACTAGAAATTAAGGAACATTACATTGTACACTACAGAAACCTCCAGCAAGCAGTATCACATGGGTTGATAGTTACTAAGGTACACAGAGTCCTCCAGTTTGAGCAGTCGGCGTGGTTGGAGCCATACATTAAGCTCAACACCAATAAGCGCAAGGCTGCAGCCAACGAATTCGAGAAGGAGTTATTTAAGCTCGCTGTAAACAGTACTTTCGGGAAACTGATGGAGAACAAGAGGCGGAGGCTCAAAATGGAGTTGGTATGTTCCGAGAAGCGGTTCAAGAAACTGGTGTGTCGTCCATCCTTCAAGGACCGCACAATGTATGAACCGAACTTGACTCTAGTCCACCTGAACCATGAGACCATAATTTTCGATAAGCCAATCTATGCCGGACTCGCAGTACTTGATCTCTCAAAAACACTCATGTACGACTTCCATTACAGCACAATGAAACCCAGATATGCAGAAAACATTCATCTGGCATACATGGACACCGATAGTTTCGTATACGAGATACAAACCGATGATTTCTACCATGACCTCAAAGCCGATCCTACACTCATGGAGAAGTTCGACACCAGCTGCTACCCTTCCGACCACCCTTGCTTCTCCCCCATCAACAAAAAGGTTGTCGGAAAGTTTAAGGATGAGTGTGGGGGGAAAGTGATGAGTGAGTTTGTCGGTCTGCGGGCCAAACTGTATGCATACAAGTGTGGTGACAAAGTTGAGAAGAAGGCCAAGGGTATCCAGCGGTGTGTGGTCAAAAACCGCATAACATTCAGTGACTACCTGGATGCCCTGCACGATCACCACACACGACGAGTAGCAGTTAGGGCCATACGCTCGAGGCAGCAGGTGCTCTATAGCGAGAGCACAAATAAGCTGGCCATAACATGGGAGGATGATAAGCGCCAAATATGTGAGGATGGCATCCATACGGTTCCCCACGGCTATGTTGGAGATGAATTATCTGTTGTATAGTTCCAGTCTTTTTGTTGTAAACAGTTTTCGTTTTTGTATATAGTTTCTGTTTTTTTTATAGCTTCGTTTGACAAGTATATTTTTCTCTCCTTGAGGGTTTTGTTTTGTACAATATATTTCTTTGATTCAGTAAATATAATTTTACCTACATATCGCTTATTTTTTTTTTAATTAATGCCCTATATTCCTCAAGGTACTTATACTTAATTTGATATCGTAAAATGATCATGTAATTAGACACAAACACCTAAAATATCTGCTTCCATGCAGCTTTTAAACACAGGAACGCAAACACGAACACTAAGAAATGATATTATACACAAACACCTAAATATCTGCTTCCATGCAGTTTTAAACACGAATACACAAACATTAATTTATTTAGTATGTTTACATGTATGATAGGACTATGAAAAATTTCTGGTCAGCTAAGATGGAGTAATAAATGTTTTTTAAATTATCATTACTTTAACTAACGCATCCACAACGACAGTATTGATAACATATATTTTAGTTAAAACCTATAAGTGATAAGACTTTAAGAAAAAATGTCGGTTACAACAACAAAGTGACTGTGGATTTTGTGGATCTTGTGGATTCTGTGGATTTTGGTCTATAAGGTTCATAACAATGTTGGTAGAGAATTGTAACTCGACCTTACATACACTAACATACTTTAGAAACCTACAACCGATGACGACACCCACCAGATGAAATCAAGATGGTAGTCTCCACTAAATAAGATGGCTGCCTCCAGCAGACAACGATGGTATATTTTTTTTCCTGATTTTCTAAGTTAATAATTATGATTTTCCAAGATGGTGGATGTAACGAAAAATTGTAACAGGAATGAGTGGGGTGTTCGATGACGATGTCATTGTAACAGAGGGGTGGGGGTGCTAGATGATGTATTTGTAATTTAGAGGAGTGGGGTGTTCGATGCGTAGGTTTTTAATTAAAATTTTATTAAATAATATTTTTAATTTTATTTTAAAATTTTGATTATTTAATTTTTTTAAATTTTAAATTTTTTTCATTAAAATCGGATAATAAATAAAGATTTTCAAGATGGCGGACGAAACTCAAAATGGCGGAATGATCTAGAAAACAAAATGGAGGAAAGTTCTAGAAAAACAAAATGGCCTCCGGGTTCAAAGGTCAAGGTCAAATCCAAGATGGCTGCAGGAAGTGATGTAATCCAAGATGGCAGCCGGAAATGACGTAATCCAAGATGGCCGCCGGAAATGACGTAATCCAAGATGGTCGCCGGAAGTGACGTAAACCAAGATGGCCGCCGTGGCTCCCCGGCTCCCCCACCACCCACCGGTGTCCCCATACATACTATAATTACCTACTCACTAATTTTCCAGAAGTTCATCTTCAATTTAATTTTATTGTGAATAATTTTTGGTATGAACTAAATTTTAATTTGTTCTAACTATAATGTTGATTTTGTGTCTGATCAGATGGAATTAGAAGTTGCTGTTTGATTAATAACTTAACTTTGCAATTTACTTTTGAGAATTTACCTTGTCCCTTAAGTGTAGTTCATATCCAGTGGTCCAATTTGCTGACACCATTGAGCAAAAATAGCCGTAAGCACTGTTTAAAGGCACTCATTGATAACATGATCTGAGCTGATAATATTAAATTGAGTTTGAAGTTACATGATTTGAAACAATTCCTTTTTTAGTAACTTATATCTTATTTGAATATTGTAAACAGATTTCACATTTGTAATTTGAAGCTTTACTATCACTAAATAAACTTATAGTCCTCGACTACTGAATCCATCTGTGCTAATTCTAAATGATAAGCAATTATGATTTATATCAAAACATACTAATATTCATTTAACTGTGAACGAGGGAATATTTTGTGTGATACAATATCGCCGTGGTAAAGGTAAACAACAGTTGAAAAAAAATTGACTATAATTATAAGCATAGTTCAGGCGTTACATTTAAAAACAACTATTTTCCTACTGTGATAACATATTTAAATAGTTTCTCTCCCAAAGTTAAATCTTTTGACCAACACGTTTAATCTTTATAATTATTTTAATTTAATTTGTACGCGACATTTATTTAGGGGTAAAGAGAGCAATGAGTTGAAGGACTGTATTCTTGATATTCGTGTTCCCGAGACGCTGCAAAAATATAAGGACTGTATTCCTGCATTTGTGTTGCTAAAAATTCACTTGTTACAATAAAATAGTTATTATTTAATTAATAAAGTAGCCAATAAAGCTTTTTTTATGGCGAATGAGTACTGTGGTCTATTATTTTAGTAACAGGACAAAAAATTTTAACAGGGTCAGAACTGGAACTATTTTATGGCTAGTAACAGGCCGCAGTTAGTCTTCCAAAATATTAAAAATACTTCATACCCCTAAGTCTGGCCCCCCCCTACAAATTATCATATGGGCGCCCTTGAGAGCAGTATAAAGTGGCAGATACTGTATTATTGTTTGTTTGTGTGAAGTGGCATTGTCGAGGAGTGGAGTTCCATATTGCCTTTGAATATATATACTGTATAGAAGTCGCGAGTGGATAGGATTTACTCTATGTTTTTCAGAAGCGTATGATGAGCAGCTTGGGAACTTCACCGCTGCAGTGCGCTGCCGTAACGCCCTGTATCGTCTTGGTTGTTATTTACACGTTAGAGCGCAGCGCTGTCGCCCGCTGTCATTCCCCGCACACCCCACCCATCATTCACTGCAGCTCAAGGTCGTTCAACGGGAGGGGGAAGGGGTGTTTGAAGAGTTCGACACTGGTCCGCTAGGGACCACCACAAGTCGATGCCCTAGAGATGGTGGCGATTGCGGCGGTGAATTAACCAACTACCTCAAAACCGTATTAGAAATTTTAACCTGGGCTGGCGACTTCTATACAGTATATGTATTCAAAGATATTGCCTAGCTGTGTGTGGTTGTGCTTGCAGGTGCGCGAGCCGGTGCTATGCCCCGTGTGCGGGGACACGGCGTCGGGGGTGCATTATGGCGTGCAGACGTGCGAGAGCTGCAAGGCCTTCTTCAAGCGGAGCGTGCAGCGCGAATACCAAGGTGCGTGCCTTGCCGTGCATTCTTCTCCCGAGACCTCTGCCGATGCTCTGAAACTACTTGAATAGTCTTAAATAATCTTCTCTTGAATCAAAATCACTCCCATATATTTTTATTTTATACACCTTAAAATCAATCAGTTGAAATTTAAATTGAAACTTGAGTAAAAGTACACGTTCAGTAATCATACACCAATAAGAAATAAATATGTTGAAAAATAGCCATCTATTTTGTTAAAAGTTAAATCACTTTGAAGAAAAAAACATAAAAAAAGTACGAGAAAATCTCTAATAATGTTAATCTTGGCAATCTTATATACCTAGCTATTTTGTCTGCACGATTTTGATCTCAGTGTGAAAACATGTAAATTGACTTGGCAGCCCATAATTGCTAAGCATTTTTTCTATATGTTACTTATTCTGATGCTAAATACGCACTTTGTGTCATGAAGGTAAAGAATTCAAGCTTTAGGAATGTGTAATTATAGAGAAAATATGATCACTTTGTGATATTATGTTGTTAAGGGCTACATTTATAACACAACTTGACGAGCAGAAGTAATATACTTATTTTAAAGTATTGGGTGCTGTTAAAAGCCTCAGGATGGTTCTAATGCTCGACACTAGCAAAGTGTTGGTCTGTCATTTGGCATTAATATGCTACATGGGCAACAACATTCATTTGTCTCAAATATGTTTTCAAATTAAGTATGATTATTTTCTATGTTGAGATGTACTTTGTAATGTATAACTAAAATATACAAATTCCAAGCTTTCTCTAAACCATGTAACATACGTACATGCAGAAATTATTAGAATAGGTTTTTATATATTTAGTAAGAAATTTTATTCTTTAAGATGGTACGATCAGGATGTCTACAAGTCATAAAATTGAAGAAAATGTACAACTGGTTACAGAAGTCTTCAAAAAGTGATGAAATAAAAAATAAAGTGCAAGATGTTAAAAATGTTAATACTCACTAACTTTTTGCTTCTACATTTTGGTTTTTTAAGTCTCACCTCAGATTAAAGCCACACATCTATATATATAAATTAAGATGTTGGTATGTATGTGTGTGTATTTATATGTGTGTGTGTGTTTAGGTGTGTAGGTAGGTAGGTAGGTACGATAAACTCACACTGTTTGACAGATCACCGTAAAAGTTGACACATAAAGTGTTTTTATCATGGAGAAGGTTTTAATGCTAATAATTTTTTATAACTTGCCGCTATATGGCACAGCAGCGTATAAACTTATAAACCATTCAACCGATCGCCATGGGTAAACAGAAAATCATAGGTCATAGACATAGAAACAGTAATTGTGTGTCATTTCTCTATGTCTACCACACTGTCATATAGCGCTATCCGTTTAGCTGCAACTCGCGGACAATTTATCTTCCTGTGTTCAGCCCGGGCAACACCGGGTATTGCAGCTAGTTAATTATAAATTCCCTAGAGTTCTGCTTATCTAAACCAATTGGGACTGAGACATGTTCGTTTTAGCCGAATAATTGTTGTAATACAACAGTGTGTAATAAAATACATCTATAAGCATTAAGTTACCATGTAACACTAAACATTTTAATAAATGAGACAAGATATCAAAAATAATTTTTAAAATAAAAACTTTTCAAATTAATTTTGTTCATTTTCACCCTAAACTCTTTTGAATTACCTAGTCAGATCTTTGGATTAACGGGACTCCCATTGTAGTTGAATACTTACATCTGAAAATATGTATGCTTTCAAATAAAAAAATGGCATGTTCCTGTTAGTTTGGTGTTACATTTGTATTATTATATTTAATATAACGCTGTTATATAAAAAGTTCTACAAAATTTCTTTTAAAAAATCTTAAAAAAGTCCTTTTATTGGTTCACCAGGTATCTGTAAACACTGATGAAAACATCACTCGCTCATATTAAAGATTGCATACTTTGCCATTGTTGAATGTGTTAATTGGGTGATTGGTGTAGACGTAGAGTAAGAGGGTAAGCACTCTGGCGGTAGACGAGACTAGAAGGGAACGTGTGGTGTTCCTCAGGCCAGGCACTGTACACCTGCCGGAATGGAGGCCAGTGCGTCATCCTGAAGGAGCGCAAGGCAAGCTGCCCCGCGTGCCGCTATGCCAAGAGCCTGGCCTGCGGAATGCGCAAGGAGTCCGTGCGTGTGGACGTGTCCTGGGGCCGCAGGGGACGTGCAAAGCAGGCTGCTTCCGCTCCAGCCATGGGTAATGCCTCGCCTTGCGTCGCTTACTTCTCTTGTGCGTCTTTGGTGTTCTGGATAGTGTGTGCCAACACGCCGGCATGACTCAGAACTTAAGGAGCACCGAGTCTGCACTGAAGTGGTAACAAACTGTATTGTGGCGTTACAAGTGTTACTTTGGCTGTCAAACACACTTAACATTTGGTCTATAAAATGAAAAGACTGTTTAGTCTTTTCACTTTAGCTTTTCTGAGATCAGGCATGCCAACATAACAAACACCAATTGTTTTATACATCCACAATTTATTTTAAGACTCTTACATGAGTGCTACGTGTTTCTAGCCAGTATTTTCAGTATTAAAGTTGCAACAAAAAGAATGAGGTGTTCTAGCATAACCAGATTTATCTGACAAAATAATCATACGCTTGTCACATGATTATGTTTGCGGCTTTGTATGACGTAAAGAACACGGGGACATCACTGCCATGTGGTTCCAAGGGTGGCAATATTTCCACTATACTTCATCCCACTTAACCCTTATTTGCATCACTGTGCTCGTGTTTCGTCCAACGTGAGGACCAATTTGACGACAGGCGACGGCTCAAAACTAGTAGGCCATGTTTCTCCTGCAAGCAGATGCTGACGTGTTTGTGGTGTTTGTGTTTCACTGCGGCATGCTCATTTCTCTTGGCAGCCGCCACTTCACACTGCTTATTTCAGTTTCTGCCTCATACCAATTACGTCATGGTTCTGCCCTGCTTTCTGCATCCCTTCAGCTGTCGGCCTTGTTATTGTAATTTAAATATAATTATAAGTTAAGTATATTTTAATAAGTTTTAAAAATTATTTTATATTTTCCAGTGAGTTAAAATCGACTTGTTAACTTGAACTGTGTAGATTTTTTGAGGACTGAAACTATATTTACGTGTTTAAAGGCTGACAACACTTTTAAAAGTATTTATTAATATGAACATCTTTATTGTTTTACAAAATATATTTTAAGACAGAGATGCTGTGCTGTCGTGCAAGTGAAATAGGTACCGAAATGAACAAACATCTCTAAACTACTTATTATAACTATTACCTTATTATGAGGTCAATATACATATATATATTTGTCCATTATGCATGGCTACATGCACACACAAACCCACGTACCAATACAATAATAAAGTACTCTGTACACACATAATTTTAAATACCATTTTCAATATATGTCACAAAGATATCAGCCATAATTCAGACTATAATTTATTTTCAAACAATTTGTTTCTGTACTCAATTAGCATCATCATACGTGTTGCCGTAAAGACATGGCAATGTGAGGAAAGCACGTCTGCTCCTTATGTGTGGCCGGTCTCTTGCAGGAACGCTGACCGTCGAGGAGATTCTGAGGATTGCCAAGAGCTTTGATAGTGCGCCGCAGCCCACGCCCGTTGCCAGGGACTCGAACCCGCCACAGCCGAGCTCTCAGGTACTGTGCGACATAGTGTTCTGGAAGTATTGCAATTGTGATATGTTGTAGTACGTACAATCCAAACTGTTGGTAGTTAAAGGCACAGGCTGGTAGTTGCTCTGGAATCCCTTAAACCAAGTGTGAAGCTGTGCGACGTCCAGCAATGTGGAGCACGGTAGTTCGCCGACTGTTCACAAGTCAATATGGCTGCCAGCTACAGCACATGTACACATCAGGAAACTAAACTCATAACAAATCATTGGTAACTCCAATTTGTTGGAGGAAAAAAAATGCCTTTTTCATTATTTGTTGCAACTGTTTTGTTGGAAGTGAGTCAAAACTGGCCACTGCATTCAGACGAAAGACCTGTATCTGTTTGGTTTCGTATTTCTGTGAGTGAGAGACTCAGCCTTCATCAAAATCATTTAACATTTCTATTGTTAGTTCTATGCTATACAGGAAAATAATGGGATTATTCTCTTTAGTAGGCAGTGGCTAGTTATTTTCCTTTTCCCTGTCCATTTCTATTTTCTATTGACTCCATTTTCGCCGAAACGTTAAAAAATATAAATGAAATTAAAAAAAAATTTTATGAACTAAAAATTAAATAAAAATGCTAGGTTTTTTAAATTCACAACATATTAGTTGATTTAAAATCTAAATTTCTTCAGCTACTAGATTATGTTTTGCTGTCTGTAATGTAGCTTTGTTCTGAATTTTAGTTTAACTGATCAAAAATATGGTGCACCCCAAGGTACGTTTAATGCAAGTACTACAGTTACAGCAATATCTGTAGCTTTGGGGTAAAAGTTTTTGGTATGTTGAAACACCCAGACGTGTCATGGCATCACTCTGTACTTAAAATGTTTGCCATTTTGGGTTTATCAATGTCATGTTTGTTCCTGATGTGTTGTGATGAAGGGGAAATGTAATGAATTGTAGAATAGATGTTCTTATGTACAACACTGTAACAAGATTTCACAAGGTCATGGCGTGGTCGAACAAAGTTTTAAGCCATTTGTTCTCCTGTGGTCCTAAACAGGGTGTCTGCAAGTCATGAGACTCGCGAGGAAGTCTCTAGCTAGACAGCGACGGTGCTGGAAGTCACAAAACTTTAATTTCCAGAAGCCTTTTGCTAACTTGCATTTGGTTTTTTAATGCTTACTTCAGTTAACAGTTGCACATTAAATATAAATGTTAGGGCACTGTCCACTTAAAATATGTATGTGGAAATTATCCCTGTAAAGCCACATTGTCATTTACAGTTAAAATCTATTTTGTATACACTATCAAACTATTATTATTATTATTATTATTATTATTATTATTATTATTATTTTAATTTGTTATATGCCCACCAACAGTTATTAAACTTTTGAGGTGGGCATGATACACATAAACAGGAACACAGTTATCACTGCCAATGTTTGGTCTCGCACCATTGTTGATACCATTGCAGACAGAACCTCTCAAAATAGCCATCAAACAAGGGCAAGAGTAGCACTGAAGTGTTTTCAGAATTACTCTATGGAGTATATTTCCTAAAATGCCAATATCTATAATGTAAAATGTGGTCTAGTTGGGCGCCGTGAAAACTCTATAAAGTACTAGTGCTGTGATTGTGTATGTAGCACAACTACTAACCTCTACAGAATATTAACTAAAATATGTCTTGTTATGTTGATAGTGAAAATAAATTATTCTCAAGTTGTATGTACTGGTGTAGTTTGACTCAGTGTGAATACCAAACAATAAAATGTCGTATAATTCCTTAGCAGTATGTCTCCTTCTCTTTGGTGTAAGTATTCTGACCTTAAAATCAACAAATATAAGTAGTGTGTTTAAAAGCATTAACTTCTCTATGACTGCTGATCTCAGTGTAATAATAACTAATTATTCTTTCAAGAAAATCCAAGCTAAATATTTCTGTCTATCTGGTTTAACATACACATGATATGTAAGTATGGTTATCAATCGGAAAAATAAAATATAATGAAAATTTAACTTTTTACTAGGGTCAAAATCATGGTTGTATGGGTGACAATACTCTTTTGCAACATATCCAACTGTAACATGAAAAGTGACAGAGTCAATGATTAGCAAGCAACATACAAATACCTTTGAGACAATTATTCATGTTTAAATAGGTTTTTCATTAAACAAAATTTCAATATCCGTTATACTTAAATGTCTTTCAGAACTAATTACGTTTTACGTAATTGTATCACTGAATAATAGTTTGGTTATCAGTCAATATTTTAAATATTATTGAAACACATTTTAACTGGCAAATTAGTCTTTTCTTTGTTTTTACTAGCTCAGTCTCTTTCGGTAGATCAAACTGTCTCAAGACTTCTGGACCTGGGGCTATTCTTTAAACATTCAAGACAATTAATGACTTTAACAGATTTTAACTTTGATATCGTACATATTACTGATCAATGTCAGTTAACCAGGTCCAGTATGTACAAGCTACAAGTCTTTACGTAGTTAAGTAGTATTAAGTTGTTTTGCGAGTTTCAAATTAGGTCTTGATCGTAAACATCATAGTTTAAGATATCTTGCCATTAAAATAGGACAGGTAACTTCTCGCTGTTCTTGTTAATTCGGGGATGGGGCAAACAAACCTCGTCGCGTCGTTACAATACCAAGAGGCTGTGGAAAACCTCTCCGAACCCCTGTCTCTCCTCCGATGTTGCTGGTTAGATCTCACTCTCCTCCGATGTCGCTGGTTGGGTCTCCGTCTCGATGCACCTCCTCTCGTGCTGCTGGTACTCCAGCAGGACTGGCGTCGGTCACCTGGAGTCGTCTAGAAGGATGATGTCCTCCGGTACACCGTCTACGATGCCGTCTACCGCTGTCGAACTCTTTCCATCTCGAAGATTGATAGTCCTTTTCTTCTTTTCTTCTTAATTCGTCGTTGATCCAGTTCTATTTATGCTGTTAGTCAAAACTTATCGTCGTCGTAGATTCTTTAGTAGAGCTTCGAACATCGGTAACTACCTCTTCTTCATTGTGTAGTTCCGGTATTTATTATAAAATCATCAATTTCACGTAGATTCTAGCTATTCAGTCGTCGTACCAATGTTTTACGTGATATTCTTACATTCGTTTATGACTAAATCACGGAGCTCTTTCTCTCTAATCCTTCTCCCATGATAGTAGAACAGAAACTCAAGTTCCAATTTGTTTCAAACAGTCAAAGCTTTCTCTATTGAACACTCTCCGAAATCACACTGGAAATATTAAATTCTTTAAATAAAATATATGCGCAGTCGAGCGTCCAATCACATATACTCTTTCCTCAGTAATGACCCAAAAACAATATTAAAAGGTGTAAGCTCATTTCCTATTCGTCGCCGTTTAACAAATGTTTGCAAAGACATTTCATAAAATTATTACTTAGATAAAACATGAAAATACTTAAAGAGTAAAACCAAATTGACCTGACCATAGAGATACAATACTGGTAAATATAATTCATAACAGGACTAAGACAAAGTCATAGAGGTAAGAAGTAAAATAATAAACATAAAATTCATTTCTATTGAGGGCTTCTCAAATACCTCTATAGCACAGATAGCGGTGATAACAACAAATTCAAACAAACATGGACAAACAAAACAAACACTAAACAGAAAATCAACACAAAGGAAATAATAACATAAACAGACACATAAAACATATAATTACTTATTAATAAACACTATAAATTGTAAAAAACTTAAAACTAAACACAATGAACAAGATAAAAATGTTTATAAAAACATTATATGGATACAAACTTATTACTTGGATTTAAAAAAAAAATCTATAAAGTTTAGGAATGAATAATTTTTTTAAAATACAAGAATTAATTTAGTAATTCCTTGTAAACAGTAATAGTTAATGTTTGTTTAAAAATGGGTAAACTAAATGATAGCCAATTAACTAAGGAAAATTATCCAACTTAATATAATAAGAAATTAGTCTGTACAGAATATCATTTTTTTCGTTAAGAGGTAGACTTTAGTTGACTAAAAAATTGTGGAACTCTTTGAGTCCAGTGTTGTCGAGAATGTATTAACAGTTGATTAAAGAATTAGAACAGTTTTTAACGAAAAGAAAATCGAGAAGAGCTCTACGATAAGCTGAAGGAGAATTTTAAGTTTAAATTTAAATTTAATTTTAAAAGTTTCAAAATGTGTTTGAATGGATTCAATTTTAACAGAATTAGAGGAATTGATTGAATTCCAAATTATTGAACAATATTCTAATCAGGAATTAAAGAAAATATAGAATAATAATGGAATCATGATTGGTAGATTAAAAAGTGATGTATCTAATTAAACCAAGGATTCTTCTTGAGCCAAATAATAATAATGTGGAGGTGAAAATATAATTTTGAGTCAAAAATTATGCCCAAATGTTTTAAGGAAGATGCTTTATGAATTATAGAATTGTCTATATTCAGAAGACATGGGGAAATATTTCCTAGTAAAGGATATAATTTTGGTTTTTTCCTTGTTGAGAGATACTGAATTAAGATTACACCAATTTTAGATTGCATTAATGTCTGATTGAAGTAAAAGACAGTCATTAAGGGAAGTGATGGTTCCACAAATTTTAAAATCTTCCGCAAACAGCACTCCAGATGACTGGAACAAAACATGAGCGATATCATTAATAAATATATTAAAGAGTATAGGTGACAAGGTACCACCTTGAGGTACACTTGAACTGGCTAAATAAAATGATGAATTACAGTTATTAATGGAAACATCACAACTACAGTTTTTGAGATAGCTTGTAAACCAGCTAACACAATTATCGCTGAGTCCAAAATTAGATAATTTTATAAGTAGAATATAATGATTAACAGAATCAAAAGCTTTTGTCAAATCAAAATATTAGACATCAACCTGGCCTCTATTTGTAACTGCATTGAAGATAGGTTTAAAAATGGTGATAAGATTGGTGGCAGTGGACATGCAAGTTCTAAACCCATGTTGATTGTGATGTAAATTATTTTTCAAAGGGAAATGAATAATTTTGATAATTTTTTTCAAAAATTTTGAACAACCAATAAGAAGAGAGATAGGTCATAGTTTAACACATTAAATTTAGACCCACTTTCAAAAATGGGAATAACCCTAGCTAATTTCCAATTGTCAGGAAAAACTTGTGTCTTCAAGCTCATGTTAAAAAAATGTTTTAGAAGGGGAACCAGTAAGTGGGAGCAACCTTTAAGAATAAAGTTAGGAATTCCATCAGGACCAGAGGACAAGGACGAATTTAGGGACTGATTCCCCAAAGTACCTAAACTTTCGGAAATGTCAGGAACTGTGATAGTGTCATCACAGATCATTGGGGGAGGGGTTTGGGACTTATAATTCGAGGACACATTAACACAAGAAAAAAAATAAGCAAAAATATTTGATAGTACCACAGGATCACTAGATACAACTCCATTGACTTTATAAGTGCATGATGTTCATAAAACAGTTTTTAAGTACTTTGATGTAAAGCCAGAACTTTTTAGGATTGGTCTTGGTGTTATTAATAGTTCTGGTCTAATACATTTTGTCACGCTTAAGTAAGTTCTTGACGTGCCTGCGGTAGAGAGAAAACAAAGAATAGTATTATTACATATTAATATTTCTTTTGTAAAGTTTATGATAGTAAAGTATATAATTAATAACATTTAAATAAAACTGTAAATGGTCTAAAATTGTTAGTAGAAATCTGATGAAGATTATTAACATCACACAAACTTAAGTTTCAAATACAGACAAAAGTGTAATAATAAAATATAATATGAAAGTAGCACTTATAATTCAGACCTCTTTAGTAACTTCTTTGTTTACTGATTGTAAATACATACATATAAATTATTTAAAAGTTCAAAGAGAAGGAACGTATTTTACATCTTTCTTTAGATTTTGTGCTTGTTTTCCCTGGAAATTGACAGTTGGCTTGAAAGTCATATCTGAATATTATCCATTATACAACTGGCATTCAGCATCTATCGTCCTTGCAAACAAAAGCTTGCCCATAACAATCATTTTATTATTCATTTTCCTGTCTGGTTTTTCCCCGTATGCTTCAATTCAAATTTACATCACTCTTTTATTAGTAGCTTGGCTCGACAGTGACTCTTTATTGCTTGTCTCTTACCGCTCACCTCTGTCTCAACACATTGCCTTGTACTACTCACTCGTCCGCTGCACGCACAACACCTGTGTGCTTCTGCACCAATGCACCAATCTTCACACACGAAGTCCGCCACTCACCTGCAACTATCGCTCATCAAGAGGTCACTCGTCCTCTTCACTTTATAGCCCTTGCAGGTCAGTCTCACTGTTTTTATACCTGTTAGGTCCCACCCTGGAAGGTTCTCATAGTCCTCTTTAAGTGTCACGTTATCTGAATCGCTGACTTAACACTGCCAGCATCGTCGCTAGAGTCCTCTCAACACTATTTTTCACGTGATAGCAATCAATATTGTATATTATGCATTGTTTCAATTGTTCATACCACAAATCTCCTTTTTTTTACTGGCAGAGTTGGCTATATAATAAATAACAGTGCTAACCGTGTATTGTAATATATGTGTTATCTTGTCGGAATAATGATGCAGGAAGAAATGTATAATAAAACAAGGAAAACTCAGGGAAATTGGCTGAATTTTGTTACAACCTTTTTTGATAATTTACATTCCTTCCCTAATCAAGATCTACATTCTGTTTGGCAAGGAATGAATGCTTTGCAGTGGCCGACATATAGTTCTCACGATATATTTGTAATCATAAGTGTGCTCTTTGACTCTATTACTGATGCCAACACCCCAGATGTCAACAAGGTTTGTGTAATTAATGGGTAGAACTGACTTGACAGAAAATCAATTCCCCCCTCCCTCAGTGCGTAGATGGCCTGAGTGTTTACTGTAATCAATGCTAACTTGTAGATGACAAAGTTTACCTCTGCTCATATTGTGTAAAATGATTAAACCAACTCTTAAAGAGTTACGTATCACATTAATTTCCTATCTTCTTGTAGGGGTACAAACTGGTTATTGTATTACGAAGGAAGTTAAAAATACCAAGATTCCTTTTCTTGACACACATTACTGTTTGTAAAAAGTAGGTTTTCCAATTTTTTTACTTTGAATATTCTGTTTGTCTAATGAATCAGTTTGATAAGTGATTATTTAAATTATATGACTTAGCTCATGTTTTGTGTGTTTTGTCCAAACAAGTATATTTAAGCAGATTTCAAGCATCAGCGAAAATTAGGGAAATGTCAGGAAATATTGAATTTCTGGAAAAATTGACTAACAGTAACAAAATATTAGTTAGATTAGGCAATTTAAAAGAAATGGTTGAACAAAGGTTCATTTTGCATCGCTAGCTCATTTACTGTGCCACGGAAGACAGCATTCTGGTTCGGTCGTTTTTGCAATGCTGGCTGGTGTGTTACATATTTTTAGCTGTAATTTTTTTGATACGTGAAACTGAAATTGTCTGTGATGGTGCCTTAGAGTGCGCATCATCTTGTTCATGGGTTCTGGGCTTTTGATCACTGTGTTCATAGTTATCACAATATTGTTTAATCCATAAGAAATCATGAATATGGCAATGTAAGGGATTAGCACAAAAATCTAATTTGGTTGTTTTCTATGCAAATATTACATGTTTTGGTCAGTGAGAATTATAAGATCTCTAGAAGTTGGGGGAAAGTTTGAGAATCCTGATTGTGGGTTTGCTGGACAGCCTGTTTAGTAACACGTTTCTGTAGGGTTGTGCAGCGTATTAACAAGTACCTACCTTTCTTGAATGCTGTGTTTTGCATCGTACTAGACAGAAGCGCTACAGGCTGTGGTAATGTCTTGTTTCAGGCTGCGTCGGGAAGTTTTGAGTATGTTTGTGTAAAAGAAGAGAGTCCAGACTTGCCTGTGCCAGATGATGGTGAAATGTGCAACCCACTTCTGAAAGTAGAGATCTCAGAAGGCAATGGAGAGGTAAACTGTTCACCTGGTAGCAAGGCTGTTTCAGAAAGCGGCGAGGAAGTGAATTGGCCGCCAGTGAAAGTGGAAGTGTTGGAAGATAATGAAGGATCGAGCTGGCCACCTGTAGCAGTTGAAGTTTCTGAAAGAATAAGGGTGAGTGTTACCATAGTATGGACTTGTGTGACTTCTAATGTGAGGACACTGGAGCAATGGTTGAAACAGCATTGTGTCATTACTGATAGAAATTACAAAGCATGTTATTTTTGTGCTGCTGAAACCAAAATGATAAAGCGTCCTTATTCTTAGCTACTATTGCATTCCTGACGACAGGAAGATCTCTTCAAAAAAGTATACTCAAAGAGAATTGAAAAGGTGTATCATAACCTGAAAAACACAAAGAAATTAACAAATTTTTTTAAAAATTGTTTCAGTAGTTGTAAATATTATATACTATTTTTTTAAATTAGAAAGTATCATCATTACAACTTTGTTTACCTTTAATAATCATAGTCTGATTTTTATTAACATCAACATAATGTAAGGAATACAAACAACTGTATTACTTTAAAGCATACTTATATATGTAAAGTCTTTCAGATGATCATTAATAATAATAATAATAATAATAATAATAATAATAATGTATTATTCCAAAGTTTGATTAAACAAATTTTTTTTTCAGTCTAGCAGTGTTGGTCATTAGGTGTTGATGGCAATAACAGTGTGAACTGTTATTGTACAGGAAAACACTTTATAGTCAATTCTGCATGTTGATTATGTTAAAAAGGATTTTGATAGTCATTTGTATTGACTTACTTTAGTGATGTCCGGGACTCGAAAGCTCAAGCTGAGTCGATGAAGGTTGACTCAACTCTTAAAACTCTAGTATATCCAACAATGAGACTGTACTATACTTTTCTTATAACTCAATACATATTTGGCATGTTCAACGAGCATGAAATTACGTACAATTGTTTGCAACACTTTGCAGCATGATATCTTATTTACATTTTGTAGTTTTATTAAAGTTTGGTTAATTTATATATTTCACTGTGTGAAAAATGAAAAAGTTAATCCCGCTATTAATGTCTCAAAACACTGAAAGAGATGCTATTTTAGAATGGCCTGCTTTGCTTAATAGATTTGTAACACAGCATACAATGTACAAAAATAAAATATGTCGGGAATTTACATTTTTTCTACTACAGCGGCAATCTATAGAATCGCTCTTCTGCACAAAAAGAAAGGTTTTGCACCATGTATCTTTATATCTTTGGCTATGTAATAAAAATGGTGGTTAGTAGGTCTCCGTTGTAACGAGTGGTTAAGTAAGGTGAGTTAAAAATGGCTTAAAATTGTAGAACAGTTGGTAAAATTGAGATAACTGCGTTAAGAATACTCTGACATACTTATTCAAAAGTTATCTAATTTAACCTCACCAATTTAGCTAACCATTCAAATAATTTTACAGTATTAATGTTGGCAGGCTTCCACGGCTATTGTTTGAAGTAGCTTGGCTCTTGGTTGTAGCCTTGTCCTTGACAAATAATTCACCGAAGTTTTGGTCGACATTGCAGTCGCCATCATCAGGGAGCAGTTACCTACTGAGGAAAAACTGGTTAAAACCTCAGTAGGTAACTACTCCCTGATAATGGCGACTGCAATGTCGACCAAAATATTGGTAAATTATTCGCCAAGGACACTCCTACAACCCAGAAGCCAAGCTACTTAAATTTTACAGTATTTTTACTGTAGTTAATCTTACCCAACAAACCTTCAAACAATTTTACAGTATTTTAAATGCAGCTAAACTTAGCTAAACCACTGTCTACACTAGTATTAAATATTTTAAATTTAGCTAAGCTAAACCACATTCCACACTAGTATTAAATATCTTAAATGTAGCTAACAACCTAACCCAACTGACCACTCCACCATTTGTAGTGTAGCTAACGTAACCCAACCAACCATTCCACCATTTGTAATGCAGCTAACCTAACCTAACCAAACCAAAACACTTATTGATAAGATGTACTACTGGTAAACACTCTCTTAGAAAACAGCTAGAAAACATGTTGAGAAGTTTAAAAAAAAATTCAGATTTGTTACTTGAAAAAACATTGTTCAAGTTATTACTATTTACTCAGTTTTGATTCACGAAACAACACAATTTTCCTTATCTTCAAAGGCCTTCCCATTTACTGAGTTTTCCATAATTTAGTGGTAATGAAGTACCCAATTTTAAAAGATATCATAAATAGGTATGATCATATGATTGGTAATTACTTATTCGTCACAAATAACTTACTTGTTCAAGACATATGTATATATACTTTAATATGATGCAAATAGTACATTAAGGTAAATACCAGCAACATAAAATTATTCTCTAAAATTTCTTCATTTACTTGAGCTCGGCTCAATTATTAAGGCCAAAAAAAATTATCAGGTGGGACTCGACTCAAATCGACTTGACTTAACTTTACTCGAAGTAATTGTTACTCTACTCAGCTCGACTCGACCCAAAAATTTGCAGAATCGTTCATCTCTAGAACATATTGTTAGACCAATTAGACAAGGAAAACATTTCATGTGGCACGGGGAAAATTGAGTTAACTCTGGGAAAAGAGGAACTTCTCAGGGAAAATGGGGACAACTCAGGAAAATTGTCTGAAGTAAGCATGGGGAACTTGTGATAGCCTATTATTAAAATAACTCAACTATGATATATTTGCCGATAGTTAGTATTTTACCGATCCATTATCTGAAAACAAATATTTTTAATGTTTAAATAAATATTCATTCACTAATTGCTGATTGCTAATTGGACCATTCTTCTATTTGATCCGTGATCCAATGATTTTCACCCAAGAAATTATCCAACAATCATTTTGCTGAATGTTGTGCCAACACATTCTCGGACTAACCAAAGGTCGTATGAACCAACAGACAGAAGCAGAAGAAATGTTAGGTGAATTTATATTGATGGGATGGAACGATATGAAGTCGCTATATTTAATAGTGCCACGGCAAGCAAATTGTTGATGTCACTACAAGAAAGCAGCCCACCTGGCCACTGCCTCGTCTCTTTGGGTTTTAAGTTACGACTGAAAAACACTTTCTGGTTTTTAAAAGCCGTTTCTAAACAAAATAATATTAAATATGAATATGTTTTGATAAGAAAAAGCCTCTATTTAATAAAAACATAATTTAAACAAAAGAAAAACTTATTAAAACATTAAATTGTGCATCACAAACATGAAGAATGTGGCTGTAACACTAGAAATAGCAGGTTTTTTTTTTTATTCCGTTGTAGATAATCTGAAATATAGTAATCAATCTCTAATTACAAAAATAACCCTCCACAAAGTTCTAGATCGTAAAAGCTTAGCACATACCTTTCTTTTTCTCTCCAATCCATGTGTGCTTGTGTAAAGGTGCCAAGGTTATTTGATCCTCCTGTGACAAGACTACCCAGAAGACAATTGCCTGAACACAGTTACTACCCAGGGAGTGAGGGCAGGCATGCAACTGGTTGGTTGCTGTGTATTATCTACCAGAAAAAAAATAGTAGCTTGTCAGGGCATCAGAATTCTTATTCTTTACATTTTTTGCCTAATGTTTACCTCTAGATCTATAGAAGTTTTCTTTTTTTGCCCCGTTTTAAAGAAACTAAACATTGGGCTGGCACTGCTTGCAAATGAGTCTGCATGCCTTATTTATACCCTTATAAATGTTAAGGAAAGACATTAAAAAATATATAATCCTTAAAGATAATGATATTAATTTATTTCATAAAACCTTCCAACAATCTTGATTTAGAAAGCCTGAAAATGGTAAATTTCACATCCATTTTGTGTAAGGTTTTACAGATACGTATTAAAACTCACCACTTCATCAGTGTGGTGATATTTCTACTTTTAATACATTTTTACAGACTGGTTATTTTCCTGTAAAGTTAAAACGTGCTTGTCAATAGCATGGGTATTAGTATTGTCCCCTCCCGGATAACTGCTTTTATTTGTAGTGACTGAATAGGAGGGGTCATAGAGGGGTGGTGAGGAGTAGGCATGACTGCCTATTCCCTCGCCCCCCTTACCTGTTCTGGGACCATTGCTTACTCTTTTACAACCTAAGCCACGGTACACAACCACTTCACTTGCAATCTTCCCAGCAGCTTTAAAATTGATTAACCAATAATATTGCTTTCTTTATTTATTTTTTATTTACTGATAGACATTTGAAAAAGTGCTGATAATCTTGATAACAGTTGTTAGACATTGGGCCATCAGGAGTGGAAACCCTGTTGTACTACTGGTTTATAGTAATTATCATTGTTTGTCCTTACTTTTATCTTATTCATAGTTTCCATCCCACATATGTCGTTTAACTCGGCAGGTTCAGAGTCAGCGTTTGCAGCTGAAAATAATTCAATTAAGTACTGAAACTCCTTCACATTTTATTTGTCAAGACACTATCTACAATACTTTGCTAGCAAACTAGACATGTTTACTTCATACATGATGTCATACTCAATATAATGATGCACCAAACTTCAGCTGTGCCAATTTCTGCACGTAGCAGTAGTATCAACTTCTGCAACAATCATAGTGAAGACAATAACAGTAATTTTTTTATATTTTGCATGCCTATTAACATTTGTAAAACTTTTTAAGATGGGCAGAATACATTTTTAAACATTAAAATAAACAAACACAGGACAGTGGACAAAAAAAAAATAACACACAATGAAAATTTTGTATTTCCGTAAATATAAATACAATTGTTAATACATAATGGACAGTATATGAATAGTATTTATAAATCAGTAAAATATTAGGACCTGTGATTTATTTCAATTGTAAAGAATAGTTACCCAATATTTTAATATACTAGGTGGTTTTCAAAGAAACTTACATTTTTCTCGTTTTTTTTTTTTTTAATTCGTTATTAGTGTACAAATACCTAATACATATAGTTTTATTGTAGAGTGCACAGTGATGATTGTGACTTAGAGAAGTGATGGGGGAGATTTCCTCAGTGGTCACTCGATCCGTCCAAGTGGCTCACGGTCATAAGTCGGATCACTTGTCTCCTGCCAAATATAGGTAGGATTCCCTGTGGGATAAAACCTGGCTTTTTCACAATTGTGAAAAGGCAGAAGTTGCTGTAAGGCAGTGGTGTTTTGTTGAGGGACTCCCGTTTCTCCAACCCATTAATTCCGTTAATGCTTGGTTCTTAGCTCACCGCATCATCAACCTGATGCCACAAGATACTATTACACCGTAAGTAGTTTCATTAATCGGCTTGGTCTGTTCACTTGGTCTTCTCAGATTTTCTCTAACACCACATGTCAGAGTCCAAGTATTTTAATTTGTTTTTGCCTGGGGATGTGACCGAGGGATGGTCTGGTGCTTTCAGGATTGCCAACAGCACAATCTGTGCTTGGTGTGCGGAGCCGTGTCCTCAGGGCTGCACTACAGTGTGTCTACCTGTGCGAGCTGTCGGCTGTTCTTCAAGCGGAGTGTGCAACGCGAGTATCAAGGTGCTGTAAGGCTCTCTCCAGCTGAACGGATATATTAATTACCTCCAATATAATTACGTATCATTTTAAAAATAATTAGTTAGTAAATGCCAGGGTTATGGGAGCACCAGGGTTTTGTTCCATTTATTGTACGTTACAACAGCTTAGACTAGGACGAATGAAAGTAGTGATGTGTCTGTCCCGGATTATGGCAACTACTGACCACACACACGTTTCTAACTTCCCTTTAAGCTGTGTGTGACAAGTGAATGTAAAGGTTCATAAATCCTTGAAAATTGCCAATAACGGAACTTAAAATCTTTACTTAAAAGTAAACTAAGCTACAATGGTTTATAGTAGACCACTATTCATGAATTATAGGTGTTTCCTTCCTCTTTTGCAGCCCTACACCGGTTTTAATTCAACCCGAATCATGTATGTATATCCTCGTTCAACAAACCTTTGTTAACTTAGGGTTACATCCCTTGCCCATTAATATGCATAAATAACTTGCAATGGTTTTTATGTGTTGCATTGGCCATATTTTTTTAATATATATAGTTTACTTAATCTCTTGTAAACATATCTTTGGTGTGACTGGAAATTGTGTGGAGGTTAACTGAGAACCAAGAACAAAGTTTAAGAACCGGGGAAAAAGTAGAACCAACACATCACTAAATGAATGTAACACAACCATGCAGATCACATCATCAAACTGTTGCCAACATAGTTATCACATGGAGTAGCAGGTCGCTTTTTATTGTTGTGCACCTTTCTTGCAGTTCCTTGTGGTTGGCCCACTTGATTGTGCTTTTTATTCAGAGTTGACACATATTGCTTCCTGTGGCCACTTTTGTGATTTGTAGAAAAGTTTTTAAGCTGAATATATTAAGTTTTGCTGTTGCAATAAAACTCACACTATTGTGTTTAGTGTTTGGGACCTGAAAAAGAGCCATTTTTTTTTAACAAAAAAGTCAGGGAAGTCCCATAGTAGTTACAAAATTTTGTCTGTTGTGTCTCAGATAAATTAAATCAGTTAGTTACAATTGTTGCTTGGTTATCAGAAGAAATTGTGTACCTTAGAACTGGGTAGCATATTGTACTATGAACAGCATGAGATAAAACAGTTATTAATTAAAAGAAAGTTAGCAGTATTCATGTGGCAAACAACTTGCTTCCTCCAGGGATTAATTATGTTTATACGTGGTGCCTAAAGGTCATGAAAGACATGAAAAGTTTTAAAATAAACAGTAACATTGCTGGAAGTCATGAAATTTTCATTCCCAGCAGCCTCTTGCCTATTTCTTTTGTTTTATGATGGTTCACAATACATGACTAAATATAACAAGGCATGAAATTTATATTAACACTTGCCTATTTTAAAGGTAGGTACAGTGTTTTGGCTGCTAGCATGAAATTACATTCTTTCTTGTCAGTAGATCTTCGACGACATGAGAAATCTGACAGATAACCTATAAAATGTTGTTTTCAAGGTCTGAACCAAAGTGTATTTCACATGAACTCCCGCAAAACCCTCTCCATCCTTGCTTGTTATTGCCTGGCAATGTATCGCCATGATAGACATGTAGCTGCTCAAATAGTGATGTTAAACACATTTATAGGAGCACCAGAAATACAGTCAACTCCCGGTTATCCGACGGCGGATTATCTGATTTACGGCTTAACCGGGGGTTTTTTTTTAAGAAAGAATAATTTTAAACAGATAGTACTTTTCGGTCGCGCAGACTGCTGTGGCGCACGGTGTGGCAACGCTGTTGGATGACCAAGATAAAAAAAGGTCTGCACCTGTTTTGTTTACGCGCTCCGATTCCTACCCCTCTCCCGTGAGTCATCTGGCTGGCGCAGCGTTGTCTTGTCGGCTGTACAGTCGCAGTCAATATTGAGTTTTATCAGTCGTGCGCGCAAGATGTCTACTTCCAAACGTAAACGAGTTATTTTAACAATTAAACAAAAACTACAGGTGTTAAATAAACTGGAATCTGGTACTTCGATTAGTCAGCTTTTAAAGATGTATGGTATTGGGGAATCTACAATACAAGATTTGCGAAGTAACAAAGCTAACATACGTAATTGCGTATGCAAGTGCTTCAGACTCTATGAGCGACACAGAGATAGTGCGACGCGCCCAAGGTCACATGGGAAAAACAGATGACAGTGCTCCTGACGATAGTGATGGTGACCTGATTCCACAGAAGCATATTACACACCCAGCAGCTCTGAAATGGGCTGATAATTTGCTGGATTATTTAGAGCAGGAAGATGATACACTATTGTCAGACAAACTTACCTTAAGAAAAATTTGTAGCGCGATTAAAAGAAAAGAAAGCACATCACAAAAACTAAAGTCTATTACAGATTTTTTTCAATCAAAGTAGCCTCTATTGTTTAGCGTACATTACAGCTGTACACAGACCTGCCAACTCTCATGATTTTGGTGTGAGGCTCACGATTTTAAGGTCCATCTCACGCCCTCACGCCAAGATTGTGTTTCCTCACGATTTTTTGGGGCCCCAAGATTTTGTTTGTAAAAGTTACAAAACAAGTTTTACGAAAGCTTACAGTAACGAGTTTCCATCAATATTCGAGTCACGTAAAGGAAGCAATTTTGCGTTTTGTAGCATGTGCCGTGCTGATTTTTCTATCTCGCATAGTGGAAGAGGAGACATTGTGAAACATGTCGCTACGAAAAAACACAACTAACACGTGAAGTGTATTGCTTCCAATAAAAAAAATTAATTTTGCTGTGAACAGTGATAATAGTGTTACACGAGCAGAATGTTATTTTACAACTTTTTTAGTTGCGGCCCTGCATGATCACTACACAACAGCGCTAAATTATGTTCAACTAAATTAAATCTGCAACCTATAATTTGTTGAAATAAATTTTGAATCAGAGACCATGTAACATATGTACAGGTATGTCACTTAAATTTAAAGATTCTCATTTGTTGTTTTTTATATCTAACCTGTATTTATGGGCCTGGAAATTTTTATCGAGGACCTCATGATTTTTTAAATTTGAATGTTGGCAGGTCTGTGTACAGTAGAATGTACCCCTACTACACCTATGTACATGCATTTATGTTTACATATTTGCCAAATGTATTTGTGTAGGCCTAAAGAATTTTTGCGTGTTTAAGATGTGTGAGTATTTTTGCGTGTTTTTAATGCTTTGAAATGTCTATAAATTGTAAATTAACATTCTATCTTTCCTCAATTCTTGTATACATTACATATTAATATGCACATACCGACATACGTATACGACCATACGTATTTGTATAAACATGCCTGAAGCATTTTACTTAAATTCACTCGACTGTACCTCATTTCTTATTCCAAACGGCCGAAAAGTCAACAGAAAATTGCCTTGTGTGCACCAAACGTAAGTAAAATGAGTGTCTATGTAATGTTTATTTGACAGTAATGAGATGTGAAAGTGCATTAAGCATTATGTATCTACCCCACACAGTTTGTTCGTTTGTTTTATTGCATCTGTTATATTTTTTTCTTACATAACTACAAAGATATTGAACAATTGCATAAATTAGTAAGTACAATTTCATATAATGATATACTAATACTGTACGTATGTATACTGGCACACTATAGTACATAAAGTTACTAGTATTATTCATTGTAACACATTACCGTACTTCCGATTGCCTTCCGTCGCGGCCGTGGTCGTTTACACAATAAGGGGGGTGGGGACTGACCGTTTTTGTTTATGTTGCGCGGTAAAAAAATGGTTAAAGTGTATTATATGGCATTATAGGTTATCCGCGGCCTCTGCCCCCTTCATTACCGCGGATAATCAGGAGTAGACTGTAATTCATCATTGTTGTCAGGCAAAAAGTATTTTTTGTTATGCAAAGAAAGATTGGGCTAGTGGGATCTTCAACCAAAACTATGAAAATCCTTTTTACAGCAGAATGCACAGGATGTCCACATTCTGGAAAGTCAGGAGACTTAAATGACCGGGGAATTTACTTGAAACCTTGGAAAAGTTTTGGAAATTCCTCAGTGATAATTATTTGAAAAGAAAATATATTCTCCAGTCTGCCATCAACCAAACTACGCAAGCATCTTTCCCAGATAGTGTGAAATAAAGAAAGTGGAGAGAACTAACTACTCCAGCTATGGGAATGGTGGATTTTCTACAGTTTTATTTCAAATTGTGCTGTGGTTTAACATAAAAATCTCTTTATAATTGTTCCTAATTCATTTTCTTAGATTTGATGAACTAACATTTTATTTATTCTTTGCACTAAAATATTTTTAGTTTAACATGGAGACCAATCAGGATTATGGTTTGTAAGTAAGTATATTTTCATATTTGTCATGTTTTAATATATTCGTTCATTAGTACAGTGGGAAACAGCTTACAAATTCGTTAATTTGCTTATAAAATGATTTTCACTTTTGAAATTGAAATGTGTAATTTTTATAATATTAAATTATTTTGAATATAATGTAATTTTTAATGGCCAGCCATCAAGCTAATGCACATCTCAGTGGTCCTATTTAGATTTAAGAATCTTAAACTCTACCTTCCGATAGTTAATCATTGTAAGACAAAATAACATGATAAAGTAAGGATGGAGTAGTCTAGCTTGAACATTCAAACGACACGTTATGTAATTTTTTGCTACTAACGTGGAACAGTTTTCATCTAAAGTTATTAGTAATAATTTAATATTTATGGTATTAGCCAAGCATACCTCAGAACTGAGTTTTGCAACAATTGATATGATCGGGTAATTTGAAAAATTTTGTATACACCAGTTAAAACTAAGAGATATACAAAGTAGTTATAAGGAAGAAAACAACCATGGTTTGTGGACATCCTGTGCATTCTTCCGTAAAAATAGTTTCGTTTGAAGATCCCACTTCGGAAGACCACTGAACATAATAATTGTAATTGTTCTATTGAGAATTCTATTTGCTCATATCATTTTTACCAGCATACTCTTGGATACCTTATCTTTTGTATATTATTGGTTGTGTTTACCAGAGCATTTTATGGGTTAATTAATTCAAAAACCATACATTCATGTCGAAAAGTTGCATGTGTCAGATCAATTTTTTCTGTCAATGGTAACAGAGTAATTTAAATATTGAGTAAAAGTCAAATATTCAGTTTATTAAAAGAGTTAATTAACAGATGGTTAATGCTTATCTTGATTATGAGTTTATATTAACACAGTTCTTTACTAAATTTTGGTTTATTTGGTGCCCATTATTCAGTCATCATGGCCACCATCTTATGGCCACAGGAACTAATAAATGTAGAGTATATAAATAGCCTCTTCACTGATTACAGAAGACAGATTTACTGTTCATAGGTACTGAAAAACTAATAATAAAAAACTGTTTGCACATAAATCCCATGGTGGCTGGCAACACATGGTACAAGCCGAGAAGGACTTGGTCCTCGGTACATTGGTAAATTCACTCACTCATTGCTTTGGGCTAACTGTGGTCACCGAATCATAATTTAAATTTCCAAGAGACAAAAAATGGTTAAATACTATATAAGGTAACGCCTGCACCACAACCGCGAAATTCACTATTTGACTCGCATAACATGTCATTGGTTGTCTTTTAACTGTAAAGTGACCTACTTGGTACCTCGTAAATGCTGACTGAAGAGACAACCTTCCTCTGTCCTGTAGGGACAAAGGGCACTTGTGCGACTTAACTTTCAACCAATCAAAAGAAAAACATGGAAAACTATCACTATCAGCCAATCATGGAACATGGCAACAGCACTTTCACTTTATTCCAGAGTCTTTTTCTCACGGTCCCAAAACACTGTCTCTCTCTCTAATTATTATGCAACTGACAAACTATTGCATCAGCTTGAACAAAGAACCCTGTCCAAAAAAGTACTAAAGAAAATTTAATGAATATGCATTTATGAATAAACAAAACAAACATTACTTCAAAAATATACTTCAAAAATATAACTACAAAAATAAACAAATAGGTAAAAACAACTTTAAGTGGCTTATTTACTGTAGTAACCTTGGGATTACAATGTACAAACTGCGCCTCAGTCTTTGTTTGGCCGTGTATCACCAGCCTCCCATCCCGGAACTGTGTGTCCGGACGTGCGTTGCCAACCTGGCAGCGCACAATATACCACACTCCTCTCCTACCCATAGTAGCGAACAAACAAACAACGACACATGGACAAAGAGTACTACTAGAAATGTATGTTCACACACATCACAGGTTCATCATTTTTTTGGGGACCCTGTTCCTTTTGGGGTATCGTTGTTGACTACTGGCATCACCACTCACGAATACACTGTCTTCCCCTAGCACAAACCCCTTAAACCCGCTTTCCGCATCACTACACCTACTCCTTTCTTCATTTTGGACACTGCCAGCTGCACTTTCCATCACGTTTTCCTGTGGCTCCTTTTCTGTCAGTGCTGCCCTGCCGCCTGTAGGCTCCGAAGTTGAGGACGTTTGGTGGCAGGGTGGCAGCTGTGCTTCTCTACCACTGACCCGCATGTTGTTGCTGCTGACCGTGTTTGCCTCCATCTGCGACAACGGCGGAAGGGGGCGAAGCTGATCTAGGTGGCGGCGATGGGTGACTCCGCTGGCCCCTTGCACACTGTACGTGAGTGGACCCAACTTGCCAACGACCACCCCCTTCTCCCAACTCTGTTTCCCACGTGCATAAACAGTAAATCCAACACTGTCATTCACATCAAAAGCTCTGTTCCTGAGGGTGGAACGTGAGACCACCGAACCCATTTGGCGAGTTGCAACAGTGTTAGCTACAGACGGGGCTAGCAACGACAAACGGTTACGAACAACCCTACCGAACATTAAACTGCTAGGTGACTCCCCCGTGACTGTATGGGGGGTTATTCTGTAGCTCAACAAGAAGCGGGGTAAGGCTGTGTTGAGCGGAACATTAGAGTGAACCAATGACTTGAGTTTGTTTTTAAAGGTTCTGACCATGTTTTCCGCCAGACCGTTTGAGGAAGGGTGATACGGAGGTGAAAACGTGTGCCTTATGGCATTGTGTTTACAAAAACGACTGAACTCTTCCGACGAGAACTGGACACCATTATCTGAAACTAGCTGTTCTGGCAACCCGTATACAGCGAACCACCAACGCAACTGTGTTATCACTGCATCCGACGTAATACTGGGAAGAACACTGATTTCTGGCCATTTTGAATGGCTATCCACAAGGACTAGGAAATGCTTTCCCATGAATGGACCGGCGATATCCACATGAATTCTTTGCCAAGGTCGGTCGGGCCACGCCCACGGCAGCAGGATTGACTTGTCTGGCAAGGACTTGTTCTGGAAGCATGGGGTACAAGAAGAAACTACCCTCTCCAAATCCTTGTCTATCCGATGCCACCATACATACGAACGTGCCAAGGCTTTCATTTTGCATATACCAAAGTGACTGGTGTGCAACTCCTGCAACACTCGATCCTGCAAGGCTTGGGGAATGACGACCCGGTGCCCCCACAAAACGCAGCCCCCTTCTAGTGCAAGTTCGTTTCTTTTGTCATAGAACGGTTTGAGCGTGTCAGACAGTTGCGTGGCCCAACCATCTCTAAGACACCTAATGACTTTACCTAACACTCCATCCCTTTCAGATTCTCGCCTGATTTCCTGAGGCGTCACTGGCAAAAACTCTGACACTCCAACATCCAAATATGAAAATTGGGTTGAAGAAGGCTCAACATTTGGAAGTGGCAACCTAGAGAGGCCATCAGCATTCGAATTGGCGTCACCTTTGGCGTACTGAACTGTGTAGTCGAAACCCTGAAGAAGCACTGCCCAACGCTGCAGCCTATTGGCAGCGAGCTGCGGAATACCACAATGGCTACCTAGAATGTGTGTTAATGGTTGATGATCGGTAATCAGGGTAAAGCTTCGGCCGTACAAGTACTGAAAGAACTTTTTAACTCCAAATATAATTGCTAAGGCTTCTCTATCTAGCTGAGAATACCCTCTCTCTGCAGACGACAAGGTGCGAGAAGCAAATGCAACTGGCTTCTCTTCCCCGCTGGGTAGGATGTGGCTTAGGACTGCTCCCACACCATATGGGGACGCATCGCATGCCAAACGAACTGGCAAATCCGGGTTGTAGTGTATGACAACATGTGAGGAGACAATCAGCTGTTTTAACTCTTTGAAGGCAGAATCACAGCTTTGTGCCCAAACCCACTTGTGACCCTTTTTCAAAAGCTCATGTAAAGGTGCCAACACCGTGGCTAGGTTAGGCAGAAAACGGGCATAGTAATTAACCAGACCTAGCCATGCCCTCAACTGGCTGACACTACGAGGTGGCGGTGCATCTACTACTGCTTTGACTTTATCATTACTCGTATGCAACCCCTCCTTATCTACCCTATGCCCCAGAAAAGAGACTGATGAACGGAAAAATGCACATTTCGCTTTATTTACCTTGAAACCAGAGTCCTGCAGACGTTGTAACAGTCCATGAAGATTTCGCCAGTGAATTTCCTTGGTAGCGCCTGTTACCAAAATGTCATCTTGAAAACACACAACACCTTCTAACCCCTGTAGGACTTGCTCCATTGTGCGTTGAAAAATAGCGGGGCAAGACACTATTCCAAAAGGGAGTCTGCTAAACCGAAACAATCCCCTATGCGTGTTGATAGTGCACAGCTCCTGCGACTTCTCATCGACCTGCAACTGCTGGAATGCCTGGGAAAGATCAATTTGAGAAAACTCTATCCCCCCTTGCAGCTTGGAAAACAACTCATCAACTCGCGGTAAAGGAAAATGTTCCACAATAAGGTTAGGGTTGACTGTGATCTTAAAATCAGCACAAATACGGACCGTACCATCACGTTTTGCAACGGGAACGATTGGGGTGGCCCACTCACTAAATGACACTGGATGAAGTACATCTAACCCCAGAAGCCTGTCTAGCTCTTTATCAACCTTACTCTTAAGCGCAAAGGCCAGGGGCCTAGCAGGTAAAAAGACTGGTGCTGTCCCTTCACGTACATGCAGTGACACCTTACTTCCAATGAACGTACCCAAACCGTCATCGAACAAGGCAGGGTACTGTTTGGTAATGACACTCAGCACTGACCTGTCCTCATCTGAAGTGGCCCTGATATGGTTGAGACTCGGTTTTGGCAGCTCTAAAGCATCGTACCAATCCCTGCCAAGAAGTGGAGGGTCTCCATTTGGAACTACAAACAAATCTAGCTTCTTGGGCTTGCTCGATTTCACTTGCACCAGTACTGTAATTGTCCCGCATGGGTGTATTACACCGTTCGTGTAAGACTTGAGACTAACCCGTGTCGGAGACAAGGGGTATTTTGAAAACTGCATCCTATACAGCCTTTCTGAAATAGCGGATATGGACGCGCCACTGTCGATTTCCATATCCAGCACCACGTCCCCCACCGACACCTCCATAACCCAAGGTCGTGACCTGGCTGCCAACCCACACAACTGGAATACAGACGCAAAATCCTCGTCCGACGTGTGTACACTTTGGCAATCAGGGTCTTCACGCACAACATAATTATGACGGGTCCGGTCCTTTGTATCAGTCGACATGAAGTTCGGACACATTCGTTTAAGATGTCCTATACGTTTACAATTATTACACTTGTACTTACGGAACTTGCAGTCACGCACATAATGAGTAACATTTCCACAGCACAAACACCCAGGCCCGCCCTGGTTTTTGACGCCATCTTCCCGCGAACGTGTTTTCACCACGTGTACATTTACTGGTCCCTCGGTCTGTTCCGCCGAGCCGTGTGAAATTTCAACTTTCGGCACATTTACATGAAGGGCTGCATTTCCCACGGCCGCTTCATGCTGAACTGCTATGCCTACTGCCTTTTCGAAGGTGAGGTCATCGGTTTCCAGGTAAAGCCGCTGGGTAATGTTTCTGTCCCTTAACCCTACCACAAACTGGTCACGCAAGGCGGCGTCTAAGAAGGTACCAAAATTGCAAGAGCGCGTTAATTTCCTTAAATTCACCACAAAATCTGAAACTGTGTCCTGTTCTTGTTGGACACACTTGTGGAAGTTGTGACGCTCGGCAATCACAGACGGCCGTGGAGAAAAATGGCTCGTCAACAAAGTGACTAGCTCGCTGTAGGTGCGCTCCGATGGCTTCTTGGGCTCACACAGATTGCGTAGCACTTCATACGTTTGTTTCCCTACAGACGAAATAAGGATTGCACGTCGTTTAACTTGATCCTCTGGCTTGTCTCCCACGCCGTTTGCGATGAAAAGCTGTTCCAGCCTTTCGACATACGAGTCCCACGTGTCCTCGCCGGGCGTAAAACTTTCAACTTTAAACCCCGACATTCTTTCTGAACACTACACGAGCCGTAATGCACGCAAAGAAACCAATCCCATCCTCGTCGCCAATGTAGTAACCTTGGGATTACAATGTACAAACTGCGCCTCAGTCTTTGTTTGGCCGTGTATCACCAGCCTCCCATCCCGGAACTGTGTGTCCGGACGTGCGTTGCCAACCTGGCAGCGCACAATATACCACATTTACCATTAAGCAAGCAAATTGTCAGAAAAGCAGGAAACTGGAATTATAATCATAAAACACATTTCAAACACAAATATTCTTGTTAAAAGGAATAAAAGGCTGGTATTTGAATGATATCAAAAAAGAAAAAACCTAACCATAATAATGAATATCATGAGACAATATAATAAATTGTAATTAAATTGTGTAACAAGCTAGGAGGGCAGTAGTCTGGGTTGTTAAAAGTATTAATCAAATAAAGATTTGCCATCCTAACATAAAGGAAATTGAAAGAATAATAATCTTAATGTGTTGTATCAATACGTTTAACCAGGAATATTTAATCACAGATTTGTATGTCTCCCTGGTGCTGTAAAATAAGCACACTCTGTGGTTGTTGGTTTGGTCGTGAGAAAGTCCTTTATAATAATTGTAAAGGCTGCCAAGTCCCATTAAGTTTGAAATTTGTTTTGTGTTTCATTTTGAATCTATAAAATCAGTTAATTCCATTAGAACTTTGTTAGCTTAAGATATTGAATGCAATAGAATTGTGAATACAGTTTACATGAACTGCATTTCAGTAAAACTTGTGGGAGTAAAACGCAATCATTTTATCGAGTGGTGGTTGACTATGAGAAGAGGCATGAAGGTAAACGATTGCTTGGTTTCAGCTGAAACTGTAGAGCTACCACTGAGTGATCCATGGCAGTGAAGTGTTGCCGTCCTGTGCGCAGGCCAGTCACCGTACGTGTGCAGGAACGACCAGCGCTGCATCGTGGTGAAGGAGACCAAGGCGAGTTGCTCCGCGTGTCGCTACGCAAAGTGCCTCGCTTGCGGGTTGCGCAAGGAGGCAGTGAACCCGGAGGTTTCGCGCAACAGGCAGACACGAGGTAACCTCGCTGGTGACGATGATGATCAATTTTTTTTACATGTTTTACGTCACATGGCTTTGCACAGAGGGCCTCTGAGGTTATAGTGGGTCACTTTGATATCGGCTCAGTGCTCGTAAATGTGAGTCGTGCCGGAATGCTGGGGTCGAAGCCTCGACTCATCACGATGACCATCATCGATTACCCAACAGGAATGTGTTCCATGCATCTGCAAGAGATTGTAGTGAGTCACAGTTCACTGATTCAGAAACTTGCAGTAAGCAGGAATGTTTCCAATCTATTTAGTTGCAGATTCTTGTATTATTTTTTTAACCATTCAGTCAAGTCAACTGGCACATATTGCTTCAGTCAATCTTCAACAACCACCGAGATATTTTTAGAAAAAATGAATCTGATCAATTATTTCAAGAAACATGCATTCGACAATTTATCTACATATCTTTTTTTTTTAACTTAACATGCAACTTTTATATCTGCTGGATACTTACATTAAGAAACATATAATTTAAATCTATAAATTTCTACTTTATTTATTTATTTATTTATTTATAGCAAAAATATTTTCTAATTAAAATAAAACTTAATCATAACTGGTGCTGGCAGTTTGAAGCAGTGTATTGAAATGAGCTCGTAAGCTCTCAATTAGAAAGACATCTATGACCAATGTCCTATATACCAGAAAATAATTGGACTTTGACTTCAAATTTCTTAAATGCGAGTAAGAAAACAAACTTAATGGAATGGAAATTAAAATTCAAATACATAATATGTGAAAATTCATTAATTAAAAATATTTAATAAAATTTTACGTATTTCTAGGGATGGGACGATTCCAAAATTTTCGATTCCGATACCCGATTAGCGATTCCTTAAAAAATCCTTTGATTCTCAATACTCAATACTCACCTAGTTAACTTAATATTAAATAATTTAAATTCTATTTGCAACATTTTTTTTTCAGCTTTCAATACATATATGATGTAGTATACATCATAAATTCATATTGATCAAATTTGAGTACACAACTAAGTTATTAACATTAACTCATATAAATGTTTACATCATTAGAAGTTAATGGCTCATATGTCAAAGGAGTCAAACTAATCTAAAATTTGTTTTGTAATACGGAATAAACTATAAAAAAAATATTTTACGCTTTCCTTGAGCAGTATAAATTATTTTCGTTCATACAACTTGCCTAACTTAGAGAAGGGTACAAATTAACTAAAAAATTTGTGAAATGAAACAGTAACAAAATTAAGCAACAACTAGAGAACTAGCAAATGAAAGTGTTGTACTTGATTGTGGTAATTCGGCGTTAAGTTACATTTAAGAAACACACACAAATCAATTCGTTGTTATTTCGGCATTGTGGGAACGACCCAACAAAATCTATTAAACACAGTTGACCAACTAATCATCATCGTCACACCATTCCAAAATGAATGTTTGTTTACATTTTTCCGCTTTTTGGCGCGATTTAAAATGCTTGTGCTGCCCCGTACGGCTGGGTGACGAAGTAAAGATAGTTCCCAAGGTCTCCTTTAAGAGTTTCCAGAGCCTGGTACCTGGTTCGCACGATAATCTGCTTAATACTACGACACTGTTCCAACTATATGCCAGCGCCCCCGCTGATGTGGTATGGCCACTCACGTAAGGCTGTTCCAAACACCGTTCGCCCAATCATCTGCTTGCTTTTGTATTTATCCGGTGTCGCTGTTCCAAGCTGACGTCAGAGCCCCAAGCGGTGTGCGTAGGCTTTAAAACTTTGCCTGTTTGTCTTATCTATCCAAAAATTATGCCGGAAAGGAAAATAAACGCCATAGTTTTGCGTATTTTTACAATATATTTTTGGGTTTAACATTATAACATGAGCGTGTGTAAGCATTTGTTTGCTTTAGTGCATTTATGATTAATGTTCAGTGGCGGCCATGTTGCAGTGTTTGTTTACCAGTGACGAGACAAGTCTTTTACCCAGTATTTAAATTTTGCGTAAAAACACTGCGATTTCGCGTTTTAATACTAAATGTGGTGTAAAAACGCTGTGTTGTGGCGATTTCGCGTAAAAACTGTATTTTACAGTGATTTTACGTTTATCGTCGTTTAATCGCGATCGCGAAAATAACAGGCCCCTACTAATACGCAGTGATAATTTTTTTATAAATAATTTTTTTTCTTTGACTTGTGTATAACATCGACCCAAGTTTTAGATATTGTTTATTTGGGGAAATATGACTATGTTATATATGCGTCTAGTCAGTCAAAACACCACTCAACGAGTCGTTAAATAATTGTATCTGACAGATTTGCAATGTTATGAAATGATTTTTTTTTTTGCTACATGCGGGAATCGACTTTTATCACCGATTCTCGATTCTCGATTATTAAAGTAGAATTGGTAGGTATCGAAATTAGGAATCAGTTTTCCCATCCCTAGTATCTTCTTATCTAGGCCAGTATAAATTTTTCTTGTCACACCACTAAACAAAATTATTTACATTTACGTACTTCCTTGGCTATATTTGCAGAGTTTGTTGTCTTCTTTTTAAGTCAACATTATTCGCTGACATCTGCAATGCTGCTTTCACTTAATCTTCATCATGCCAGCACAGTTAATTTTCAGTCATGGCATTTAAAATGCTAAATTTATTTAAGCCGTGGAGAATGGACTCATGTTGCCCATCGCCCTATCGCTGTCTGATAATGGTCTTTCGCATCCAACCAGTTGCTGTACTGTTGCAGAAGACACGGGAATATAATTGGTGGTGAGGAAGGAGAAAAGGGTGTAGCTGCCCTCCTTCTGAAATAGAGGGGCAAGGCCCTATAGTTAGACAAATTGTACCTAATACATAATCTCAAATTATTGTTCAAGATTTTTTCTTTTTTTATTGTTTATTTTTGTATTAACACCATGATTCCAAGAAAGAGGTTTAATTCTCTATATCCCCCCTCCCCTCCTCTTTGGTTTTGAGCTGGTTCTCAAGTGGCTTTCTTACTGCAACGACCAGAACAGATCAGTGTTCAAATTGTTTATTATATTTTTAACTTTAAATGTCAGATTTTCCCTAAATGTATCAGGGTCAAGCATTACAGCATTAATGATATATCAATGTAATCGTTTCAGTATTGCTATCGGCTGATATCCCAATTAATTTGTTTCCAGCTGATACTTAACAATTTGATACTACTAAAAAAAGTACAAGTTCATCCACACAAGGGTCATAAATCTTTTCTATTTATCTGTATCTAGTTTCATCTGCAGTCCACAGAAGAGCACCATTGTAGTGTGGCTATGGTATAGGACCAGAAGCCCTACGATGTCTCTGCCTTTGTAATGGCTGACAGCCTACATATTTTTGAAACCGAACGTCTTGGCGAGTAGCGTCACATGTTAACCATTCGTTGACATTTGAAACGGCGGACACTCGTGATGACTTGTGTGATCACAAACAAATGCAAATAGAATGATACTCATGGAAGGTTGCCTCAAATGTCTTTCCTGTTGATACATGCCCAAACAACGAATTCTCACCCGCCAAGACGTTTAGTGCACACAGTAACACAATTTATTAAAAATGCTGACTCATGCCCCTTATGTAATCACTGCTTTTGTTCTGATGGTTCCCAGGTGTGTTATCTGTAGAAGAAGCACTTAGCATAGCCAGAATGGTGGAGAAGCAGGAAGCGATTGCTACCAACTCGACTACGCATCCAGGTGGGACGAACTCAATTGCAGCACTTCTGACACATCAGGTACAGGTCTAGTTCTGGTGTGCACTTTCCTCCCATCGAGGCAGTGGATTGTTCGATTGCCAGTGTGGCAGACTCAGGTTGATTTTGCGCAAGTGGGGAATATTGTGGATGTTGCAGTGAGTCCGTGGGTATACCCAGAGATCTCGTGTTTTCACCAGCCATGAATTCTGTCAATGCTCCATTCCTACCTGATCACTAGATACCCGTAACTTTCGCGGATTGTTTTGATTATATGGTAGACTTGAAACATGTATACCTTTGTATGACTTTATGATTGGCTCACACTTGTGTGGGCACTCCCCTCTGCTTCTGTGGACCAGTCAACTATCAGCTAACAGTGGAGTGGCCGAATTACATCAACTCTTTCCAAAAAAGGGGGTGTTCTACAGCAATAATTCAGCCGATAGGTTTCAAATGTGGGTAGTGGTTGCATAGGGCTGTAAATGTTAGCCTGATGCCAAATAAATCCGCTAAATTTCTGTGTCATTACTCATCACCCCTCATCTTTTTTAATGCCTCCAGTGCTGATAGAGTAAAGCTTCATTCGTTCGTTCATTCATTCATTCATCATTGTCAGTCAGTCCGTCAGTCAGTAACACTATCCCCACCTTGAAAGGTTTTTTTTTTCATTCACGTGTGCATAACACCAAAATTCAAGTTAATGTGTTATAAAGCACCAAAATTCTATTTTTATTTTTTATATTTGGTTTTAAGTGCCATCGAACAGCTGAAGGCCATTAGAGAATGACACATATAAATCAAACAATAACCTACAAAACACACAGTTACACAAAATACTTTTAAAACAAACATGTTATTAACAATATATGAAACAGGCTAAATTTATAATAGTTAAAAAAATTGTAATGTTTAATTTTATTTCCAATGAAGGGCTTTAGTTTTTGACAGTAAGTATTATAATTTTCAACACACCTCTTTATTGTGTTATTCTATTTATAATCTTATTAAAAGTGTTATTTTTCTATTATTATGATATGAAATTCTTAAGTAAATCAGAGATTTTATAACTGAGCATAAAACACTTAATTAGAAATAGTTGTTCATGGGTAGAATGCATAATGACTTGAATTTTTTTTTTAATTGGATAAAAATATAGTATATTGATAACATTTGAAATGAGAATGTTTTATTTTACTGATGTTATCTTCATGTTTCATAATTAATGCCTATTCGTGTTTCTTCAACTATGCATAGGCATTTAAGATACCGTGTTTTATCGCTTAATGGTTGCACGCGCGTAATCGTCGCAACCATATTTTAGGCTGTCAAAATTGGGATAAAAAAAAACTTCTCTCCTAAACGTCGCATGATGGTTTTGGTCCTGCTAGTAGATGCCGAGCGCTTTGTGTAGGTATCTTTTCCGTATAAAACAATGTATTTTAAAGTAGAAATCTAATATTTATTGGTCATTACCACTTACTTAATAAATTAACGGAAAAATACGAAGAAGTTTGATGTGTAAATTTTCTTATAAATACGTGTTCAAACGTTATTTCCTTTATCTGATTGTCTGCGTCGCCGCGGTGTAGGTATAATCTAAAATTTGTTTCGGTCATTACCGCTTATTTATTTAATTAACGGAAATACAAAGTTGTCTGACGTGTAAATTTTCTTATAAAGACGTTTTTAAATGGTATTTCCTTTATCTGATCGTCTGCGTCGCCGCGGAGTACCGCTTATAAAAATGTAGCCAGCGCATCATTCATGTTTGTTTATGTTGATTCCTGTATAGAGCGCGCGCTTGTAGTCGAATATCAATATCTCGCCGATTGGATGCAACGCGCGCGCTCTCTGTCAGGTGCCGAGTTAACTACATTTGATAGCCCGCATTCTTTCGTGGCAAGTGTGTACTACGACACATTAGTTCACGTCAGATTCAAGTGGCTTGCGTTCGCGTTAGATTTTTTGGTTTTTCTATTTAAAGTTGAAGAAAGGTTTTTGTTTAAGGAATTATTAATATAGATTGTTTGGCGTGCTCTTGTATACTCCACCTTTTTTTAAATAAACGTACTTTCCATGAACTAGTTTTGTTTTTATGAATAACTTTACCTAACAAACATTTTTTGTTTCCGCATAATGGTTGCACCCCTACTTTTCAAACTTGATTTTAAAATAAAATGTGCGACGATTATACGAGAAAACACTATTTTGTTTGTGCTTAAATATTAATTATTAGTAATTTCATTTAGATTTTACATGAAAATGTAGTTTTTTTTTCACTTTAATATGTTTGGTCATTTAAAATTAATACGTATATTTATTACTTTTTTACAATTTTAAAACATTCAGGTTTGTGAGGCTGTATTATTCTATAAGGTTTAAAAAGAAAGGAAGACATGGGTGTGACACTTGTTGACAGTAAGTTATCTTTCGTGCCTCAAGTTTGTGCGTTGTTGGGAAAACCAGCGCATAGGCGCACGATTGCGCAGCAATATACTAGAACTTTCAGGGGGCACTGTCTCGCTAGCCAATCAGAACGAACCTTGAGGTTGTGTGATATGTCTTTCCAGACTTTCAGAGAACTGTGTTTTTCCAGTATTATTCCCTATGTGGTCATGATTATGATTTTGTATTGTGATTGGTCAGTTAAAACACAGGGTTGCCTCCCCTTTGATTTCACCTTTGTAAGGGAAGGCAACTGTGTAATGCAAGTTAGTTGAACACCTGCTGGTCAGGGCCAGGCAGAGTTTTAACCTTTTTTTATATCTTAGTTTAGCAATGATTAACTAGAAATTCGACCCCAGGTGTCGGTATGGGCCCATGGTGATCATCATCCTCCTCCCGGGACATATCTGCGGGAAATTGTACCTTAATTAAAAGATTAAACAAAGGGACTAATTTTTTTCTATTGAGCGACGAACTAAGTCTACAGTGAACATGTGCCAAAATCATCTGAACGTGTAAGTTAAGATCTGCATTTTTTTTTGAGGAGCAAAGAAAACAATAGACTTCCTTAAAAAAAACTCTTTTATATTTAATAAACCTAAATACAAACTTTTATCGTGAGGGAATAATTCATCAGCAACAAAACTAACTTAAAAAAAAAACTTCTAAATCATTGTATGTAATCTTTTCAAGTTATTAAAGTGTCTTGTTACTACATATTCTAGGTTGTTAAAAAAAAAAACCTTCAAAATCATTGTATGTAAAATTTTCAAGTGATTAAAGTGTCTTGTTACTATTCTAGGTTGCTTAGACGGACCAAACTGTAACAGGGATGTTGTGGAATTGAATGTCTTTATATATTAATATTAATTTATTTTTTCTGGAGTTATTGTGCGGGATAACATTTTATCGTCAATTTGGCATGTGATTTATGGTTGTTGAAATGAGTTTTAGTAGTAATTCTGTCTCTTGTATTATGTATCAGGTGGCTTTGCACATGAATCATTAGAAAAGGAAAACTCAGAAGTCAGAACATTGGCTGAAGTTGAGTATGGGACCTGTCAAACTAATATTCAGACTGGAGTTTTCCACTCGGTCATTTCGCTCCGTGTTGGTTCTCTGTGTCGTCTAAGCTGTACAAAAATCATAGTCACAACACAGTAGCACTAGAGAGTTGATTCAATGCACAGATTCAACCAATAATTGGGATCAAACCATTTGTGTGTACCCTTTGTGGCTCAATGTTTTATTTTTTTTTTTAAACAATAAATATTTTATTTCACACTTGTTCCTTATTCAATAGATTTCCAATAATTTCTTATGTAAAATCATTCGCTTACTTTTACTCGCTCTTTGAAACAAATGCAGCTCTGCTGTTAGGTTCCCAGAGGGCCTTAATGTGGTTGTAGTGTAGTTGTGTATGTGTTCGCGGGCCAGATCACTGGCAGTCACGTCGCTGTATGGTTCCAGGAACAGACTGACAGTATGAACGGCAGTGTGAAGACAGAGGCTGTCGACAGGCTAGAGAATGGTGACACAAGCTGCCCAACTCTGAAAGATGCTCTCGTTAGAGGAGTAATGGTGAGAGTGGACATGATCACAGCCTAACTTAGCATCTCACATAAATCCAAATAAGCAAGTTTACCGTATTTACCCGCGTAGGGGTAGCATATTTTATGGCAATATTTAGTTTAAAAAAGTTTAGTGCGATTTTTATGTGAATTTATATCCTGTGTGGGATTTTTAGTAAGTAATTTACGAGTAAGTATAAATTGCTTAGTTAAAATATCTGAGCAGTGCTTGAAAAGCACACTATGAATGACGCCTTTGTGCTACGCCTGCCCGGCCGCCGCGCCAGTCGATCAGCTATAGCTGGTGCTGGCGAGTGACGTGAGTTGCTGGACTGGCATTCGGCATGAGGAGGGGAAATCTAAAAATAAACCAATGTGTTTGTTTGTGTGTACGTTCTGTGAGTGCATGTAGCCATGTAGTGGTGTTGACGGTTCTCCCTCCCTCCCTCCTTTTCTACCTCACACTTGTAAATATCTGTAAAGTGGCACAATCTTCATGTGTCTACTTTGACAGGTTTTTAAGATGCAACTGTGACCCAACATAATTGGATTTTGCGTGAGATTCCTCAGCTTTCAAATGCAACATTCCATGACAAAACTACAGCCGTCATTGGTGCTTGTAAAGTTGCACTTCAAAGCCTGGTTTTTTACTATGTTTTTCAGCTCCCCACATGAATGAATTTCTTACTGACTTCACTTTTTATGTTCTTCAGCGCAGTGAATTTCTGGCTGTAATGCACTTGCAGTCAGCGCACTAGATTTTATAAAAGAAACTGGCAAGAAAGGGTAGCTTGCTGCCTTTTTTTTTCTATTCTGGGAAGAGGACTGGTTTAAAAAAATACAATAGCCGGGAAGGGATACATGGCTGTCTTTTGTTCTTAGGAGGGGTCGTAAATGAGAAGGAGAGAGGCGGAGAAAAGTGGGCTAGCGTGGCTCATCTACACAGTAATAAAGTAGCAAAGAAAGCAGACAAAAAGAGGAGTGAGGGTTAACACCAGTGCCCTATTTCTTACCCACCAGTAAGCAGAGACAGGGACCAAAGACTTCACTTGTACTCTACTGTAGACAGATATATGGTGCAACTTACTTGAGGGTGACTCTTAGGAGAAAACAGGGGTGACTCTTCGGTAGGTAAATACGGTATTTAGTTTCCGTTAACATATTGTAGTGCTGTCAGAGAATAGTGGCCGTCAAAGTTCTATAACGATGCAGTGGTGTCAAGTATTAAAGATTTTCTGTAGTTATTACTGTTTTAGACATACAGGTGTTATAGCAGACACTTTCATTTTTCAGTAATAATGGCCGAAAATTTACAAGCGTTTTGTGAATCAGCAGATGCAGATTCAACTAAATATCAGCAAAATTGACTTCTGCCGATCTGTTTCGGCATAGCTCTAGCAGAAATGATTTGATGCAAGGGTAATGTAATTTATGTAGTATGTATTGTGTCCTTGTAAGGAGAAGCTTTGTTTTGATTGGCTGATGGAGCCAGGCAGCTACCTCCCCCCTAAGTGGTTTGACATGGATGTGTCGCATCGGCAGGTCTCTGCATAGACACTGTAGAGTAATAAAGTACTAGTACAGAGTCGATACGCAATGCTATTGATTATTCTCCACTTGTTTTCTAAATAATAGTGCTACAAGATCACAAACTTGACAAACATAAATGTTTTTTTGTCACAATTTTAATTTCAAGAAAGGGTCCCAAGTCTATAAATGATTTGTGTTATTCATAAATTATAGTATGTTTAAATGCAATCATTCCATGTAGGTATACAGTAAATTGAATGTGTATAAAATCTGAGGAAACTAAGGTTTTTTTTTTTAGCTTGTGAAGTAGCAGCCCTACAATTTTTCTCCAGGGATTTGTAACATTTTATTTAGCTGATTTAATGATGGGAGATCAAAGAAAAACATATCAGTGTTGTTTAGTCTTCTGTCCTTGTAACATAACACACACAGTACATATCACTTTCACGCATATTTCACAAACATTCCTATCACTGAATGAGAATCCTTGTAGCTAGCATGCCGGTCACTCTCACCACGCCATGTAGTCTTCTTCGTTTTGCCATGTTTCAACATGGGTAGCATGTGATTAAAATTAATAATAATTCTGTTTCACATAGTATTTAAAAGTAATAATTATTTTAATGTTTTATAAAGTCGAAATGAAATAGAATAAACTACTTGATGTCTTAAATATAAGTAACATACAAAAACTTGTAAGGTTATATATTTTTTCCAATATTTGATTAACCGTTGAAGTATCACAAAAACTGGCTCACTGCTCCCTATAGTGTGTTCACCCCCTGCTTCTCTGCTCCATGTAGACTAAACAGGTCACATTTGGCAGTGGCTCACATCAACATTATCTTTTATTCAGGGACTGGAAGTAACGCGCTACTAGTAACGACGTTATTTGTAACAGTTACTTTTTATGGTAACGATCGTGGTAACGCAATATATTAAGTTTTCAATAACTGTAACTGTAACTGAATTACATTTTTCTGCCTTAAAGTAACGATAATTGTGGTTACTTCTTGCGTTACATTTTTTAAATGTATTTCTTATTGAACGAACAACGATTTGTTGATTTTTTCAATCCCAGAACGAAAATCCCGACAAACATATTATTTGCGATGGTATTGCTTGTACAGTACACTCCCTATTTAACGCGGTTGTCGGGGGACATAACTTTTACCCGCGTTGTTGCATAACCGCGATGTTTCGATGTGACCAAGGTCAAAAGGCATAAAACACCGCCTGTGTTCTAATAGGTCGGCAAGCACGCACAGTATAGACGGCCCGCCTTTGTGCGGACTTTGCATCCGCAGTTTTCACTAAACGCGGGTGAAAAAAAAAATAATAAATTTTAAAGATAAATATTAAATGTTGAATTTAATTTTTTATTTTTCCGCACGCCGCGCACAGTTTGTCGCACGGCCTACGAGCGCGCCACACGCCGCCATACACACGTGCGGCACACAAGCTGCTGCCAGTCTCGTGATGTCAGCCACAGTATCTGCTTCGTCAGTGTCCGTAACAAAGTAAGTGCAGTGTGTGCGGTTACACACGATTCTGTGGTCAAAGTCTTCTAAATAGAAAGGCCATAGTAATACTTCAAACCGAATATGAATCGCAAAGTACCGAGTTTGATTGACAAAATAAAAATTCTAGATTTACGTACTTACAGATAGCGTGTCTTTTGCAGAAGTATGCAGCAGATACGTGAAAAACGATTCTAGCATTCGTACAATATAAAATAAAGAATCGTCTATCGTGTAAAGTGGTTAGTTAAACTTTGTTATCCATGCTTACAGTAAATTATAAATGGTCACATGTGGGATACAAAAATTGCGCCAAAATAATTTTAGCGCAATCAGTGGCGCCGTATTAAAAAGTCTGTTAAACGTTGTCTTAGCTTTTGATGGAATAAGTAGTGTCGAGTTGCTGAGTGTGTGTGGCTCGGATCGGCAAGTGTTATATTCCCCAGCCTGTGGTTAAAGGTCGGGAGACCACTACACATGAACATTTCCGGGGCTTGTTTACTACCTCACGGCAAAAGTGGTACAGTATGGTTCACGTAAGTATTGGACCACTGGGAATTCCTCGGCAAAGATTAAAAATACGCTAGCTGATTTACTTTACTATTTAATGTTAAAACATTATACAAAAGTAAAAAGATGAACGTGTATAATACAACGAATAATATTACGTCTGTAGGTTCAAGTTGTAACAAAACATTTATATGTCTCCGCTTGTCAACACACGTGACCACGAGAAGTGTGCAGACGGAAATGAGTGAACTACTCAAGGTCATCAGACTTCCCCCCTTTCATCTTAATCGCCCCTCTCATCACTGGCGCTTATATTCCACTCCTCCCGTCTACCCGGGTGTCTTGGTCGCATATTCTCGGCTCGCCTCTCCCCAAACCTATCCAACATCAATCCCCAGCCGAGTCACGCTGGATAATGTCGCTGGACGGTGGGCTTTATCGGGTCCCCTGTCCGATGCTTTATTTGTGGGTTAAAAAAAATGTTAAGAACTAGTGTTTTAGAAAATAACACTGGGCTGGATTGGACCATAATTTGAAAACACTACAAGATAGAGGAATAATGTACGGAGATATCTTGTTTAGAATTTCACTGCGGACATTTTCTACGCCTAGGCTTTTTTCTGCCCGATGCTTAGTTTGTGAGTTACAACGCAAAATTATCCTAATCGGCTGTCAACCATTTATTCCATTATTATTACAGTAGAAACTCGTTAATCCGTGACGCGCTAATTCGGGAATCGGATAATCCGGGACGATTTAAAAGTGCAGAAAAAAAAAAGAGAAGTAAAAATTGTCAGCGCTTAAAATTAACGTCACGCGGGCCGGCGGCCGGCAAACACTGCAAGCCTTCGCATGGGCCGCCAAACTCTGCAACGCTGTTTGTACCGACCCTTTGTGTCGTCCCCCTTTCAGCTGTCACATTTGTCACTCTTTAAATTTGAGGGGAATGTCCTGACTTCTGCTTCCCGTCTCCCTTTGTTTGTTTCCGCCCGCCAACGCACGGCAGGCGCCTGGCGAGTGACGTGTCTGGCTGGCATTCGGCTGTACGATGGGGGAGGGGGGGGGGTGCAAGGTCAGCACGATCTTATCTTTCTCTCTTCTGCTGTTGTAAATGACCGTGAACTAATGGCTAGGCAGTGCCGTATTTTTTTAAGCCGAGACTAATTCGAAGAAGGTCCTTACCGTGAACGGATTATCCGGGTTTATTACTTTTTTTTTACAGGATTTTAATTATCCGGGCATCGGCGGGGTCCCAATTAACACGAATAATGGAGAGTTTACTATTTTTTATCTATCTGCTGCCAAGGCGCAGTAAGCCTCGGTAGATGTTACGTCACATGACCTTGGCCTACCCAGCTGCACGCCGGTGTCTGAGAAGCTTGACAAGACCTTCCGGGCTTTTAATCGCTAGACCGTGAAATTCGGTAATCCGTAATTATCTCGTTCCCGACCATCACGAATTAACGAGGTTCTACTGTGTTATTATTATTATTATTCATTTCTGATTGGGGGACATGGTTTGACCCGCGATATACCCGATTCCGCGATCTATCGGGGCGCGGTATACCGGGAGTTTACTGTACTTGTAAAACTGCTGTTGGCTAGCCTGCGCTCGTATTTTGTTTTGATTGTCATTTATTTAATATTTGCGACATGCGGTTTTACTGCTGTGCTGTTTGATTAATTAACCTACCTGTGCACATGAGCGAAAGCAATGACAGAATCTAATGAAGCGATAAGCCGAGAAAGCAGTCCAGAATTTTCGTTGCAGTGTTCTTCATATTCTAATTTTTTCGAAGTTCGGTCGAGTCATAAAAAAAATCGGTTGTCTGTAAAGTCGGTTTACGGACGATAGTTTAACGTGACAACATCATAACAAAACATTGATGAAATGATTGATCCAGAAGTAAAGTAGATATCATATTCGGCCTGAGACTGAGCCGTAATAGGTTTTTGCAACCAAACCATTTAGGCATTAAAAATATTATATTCTTTGAGGAAGAATTTTTTTTTTTAATTTTTCAATCTTTTGCATGATAAAATCTACCTCTGCATACTTTTATGAATAAAATTGAATCATTTTTATTGAATTATCACTATTTTGTATGGATACAAAGGAGTGAAATGAAATGTGCAATTGAATTAATAAATTTACTTTTATTTGCATTCATTAATTCAAATATATTTATTACTTTTGAAATGTTGCGTGCGCCGTATTAATTTTTACAAGTACAAAAAAAACTACGCAGCTGCTGGGTTTCGGACGGACAGCCTTTAGTTTAAGAGTTAGGTACGCTAACCACACGCCCACGAGGCCATACTAAAGTAATGTATGTATGTGTGTGTATATATATATATATATATATATATATATATATATAAATTTTGTTCACGGTAAGGGAATAATATTAACACGATTTTATAACAAATACGCATCCCAAATACACCCAACTTATTTATAATGTGTTACAATATTTTTTAAAACATTGTGCAAAAGATCTCGGGTGTTATTTGAATTATTATGTGTAATTGTAAAACATCATTGTTGGTTCAAAACGTATTTGAATTTTCAACATTACTTTTAAATAACCGTACTGATGGTGCTGAAAATCGGTGGACGATCGTTAAATTACATAATATTAATAATTCAAACGACGAAAATATGATTGAAAAGTCAAATCGATGGTTGTTCCAATCGAGTGGAAGAGAGATGCCACGCATGCGAACAATGAGCAAACAGGAGACATCCGTAGTGGGACACTTTTTCGTGCGTGCAGCCGGCGTTCATCGATTTATTAGACGTTGTCACGTCAATAACCTTATTGTGAAGTGCTTGTTGTGTGGTGCTGCGAACAATTTTGCAGTGTGAAATAATTTCTCAATGTAATTTAAGACCTATTTAAATTTTTTCAGTTTAAATAAACGTATATATTTACTAAACACAATATGTTTTATTAGCTTTTAATTATAACAATATTACGTATCACATTTTTAGTTTTTCACAAAGTAACTGTTAAAGTAACTTACAGTTACTTTTATCAGAACTGTAACTGTAACTGGTTCATTTTCAGTAGCGTAACTTGTAGTTGTAACAGGGTTACATTTACAATGGAGTATTTGTAACTGTAACTGAGTTACTTTTTAAAAGTAACTTTCCGGTCCCTGCTTTTATTCATAATTACAGATAATCCTCGATTCACATCTGAAAAACTAACCTCAAATATTTGAGCTTTATTAATGTTTTTCTGAAGTTGCAGAAATTATTTTGAAGAGTGTTTTGTCTTGTGTGGATCAGTTTGTCTTTTATTCGGGTACAAATTGAGAGGCAACAAGCATCTTATTAGAAAACAAAATTCAAAATTCTTTTTTTTTCTTCTCTCAAACATGTTTCTGAATCATTTCATTATCTAAGGTAGCATTGTGATACTTCAAGTTCTTGACCATTATTTCTCCATTTTAACTAATGGTTACTTTAGGTTTATATATGTATTTCAAAGACTGTGATGTTGTGAGTATAAATGGTTGGGTAAAGTTAGCTACATTTATAATACTTTAAAATAATGTGGACGGTTGGAGAGTTAAGTTGCCTGAATTAAAAATACTATAAAATTTTACTGACCGTTAAGTAAGAAAAGCAAAATTTTAAATTGCTAATTTAGTTTATTTTTTATGTGCCAAACCAAACCTAACTGCATCAGTTATTTTCATTAATTTTTTTTAATGTAGCTATTCTATCTGTTAAAATGGTAAATTACATGAAGTGAATTATTCAAAAACATGTTAAAAGTAATTTTTTTTTTTTGAAATGGAAAATAGGCTTGGAATTAAAATGGAGGATTGCTTTGATTATTAAATTCAGTCCATTTTCAGAGTGAAAAAAACCACAATAAATAGTTATTAAAATAAAGTGATTTCGGTAGTGGATTTTCAGTAGAATGTTTTCGTACGATGAGGAATGAGATAAATGTATGTGCTACCCATGTCTGTGTTGCGTGACTTCATGCCTTGCTTGCAGATGCAGCCGGTGAATGCAGTGTTGTGCCTCGTGTGCGGGGATGTGGCCTCAGGGCTGCACTACGGCGTGCAGACGTGCGAGAGCTGCAAGGGGTTCTTCAGGCGCTCCATCCAGCGCGAGAACCAAGGTGCGAGCCCCCTCGGAGTCTTTTTTCAGGCGAGGGACAGAGGTGGGGTTCCAGTCCTGGTCTGATGTCTGTTTGCCATGCTTCCCAAGACTCTCAGGCAGACGCTGGAATGGGATCTTACTGTAGGTCATGGCCGTTCCTCCACCGATCACCTACATCTCCTTAGTTGTATGTTGCCATTTTTAACCACTTTGAGGTCAACGAGAAGTTAAAATAAATAAGTCCTCGTCAGTAGAGCAGTATGGCTAGCCTATTACTTTTAATGTCCCAACATTGTGTGGGACCTTGTAACAATTCAGATCTTTCCAGCTATGTTCTGAATTGGACATACATGAAACACTTGGAAAATAATAGTTAATGGAAATTAGGGTTGTCAACGTTATTTAAAAACATATGATAATGTGATTGTGAAATTATACTGAAATTGAAAATTAAGTTTGCTTTACCTTATTTTTTCATAATAAATTCCATGATGTCACAGTTTCATACATATGTTTAATATCACCAAGAAATTTATCTTGTTGCTCATACATGATAATTATTCACAGTAACTTTACTTTACCTTAAATTTAAGTTTAACCCTTTTTATATTATTATGTTCATTTAGAATGTAAAATTAACTGGAATATTTATACAATATTTCAGCTTTTCAATAAAGGAAATTGTAGGTGTCTCATATGATGCTTGTGTGCTCGAAAGAAACTTTGTTTCCATAAAAAATGTAAGCCTTATAACTTATATGATGAAAATGCCAAAGAAAACATTATTTTAATAAAAAAAAATTTAATTCTTATTTTTTAAAATTAAATAATAATACATACATATGGTATATGGATTATTAGAATCATCATAACACTTCTCTTTATAACCTACTGAACTGTTTTACTATTATGATGACATTTATAACAAATGATCTTACATGATACATTCTTTAGACCATTTCAGTAAACTGAAAAAGTAAAACTCTCTACTAGAATAAACATACAGTAGAACCTCTTTTTGTATACTATTGAAGAGGGTGTCTGAAAATTTTGTAAAAAAGGGAATTGTATGAAAAATCCTTTTTTTGCTCAGAGAATTGTGATATTGTATGAGTATATGACCTACACCTCAACATATTGTACTCTGATATACACATAATTATTCATTATGAGTGTCTGAAGCATATCTAACAAGTCTCATATTTACATTCTGTAGAGAGCATAGGTAGGGACCCTGAAAAATGGTAAATAAAAGCTACCAATTGCGGTGTAAAAAACCTGGTAAGAGCAGTGTAAAAAAAAACCAGTAGAAGCGGTGTAAAAAGTCAAAATTTTTAATAAAGCGGTAAATAAAATTTATTTCACTTAACACGTAGTACATTTATGGGGGAAAAAAAAAAAAAGAATACAGGAAAAGTGAAAATAACTTAACTGTTAAATTTTAACTTTCATTATGAGATAATATTGAAAACATCTTGCTATTTTAAACACTTGAACATTTACACATTTAAAATTGTAATATTAATATAAACCCTTGTTGGAAAGTTGCAATATTTGCACATCATTATTTTTTTCTTTGCATCCGTCAGTTGCGAATTCCTGCTGACGGTTGTGAATTGATACAATTTTCGGCATGATTTTAATGCTTGTAACACGTTTAGATATGTCGAATCACAATTGTATAACTGTTGTTTCAATTACATGCTTCATTCAAGGGCAAAATACTAGATAAATTACTGTTTCAGATAAATGTATGAACATAAAAATTCAAGAGTAACACTTAAATCCACTTTTCAATTTAAAAAATACGTATATATAAAAAGTGCATATTTAACAATAAGCAACTTCAAAACAAACAAGCCCGGAGTTTCTGAGCCAAAGATGATAAATCGGTTTCTCCGAATGTCTCAGAGAAGACTAGATAAAGTGTGTAAGTTTTGTTCACAATACATCAAGGACGTCATTTTGTATGGAAGGACACCATGTTGGTAAAATTAATGTTCTTTTTGTAAATTACCGTAATTCGGTATTGACTTTAGATATATTGTGAATGTTCTAGAAAATGGAGACTTTTTTTTTTCCATATAAATGGGTTTTGAAAGAAAAAAGTAAAGATTCACAGCGAAAAATTATAACATTCAACATGGTGTCGCTATGATAAAGTGTTTATGTACTTTCTTGTCTATGGCTTGCTATTAGGGATGGGGCGACCAAATCCAATATCCGCCGAATCCGCTGAATCCTAGGGATTCGAAGCTTCGGCAGGTCTGATATAGGTAGGGACAGGAACTTTTCGGTGAATAAAATTAGTGAAAAGCAGTGGGCAAAAATGCCAAAAGCGGTGAGGAATATTGCCAAAAGCGGTGACGAAAAAAAGCGGCGAAATGTATCCAAGCATACCTTTTTTAAGAAAAAGTTAAATGAACTCAATTAAGATTGATAAAAATGTTTAAAACTAACATTTAGAAGTGAAAAACCCTTAAAACTCAAAAGCTTTAAAGACAAGGAGATTGATTATCTACTCTTCCAGAATGTCAAAACATTTGGGTTTAGAGGGAAGGTTTGTAAATAAAATATATTCCTAACTCAGGTGGTATGCTAGGACAGAAAAGTTAGGTTTGTTTAGTTTTAGGTTTGGTTGGTTTAGGTAAGTCTTATTTTATATTTGGTAAGTTTAACTTAGGTTAGTTTTAAAATGCCCATTTACAAATAGCTTAAGTTGGGTTTGGTTTTGAGAGCTTCTAAATTTAAGCCACTCCATGAATACAGATATTGATGTAGGCATAAATACAAACCTTCAACATATTTCTTCATTCAGCTTAAAATAGTGGGGTCCTGAAATTTATGAAGTAGTATGCTGCAGTGCTAAAGTAGCAGTGGTATAAATGCGTGACTTTTTGTGCTTTTCACTGCTTATGTGCTTAACAATTGAGTCTCTAAGGTCCCAACTGACCCTGCAATTACAGAATTTACAAAATAAAACTGCCTTATCTGTCGAATAGAGACCATCAGAAGAAAATTCTTTGGCCCTATCTAGTGCGTTTACGTCATATTTCGGCATCGCGAAGCAGCGAGAAAACTGTCAACACGATATTCGTTCAGCTACCGCAACGAATAGCCACCGAACAATATTAAATGCACGCATGTGCAGAAACCTAACACAACCGAAGAAAAAAAATACATCCATCCATCAGTTTGTTTGTTGCAGTTTAAAATTGCCTGAAGTATTTTATGGTTAAGTAAATTATGAAGAAAAAACACACTTGTAATTTTCGTTGATATCAAAATTTACGCGTTTCAAACGCGGTATCGTTTTTATCTACCGAACACGATTGATCGTATGATTGAACAACAATCGATTGTTCGTAAACGTTCGTGTTCTTTCTCCCATTCTCGTACTGCTACGTTGGTAACACGTTTATTGAGTAACGCGTTTTGTTTTGATAACTTCATGGCACGAGAAACAAATGTTGAAGCTTGTAATGTTAAAATGCAAAATATAAACGGTCCTGGATTACCGTCATCTGTTAACTTCGCCGTGATATTATTGCCACAGAATGTGGTTTTTGTGGTTATGGCTGGAGAAAATAAATTGTTTACCTAGTTTTGCCTAGTAATGTTGTCGGCACGGTGAAATGTATTTTTATGTAGTGTTTTATTGTTTTCTTTTTTATTGGTGCGCTGGTGTTACGAACGGAAGATGAATTATATCTAAATTATATGTGTTTGTAACAATTTAAGCTTCAAATAACGAAATTTTGACCAAATTCGCGACGAAACAGTCGAAAATCGCAAAATTCACATTTTCGTAAAAAAAAGGGCCAAATTCGCGAAATAACGACGGTGATTCGCGATCGCGAAAAGTACCTGTCCCTAGATATAGGATTCGTCAAAGGATTAGGTGTTTTTTTTTTATTTATTATGCATAACTGCTTGTATGGGTTATTTTAGAGGTCAAGCTCGAGCCGAGTACTTACCTCAAGCTCGAGTTCGGCTCGAAAAATTTGTTAGGCTCAAATATTTCGAGCTTTAACAGCAGCATGTTATTTGGCCGGAAAGCATTGTGACGGTGTTTTACTATTTACGGAAAAAAATACGGTTAAACTCGCTTATGAGGTCCCGCATGGTAGGTTTTTCCGTATAAAGCGTTTAAATTGTCCGGGGTCTTATCATTTACGCCATTAAATGTGTGATATGAATTCCCGTTTTAAATTTTTCTAAAAGTTCCTGACATAAATAGTAATGGTGCACGTGAATATGAAGAAAAATAAATGAACAACAACTTACGAAAAAATATGGATGTACCATAACTACAGTACAAACCCAATAGTTATCTTAAGAAAATTACCATAAAAAGAACTAAAGATTCTTTGTAGATACCATAATTACTACAGAAGCATGATAGCTACCACATTTGCACTATTAGTTACCGTAACAACCGAGATGTATATTTACCGTGATGGTAATGTATTTATTTATGACATATTAAAAATAAAGAACATTATTGAAAAAGAAAAAGGATGTTAAATTTTGATATGTATGGTTGCCACATGTTGCTAATAAATAATGCGATCTGAAAGAATGCAGTACTACTACGAAAAGTGAAAAGGGTACTCGTGGTTTTTTAGGTTATGGCAGTCTGTTTCGTTTTTCAGTAATATCGGCCGAAAATTAACAAGTGTATCGGAAGTCTGCAGAAATGCTGATTCATCTAAATATTGGCAAAATCGGCTTCTTCAGTACAGCTCTACATTTGATGACATGAGTAAACATATTTCAGACTTCAGGATATTGAAAAAGACTTTAATTTCCATGTAGGTTTATTGTGCGTATGTTTTTTTTTTGCAAGTGTGAATTGAATGAAGTAAAATGCTTCTATTTTTATTACTTTCAATTGATTAAACTTTAATGACCAGTTACAGATATTTATGACACTAATTTTGAGGTTAAGCAATTTTACTAAAGCATTCCAGCCATGCAGGTTGCCAGCGAGAGACGCTTCTCTTTTGCTGGAAACACCATCTCCAATCGTAGAGCTAATTTAACTCCTGAACGTGCAGAACAAGTTATTTTTCTGCATGATAGATTAAAGAACAGAATTTAATACTCTATGACAATCTCTCTCAGAATTTTTGTGCTGAAAAGTGGAAATGTTCAAACAATGTGAATGTACTTTTCAAACAACATGATTTTTGGTGCTAAGTTTGTTGAAGCTCAGTAAGGACTCCAGAAAAATTGACAAGGATGAAATTATTACACAGATATGTTACATTTACACAAACATATACTTGTAAACTGTGGTTAGGTATGTTAGTAAAGTTGGACAATATCAGTTACTAATAAACCAATGGCAAAAATGTTTTTTATTTCCTAGCAGTGCAAAATGTAAATGCACTCTGTAAATAGTTACCCAAAATTAAGAAGCCCACTTCATTTTAATACTTTATTCAAAGATTATACTAAGTTTAAGGTAAAAATAATTTCCCAAAAGTGTAACTGTACCACTTAAGGCTTATTAGGCCCTTGGCTACGAGAATAAATTTCCGATGCTAACACATCTGTTGGTCGTTTTCAGAAACACAGGGCAAGAATGAGAAAAAAGTTCAACTGTTGTCCGTAGGACAGCGCGTCAGTCGAACCTTTCCTCCTCCCCACCTCCCACCCAACCCGGGTCTAATCTTTATCTTTGACACCAAACACTCGTGTTGACACCCGATTCTCAGAAATGCTGAGCTCGTCCCATCCCTGGTTGTCGTCCTCTACGTTGTTGCCAAACTGCAGACGGAGCGATAGAGTTGGAGTGCAGTCTACGGCATTTTCGGTTCTGTCAAAATGCCAAAGTGGCGCAAATTTATTTATTTAGTTATTTATTTATCGTCTTTATTGGTGGCGAAGTTAAGGCGGTACGCCTTTTCTTACACTTAACCACTTTTCTGCAATTACATAAAATAGTGGAATATTAAAAATTAAGCATTATATAAGCAGATGTTGACTAAATATTAAGAGAAAAAATTTAAATTTTAACTTAATGTTCAAATATTAACTATTACCAAAGATTCTACCATAACTAATTTAAAGTAATTAAAAATTAAGCATAGACATACATAAAAAGGGAAGTGATTAAACATACAGCAAATAGTATTTTTTTTTTTTTTTTTTTTTAAAAAAAGGTGCTACTACATTAAAACCAGTCACTCGCACATTCACACACAGATTCAAGCAATAGGGTAGCGCCGAAGTGATCATGGTAAGCAGGTGTTACAAAAATGTTTTTTCAGCCTGCACTTAAAGGAAGCTAGATTTTTTGTTTACCTTGTAGCTTGGTCTAGACAACCAACCTTTTTTTTTTATCAAGAAACTGAATAACGGTGTTAAAAGTAAGAAATCGTTGGCAAATTTGGTACAGACATCAAGAGTGGAGAAACACGGGTGAGTTAAAGCAACACCTAATATTAAAAACAGTTAGACAAATGGGTAAAGGTCTCAGGAACATTGTATTTAAATGTTTCTTAATGCGTAACAAAAAAGACACATTTCCGGAGAACAATCGCATATCCAAAAAAAATTGGTTGTCTGTAAAGTCGGTTTACAGACGATAGTTTAACGTGACGTTATAACAAAATATTGATGAAATGATTGCATACTTTTATGAATAAAATTGAATAATTGTTATTGAATTATCACTATTTTGTATGGATATAAAGAAGGAGTGAAATGAAATCTACAATTTAATTGATAAATTTACTTTTATTTGCACTCATTAATTCAAATATGTTTATTGCTTTAACGAAGAGATTATTTAAACTATAACTTTTATACATGTTTGCTATTTAACTTCTTCCAATCTGTGTTATTCTGTTAAGGATAGGACGATGATAGGAAAAGTAAAAGTAGGAAACGAATGTGAGTGTTTCAAGTTTAATGTGCCTCGAAAAAGTTAAATCTATGATTGTTCCGATCGAGTGGAAGAGAGATAGATGCGGCGGAAGCGTACAATAAGCGTAATGGGACACAGCGAAACGGGACAATGTGCGTTACGGGCCTTTTTTTCGTGCGTGCAGCCGGCGTTCATCGATTTATTAGACGTTTCCACGTCAAAATAATTTATTCACGACTAATAAGTAGGGCCATGAAGTTCGCGAAAAAAATTCTAATGCCCATTAGACCGCAAGGAGGTATGCCCATGCCAACGGTTTCCTCCTTGTGACTGGTGGCCGCCTGCAAGAGAAGACAGCCCTATTTCACCGTGCCGTTAAGAACGCTATGTTACTCCGCACCTTCAACTTTGATATCGATTCATATCAAAGTTTAAAAGTCAAAGCCCATAGAAACAAACACTTCTTCTAACATATACTTGGTCGGTTTAATGCAATATTTAAATGTACTCTGAATATTAAAATTTGAGTATAGGGTAATAAATTACTTCCGGATTCTAGGGCGCCAATTTACCTTCATAAACTGTAGGCCTATATCATTGTCCTGTTCAGCCAAATCTACCATGAAATATAAATATTAACTTTGTCAGATCTATATTTTTAACAACTATCTGGCCAGGTTTCATTAAAACCATATGAATACAAATTCCTGCATCATAGTCGATCAGCAATATCTTAACACATAAATACTTATTTTAAGATAATACTAATATAAGATTTGATATTCCGATTTCCATAGGTGGAGATTAGCCAGTTTCAGTTTGTGATAAATTGAGTAGGTTAATAGATATATATCATATAATTAAGTCAAACAATATTATTCTGACTAAGCTCAGTGTGAGTAAAGCAATTGCAAGAATCTCTTTCTCTCTAGGGTACTCTAATAGGCTTTTAGTTAGTACAGAAATGAACTGAAGATTGACATTAAAATTGCTCAAACAAAGCATTCAACAAGGCAATTTAAGTTAGTTCAAGACAAGTAAATATTAAGTAATATGGGAAGGAATAATATCAATGTGTGGAGTTGGAATTGGGAATATCACAAAATTACATAAACACTTTCAAAGTAAACATTTACATACACAATACACTAACTTGAGTACACACCGTTTGATGATACATAAAATTGGACAATAAATTAATCAAAGGATATATCGACGATTTTGTACGATGCTGTTCAAACGTCACGTACAAAAAGATGCGTCGCTGTACAAGCTGAGTTGAAACAGCTCACAGCACGATGGAAGAAAGTGGAATCGTCGGCAGCAGTCCTCGTCGGGTGTGTTCTTTGCATTGCAGACGTGTTCCAGACGATTGCTGCGACTTCTCTTCAAAGACAATAGTAGTACCATCCCTTGTAGAACGCAGTTAAATTGGTGTAGTTCAAAGTTTATCAGCTCCTTTTCGAAGTTCTCCGTCGAATTTGAATTAAAAGTCTTTGTAGTTCAACTCCTTAAAACATAGTTGACTAACTTCAACATATCTTCAGTTCCAACTAGTTTCATATATCACATCATAGCAAACTATAATGGTATTTCACAATTTCTTGATGTGCATTCATATTTAATTACGTAGTCAGTACTTTTGAATAATATTTCATTTCATTACCTCAATGTCTTATTAACAGTAATTCATTTTCATTACACTTTTGATATCATAAAAACGTTCTACCATTAATAAAATTTTCTTACAATAAAGAATTCCAATCAACACATTGTCTTTTTCGTTTACGTCATAAATTCAAAGCACTATTGCATAGAGCAATTAATATAAATGTTATTTTACAAAGAATTATCATCTATGGTTGGGAGAAACAAAATAAAATATTCAATTATGTGAGATGTAATATCACAATGCGTTTTCTCCCGCACTGGATGGCTGTGTTTCATGTACTAATAGTAAGTATCTGCTTGTACGAAACTGAACCAGTCACGAAACATAGACAATACTAGTGTTTTAACTCTCAGCTAGTCTCGAAATCTTTTCGCAGAAAATGCATGCTCTTATTAAGGAAGTGATGAAGATAAAGTTAGTATTTCTGCACTATTAAAATATAATTAATGATTGCTATTTTTAGATTAAAAAAAAGATACCTGATATCATCATAAGGCTGGTGATATAATAAGTTGCGAACCAGCATTCGAAATTTTACGTTATTAACGTAAGAATAAATCGTCCGTCCAGGTATGGCATTTTGTTAATGCTTTGTCACTAACGCTAGCCTATACCGACGCCACGTAACATATTAACATTTGCGAGCGATATTTTGAATGCATTGACATTACATTAATAAACTTTAACCCGCTGCTCTTGAATATTATATTGAATAATTTCATTAGCCTCTTTGAAGTGTTTGATGGCACAATCATACGAACATTCAAATACACAACTGACTTACAGGTATTAAGACTATATAGATCTCAAGTTCTACTGGACAATTTATTTAATTTATGAGCTAGCAAACATTAAAAACGTAAATTTATTTGTACATTTGTAACAGTGTGCTCATCGTATCTCGCCAAGATAGACGAAGGTAAACGCGTGATAATGCTTTAAATTCCACTTTATTTGCACTTTAATGACTTTGTACAACTCAATCCTAGTTATAGAAAACATTTTGACTCGTAAAAACGCAGCCTACTAGCGTCATGCGCGACCTGCTCATTGCTACTGTCAAAAGACAACTGAATCCAGGCCCTTCAAAAGGACAAACGAACAACGTTTCTCTGTTCACTCTTAGCTGAGTTTCGAAGTAAACAAACACCGCTGTATCACTGCGCCCGCCGCGTCAGCAAGTGATAGGCTGAATTTATCTTGCGCGCCGAGCACAGGTACAGTCGGTAATAAAAAAATAAGGAAAAAGTAATATCACAGAACGCCCGCGCAATTCACGCCAGTACGCAAAAGCAAACATAGATGTTTTGTTTATTACATCATCTATAATATAGTAACATTACGTAAGATAATATTATGAAAGAGTTGCAATTTGTTGTTAAGAAATAACAAAGGTATTGTTCTAATAGTTCAGTGTTTTGAAATTTCATTGGTTCCACGTTTATCCATTTTGTGTTTGTTAATTTAAGGATTATGACGGAACAATTACATGCATTTAAGTGAATAGAAATTACAATAATGCTGCCAGTTATCAATATCTTATGCAACAAGCATGTAGGTACTTATTACGCATTTAATTCTGTAAAATTATATTTGCAATAATAAGTGTGTGTGTGTGTGTGTAGGTGTGTGTGTGTGTGTGTGTGTGTGTGTGTGCGTGCTCAGTTATACCTTACTGTTTGTAAATAACTTTTTCCGTTGAGAATACGAAATTTCATGCTATATTGCTGTTTCATAGTTTTGCTAGTGTTTTGCTTATCATATTTTAACCAACATTTGTGACTTTTTTTCATTGAAATACAATTTTGAGAACATTCACATGTGGCTAGAGTCATTAACCTATTTCGTTTTGTTAGTTCGAAACTTTTAAATTTCTTCACTAGTCGTCAGCAACTTTGCGTAAGTTTGGAAATATTGTCCTGATTCCAAACGATAGATAAGGAAGTATCAAATAATAGCGTAGCTGTGTGCACAAATGAAATAAAGTACATAGGCCCTATCTTAAAATATTTAAATAATGTAAGTTTTGTCTGAACCAATTATATTCGTATTGTGTACGAGTCGTATAAAATTTACTTTCATTTGGTACTATTAAATTGTTTCAACAAAAATTTTGTACCAATTGTTCTTGAGTACAAGTTACAACCTGTTACGTACAATTTAATAATAGGCAAATCATGAAATAATTTATATATATTTTTTGGATTCCTAAATAATTTATTTTTAAGAAATAAATGCATTTTTAAAAGTTTACAGTAATGTTACCTAATATAAAATAGTTATCGAATTATTTTTTCCACATAATTCCACTATTTCACATTAGCTTATTACTTTATATATTTTGTCAAACTTTTTCAAACAACTCGCACAACATCCTAAATATGTGCGTTCTCGAGCTATATTTTTCCCACTTTGCCAATTGGTAATATTCCCCTATAAATTAGCAACAATGTTTCGGTGGCGTGTAACATCATGCGCGCATAGTGTAAAGCCCGTATCAGACGATGGAAAGTTTCGTTTGGATTCCGCTAGAAGCTTCCAACAAAACTGCTAGCTGGCAGCTAGAAAGGTATGTTTCTCTGAAAGAAACTATCACACACACGGCCTAATTAACTCGTGGTGAAATTTAATTGAAATGAAATTAAATAATGTTCAAAAGCCATCACGTTTTATAAATATATAAACTATGTTTTATCTTCTACCTACAACACATCTCGTAATTTTAATATAGGCCTATGTCTAACTATACGATGGTCCAACTAGTTGAGTATTTAAAATTCACTTCAAATACTCTTATTAACATTCATAAAACGATCGTAAATGGGCGAGCATTTACATTACAAGTTTCAACAACAAAAGTTTTCGAATAATGCTTGCCGTAACTGCTTAGATTTCATTAGAAATTTATGTTCACCATTATTTTAAAACAATCAAAACATTTCAGTTCCTCCAAAGTTAATTACAGATTTCAAAACTAGGGGCATTCATTCTGATTGGTTAAAATATTCATCAAGTACGAAACCATCCACATAAATTCGAACACGGCTGATTACAAAAACATCCATGAAAACGGCCAGCGCGCTGCTATTTCAACTCCTAAATCATCCATACTAGCTGGCATGGATGACATTCCAAGGAAACTGCCATCGTGTGATACGGGCTTAAGTCGTGAACATTCTTACTTCTTTGTTCTTTTAAAATTGTACTATATATATATATATGATATACACACCCCCTTCCCTTCCCTGTGTCAATGCTTATCATAAATAATACTTAATTAAAAAACACTGTACTCAATCAAGAACACGGCTATGATGAATCAAGAAAAGTTTACTGCCATTTTTTTTTTTTTTGCATTAAGAGTTCAGAGGTTGTATTTCACTTTGAAAGATGGCGCATGGAGTGACTCGAGTCATTTGAAAATCTGCAAAGAAAAAATGTCCTTTCCAAACTGACATTATAATTGAACTGATTAGTACATATTTTTGTATTGAATGTCTTACACTTTTAGTATAACTAATTCATCTCATAACCATGTATATCTGACGAAGAAATTTCAGATGTTGCTTAGCATTAGGCCTATAGTTTTAAATTTAACCAATAAATACATTTATTTATTTACAGTTTTTGGGCGTTTGTCTCTTCCCTTTCCCCCTCCAGACGGACCCGTACAAGTTTGTAGTTAACATTATCTCGATATCAGACATGTCATTACTACTTATCACAATATGTAAAAAAAAATAACTCTTACAGCAATGTAAAACATAAAACGACTCTAAGCAAATACAAAAGACGATAAAATTATCGAAGCAAGAAAAAAAACCATTGCTTTTCCTTTATAAACTTATTTTTTGTTTGTTTTTGAACTTCAGTCGATAACCTAAGTAATGAACGCAATGACACAAAAATTTAATTGGTGTTTATTTAGTTAATTGTTTGGTGTAAGCTGTAAGTTTTCGCGAAATCACACATATTTGACTTGTTAATTAGTTCATTATGAACTCTTCTCATTACCCGTTGCAAATTACGACCTCACACAAGATTAGTAAAAACTATTTTATATGCACAACGCCCCGTGCCCAGTATCGCTCGGAACTGCCGCTTGCCTTTCAGCAGTCTAGCCCTCGGCCGTACAGGCTCGTGACTGAGCTGTCCCGCTACAAGGACATCAGGCAACGCTGTTCTGTGCATTCCCTACCTTTCACCCCTCCCTCCAACCCGTCCACACATTATCGCAAGCGAACAGACCAAGTGATTCACCACCACCGACAGCGCGTCATGTTACAGTCTGGCTCCATTCAAACAACCATGAGGAGGGGGCAGAGGGTGAAGGCGTGGCGAGTCCAAGTAGTTCTTCTCTTTGGCGCGAGAGGGCTGCACTGCACGGTATTTGAATGTTAGATCTGTTTGAAGAATGCAAGCCTTTATCTTAGCATCTCCAGCAAGTAATTGAAGGAATTAAACTTCAGAATCAATGAATATATGTATTCGTTAAATTCTGAAGAATACTCTGAGCTAAAGTTTTTCTACAATTTTGATACATAACTCGTTTTAATTTAGTGTTGAAAGTTGTTGATTCTCAACTTGAAAAAGGAGATTTACAACGGCATTTAAAACTAGATATTTTTACATTTTAAAACACTATTTAAAGAAAATCATTATCTCATGGCATTCCATATACTTTATTCTTAATAAAAATCAAGTTTCTACAAGAAAATTTTTCACCTGCTTAAAGCTGGAGTTTCCAGAAAAATATGAGTCAAATAACAATTAAAATGCTTAAAAAATATATTAAAAAAATGATAATAAATTTTTTTGTTAAAAGAACATACACTTTTAATGTAAGAAACACTTTAACGCAAGGCAAGCATTATCTGAGCACATTTAACTTAGGGATCAATACCCCTTAAACAGGAGAATAGTGAATCTTCCGGTTCAGGAGAAATTGCAGGGCCTAGTAGAATCTTATCTGAACCTCAAAACAATGAACCATCACTCACACAGCTCACACTAGCACAATTCATGACAAAAAAATGTAAGTTTTCAAGCAAAGATGGCAAAGGAAAACACATAGGTAGGCTTATTACAGAAATGATATGTGTAGACAATCAGCCACTGTCTCTTGTAGAAAACAAAGGCTTCAGAAACCTTATTGCATTTCTGGAACCTTGTTATTCAATGGTTTTGAGAAAATTTTTGGCAAATACACTTATACCAGAAATGTACCAAACTAGTACATGTGAGAAAGTCAAGGAACTTTTAGTGCAAGCAGAATACATCTCTCACATTAGATATGTGGACATAATCTGTTAAAAGATTCGGGTTTGGGTTCGAGATTCGGCAATTCCAGTCGAGGATTTGAGTTAGGATTCGGATTCGAGGAAATCAGGATTCGCCCCATCCCTACTTGCTATGGCCGTTAGGAAACCTGTTGGCCAACGAATGGAAACAAAACAGTTGTGTTATTGTTAGGTTAATAAATGTATAAACCCGTTTCTTGAACCCGAGGGCGTTAAAATATGAAGTTATTTATATTATCAAATTATAAAGTGAAAAAATGATTTGTCTAGGCGTCGTTCTGTAAAATATTTTCGTGTAGAGTGGAGTTTTATCTTTGACTTGTAAACATATTCTTGTGCAAATCTTAAAAAAAAAAATAGTAATGTTAAATGGGCTATTTCATGCGAAATTTTGTGAAAGAGAGGAATTTAGCCCCATTTCGCACAAAACGAGAAAACTGGCAAATTTCGTGAAATTTCGCGGAATTTCGCGACTCATAAACTGTTTGTAACACCATAAAAATAACATAAATTGTTGGTATGTAGACCCTATATGCTTGTATAAAAATTTCGTGAATAAACCATTTGTGAAATAAAAGGGTCCCTAAGTATAGGTAAGCAACAGTCTATGTACATACTTTCATACTTAAATTAGCAATTCATAATAACGACATTTACAGGTTAAAAATATTACCAAAAATATCACAAACATAAGGAAAGTGTACTAAAACAAAAGTTATATTTTTGAAAGAAAAAAAATACAGCAGGGTTTCTCAAAAAAATTGAATGAGTACATTCGAGGCCCTTGCACCCACAAACCATTCCTTCCAAAGTACTTAAAGTTCCTCATATTTTGATGCACGAATGTATTTTCTCTTCTTAGAAAAACCACCACACTGAGTTGCATTTTCTTCAATCATTTCGCGATTTTTCACATTTGTTTTCAGTGTTGAAATAGGCACACCGAACCTCTTGGCGAGTGAAAAACAAGTACATTTGTGCTTGACCCCACACTTTAAAATGTTAAAGTTTTTCATCAATTAAAAATGTTTTCCAACTTTTACATGCTGCCATCTGGATAAAATACATACTGATAAAAATTCATTAATTACTCACAGTTAATAGGCAAAATTTAATGCTATTGACAATTAAATTTGTTATTGACCATGCTATGTTTGTTTTCGTTGTTTCGTTTTTTAGGGCACAGGCTGTACGAGTCTAGCATTGCCTAACGTATGAAAAGTCTCGTATTTGTACGAGGATTCAGAGGTTTTCAAACCATACATGTTACAGTATACTACCGTATTTACTCGTATAATCGTCGCCAGCGCATAATCGTCGCACACTAATTTATTGACGGCGACTGAGGCGCTATTGAAACAGCCGTAAACTCAATGGAACAGCCTTTTTCCATGTGGCGTGGCCGTGTGGGAGGAAGGAATGTGAGTGCGGGCTATCAAATATAGTTTACTTGGAACCAGACAGAGTGCGCGCGCTGAATGCAATCGGCGACCTATTGATATCCGTACTTGGCTACGTGCGCGCACTCTATACAGGCATCAACATAACCAAACACAGCAGCGACCTATCAATATCCATATTCGACTACGTGCGCTCACACTATACATGCATCAACATAACCAAACACAGCGGCGATGGAAAAAATGATTGAAAATTTAACTGAAAGAAATTTTACACATCATAAAACTTTGTATTCATGTTAATTAAATAAATGGTAATTTCTTAACAAATAAAAAATAATTTATTCCAACGTAAAATAAAGACAGTACGGTGAAAATGGCGGGATCGAAACGTTCTATCACATTTAATGGGAAATCTTTGTTTGAGAACGTCATAAACGAGTTTTACATAATTTTTTTTTTTTTTAAATTTGTACTCCATGGACGCACCTAACTTTTTTTTCATAAAATTTGGTAAAATAGCTGCGACGATTGTGCGAGTAAATACGGTACGTACAACTTGTTACGATAACGATGCTTTCCGCCTCCGCATCTATTTGTTGTCACACTTGGTAAAAACTTACATAAATTTTATCACTGGGAACTTATCTATGTAGTAAAGTACGGGACTTTGTGTGTGTCATAAAATAACTCAAAATGTGTTTTTGTTTACGTGTTCGTTATCTTTATTTGCATATACATTGCCGAAAATCGAATAAATGTGATAGTGCTACAAATTACGTACGAATGTGTGCTTAACCTGTTTTGCGATTTCGAAATAATAAAAAAACTAGCTCAATGGATAAACAGAAGTTTGTGAGAAATGAACCTCAATTTGTGTTATAGAACTTGAAGTTGGTTTTTCACTAAATTGGACTTGAACCACAGGTTTCTCTATAATGTAAATATGCCAGTTCGCTCTTAAGGTTGAATTAAAATGCCAGGGGTGTAGCTTTCAAGAAAGTTGGTATGACCAACCATTTGCAAGTACATGGAAAATGTGGTTAAGGCGATTTGAAAGTGACAAATTCAGAGCTCATTGCAGTACTTGTTGGACAAATTTTTATGTTTCTCATGCAGGGGTCAGCTCGGTAAAAGTACGTGAAAAAGGGAAACGTCACTCGCAGTTAGTGGCTGGCTTTCTTTCTGCTAAACAGTCGAGAATAAATTTTTCCAGTAAACTATTCTTAAACACAGAACAGACACACGCAGCATGGTATCAAGATGATTTATCCAAACCAAGTACATCTGGCACTTCTGGTGCTTCCACTTTACTGGCCCAGACAAGTACGTCCAGTACATAGCCTCAATCAAAAACTCTTGATACATTGACCTGTGAATTAAGCCCTACCAGTTCATCAGTTGCAGGCACTACTTGTTCCCGTATTTAAGATTGTAAGCCTATTGCAGACATCAAACCATATCTTATTAAAGATGAAGTTACGAAGGCAGAAATACTCTGGTCTTTAAATTGTGTCATGTGTCACACTTCTGAAAGAAGTGGTGGCAGAACAAGTGATTTGTTTGCTTTGATGTTTACAGACAGTGTAGTGGCCCAAAATTTCAAAATGCACAAAGATAAATTATCATATGTGATTACTAGAGATGGGAAAAAATGGTGTAACGATTTTTCCGCGAATTTTCGCGAAAAAACGCGAAAAAAGATTTTTATAACTATAAAACTCGAAATTCTGAAAATCTCCGAAAAAAAATGTTAAAATATGAATTATTTGCGACTTTATAAAAGATTATGTGCGCGATGTCACAAAATACGATGTTCACACATTAGGTTGTAAATACCACTCATTTTAAAACACCTTAGCTGTCTTTTAGCGTCTTCCATTTGCCAGAAACATTACGCCTATCAATTCAGAAAATTACATATTGCAGTACTTATTCAGCCGGCAGCCTCCATATTTACACACAGCAGTCCTTATCCTTACCCTTCGCTTCACAATAGAATACAACATAATTTTTCCGTTGATTAAATTTTTCATTGCTTTACTCCGCTGCTTAATTAGCTCTTTCAGAATACCTGGTACCGAAAAAATGTTATATAATGTTTTTGTAAACATTTATTATGCCATCCCGAATTCTGAACTCGATATTCGTTTGTTTTCGTTGACGCCAGATTGCAACGGAAGACAATTGAATGCGCTAGCAGCGAGCACACGTACCAACGTACCAATTTTTCGTTAGCAAAACAACACGTGATGTGTGTTATCTTTCGGGATACCTAGTTAATTTGCAGTGTTCATTAATATTCTATACTTTGCAAAAGTTTACACAGGCAGGCAGTTTAAGTAAAACAAGAATCCTTGTAGGTTTCGACTTATTTACTGCTAGGCCCAATATAGCGATGCCAAAATTTAAAGCATCTTGCTTATCGCGGGCGACGGAATTTAAATCGGAAGGGCTGTACGTTTCCAACAACATTTTGTTCTGCAAATGGTGCAATTGCCGAGTTGATTACGAGAGAAGGGACACTGTTGTCAAACATGTTGCTAGTAAGCATCATGTAAAAGTGAGGTTAGGTGCCGAGGGCACAAGCAGTGGCAGCAAACGTCTTGCAACACTAGAAGAAGTCGCAAAAGTCGGGGAAAAAGTACGAGAGGACAGAGAGAGATTTATTTTGGATACAACCGAGGCTTTTATATCTGCCAACATACCACTCCAGAAATTAGACAACACCCAATTACGTGGTTGGATTAATAAAAAATATAAAAATGTAAAGGGTGGGGGAGATCTTCCTACAGCCAGTTCCCTTAGGAGAACATATGTTCCAAAATTGGGAGAGAAAGTGTAAGCACAGTTAAAAGATGAATTTGAAGGGGTCGATATATGTGTGCTATGTGATGAAACTACAGATAAAGGAGGGGCATGTGTTTTCAACATCCTTTTCAAAAAATTAGAACCTGCTAGTAGTCAAAACACAAAGTTAGTGGCATCCATTGTTCTTGATGCAGCAAACCATGCAACATGTTCTAAAGCAGTTCTGGACACATTGAACAAGTACAACATTGATTACAATTCAGTGAAAGCCATAGTAAGTGATTCTGCTCCTTACATGAACAAGTGTTTCACCACACTGAGTGGATTGTTGGTAGAAGCTGTTTATGTGCAATGTTGGGCACATAAGTTGCATTTAGTAGGCAACACCTTCCAAAGTACACTGCCGCTTCTTAACAAGGCAGTATCTAAGGTTAAGAAGGCATTTCTTAACAGCAGAAGGAGAAGAAACCTCTACTTGGTATTCTTGTCAGAAAAATATGGAACATCCAGTGGCAAAGTCAGGGCTTTTCATGAACCAGTTTTGACAAGATGGAATTCTTGGTTCCATTCTGTCACTTACCTTTCTGAGTACTTTGATAACATAGTGGAATATTTTGAAAACATTGATGGCAGCTTGGAATCGGAGAACAGTGGCATAAGCTGGTTAAAGGACCGCACTGCTGCAGAGGTGGTTCAAATAAAAATTGAAGCTGAATTTGTTTCAGTCCACTGCAGACAACTGTCTGAACTAATCACATTCCTGGAAGGTTCTGCTTACACAACATCACACATATTAACCTGTAAACTTGATGATTTGGTGAGCAAAATGCAGCTGTTAAGTGTAGGGCAAGTTGAGCAGTTTGGTGAATGTATTGTCCGTTTATTGAAGAGTCTTTCACTTAAGCTTAAGGCGGAACAAGTATCCCTTCTGAAAGCAGCAGCTGTGAAGGCACATACAAAGTTACAGGATTTAAAGAAAAAAGATCCAGCAGGAAAAATTTTTTCAAGCATGAGTTCATTACTGAATCCTAGAAAAATAACTCAGCAAACTCCTTCCAATGAAATGTTGCAAAGTTATATGCACAACATTCCTTTCATCAAGCAAATGGAACTGCAGACATTTTTAGAAGGATACCATGCCATGAAGAATGTAGTTGTGGAAGAGCTGGGAAGGCCACATTGTTCGGAAATAGACATGGTAACCCTTATGTGCTCTCTGAAAACAGACCACCCACATTTTGCTTCAGTTTGTTTGAAGGCTTTGTGGCTGCCTACAAGCAATGTGGACAGTGAGAGGTCCTTCTCACATTATTCACTAGTAGTAAGTGACCGGCGCCGCAGGCTGTTACCAGAAAATGCTGAAATTCTGACAATGATTAATTTCAACAAGACCTGAAGTGTGTAGCGTTAACATGACTAAAGTTTAACCACTTTTATTGTAACAAAACTTTTGTACATACAGCATTCATTTCTTAATTTTTAATTGTTCGTAATCAGAATAATAGAAACGTAAGAGTGCACAAATAAATTTTGTTCTAAATTTGTGATCATCAGTACGGTGCTTTAAACTTTTGAAAAAAATGTCGTAAGTACCGGTAGTAAAAAATTTTCTTTTTTTTAAAATATCATTTTAAAAAACATTTTCCTATAAAAGCACAAAACACCGCAATTGCTGATTATTGAAACGAAATTGGCATAAAAATAACACCGCTTTTTCCCATCACTAGTGATTACCTATGGATTTGGGCCCTTTTTTTTCAGAAAAATCTTGTTGATGTTAAAATGGTACAGTTTTACACAGTTTAATTTGATGAAAGTTTAAATCAAGTTGCTCAGTAAAGTCAAATAGATCTTGTTGTTCGGTACTGGGATCATCTTAAAGGGGAAGTCAGTACACATTATTTAACATCTGTCTTCCTAAACAGTGCCACTGCAGAGGACTTGGTCAATGCATTTATGTTGGGGATCACTAAATGGGGTTGAGTTTACAAAATATCATTTAGATTTCATTAAATGGTCGTAATGTAAATTTGAAGTTTCTCTGAGATATACAGCAGAAGTGTTTGTCAGATGATGGTGACGAAAGAAAATTATTTGATGTTGGGACATGCTCTCTGCACATTGTGCAAGGGGCTTACAAGACAGCTCATAAAGAATCTGGCTGGAAAGTACACGAGTTTCTTCGTGCTCTGTACCAATATAACAAGAACTTTCCATCAAGGCGTTCAGCATACACAAAGGTCACTAGCTCTGTACTGTTTCCCTTGAAGTTTTGTCAAATAAGATGGGCGGAAAATTCCATAGTTTTGAAGAGGGCCATCGAGATGTTGCAGTTCCTAAAGAAGTATGTTGCTGCTGTTGAAAAGCATCCACCTGACTCTGAGAACTTTTTGAAGATAAAATCATTTTTAGCTGATCCATTGCTTTTGCCAAAACTAGAGCTCATGTTGTCAGTTTCCTTGCAGTTGGAACATTTTTTGACTATATTTCAGTCAAATGACCCATTGCTACCTTTTCTGTATGCGGAACTACACTCTTTGGTGTATAGCTTAGCTTTTAGGTTTTTTAAGAAATCTGTTTTAGCTGATTGCAGCAGTGCAACCAAAATTATTTCTCTCAATCCAAAAGATCTTGAACTTCTGAAATCTGTGCAAAATTTAGACTTTAGATTTGGTGCAAGGTCTGCATTAAAGAATTGTTAAGATGTTATAATCATGCTCTTCAAAAATGAGTGCAAAACATTCCTCCAACATCTTTTTGGCAAACTCTGCCTGAAATGCCCTTTGAAATTTAAAATTGTTAAGGGAGCATCCTGCCTGTCTCCTACTATTATTTCAAGTGAAGTTTTGAGAACTTCTAGGATTAATATTGCACTTAAAGCTTTTGTAGAAAAGAATCAGATCGCAGCATCAGATGCAGACTGTGTCAAGAGATAGTACCTGCAATTTTGTGAAAACCCAGAAGTCCAAAATGCTGTGAAAAAATTTGACAGTAAAACACAAAAATTAGATACATTCCTTGTCAATCTACATACAGATTCCAGAATGGACAGTAGTAGGTTGATTACATTTTTCCAGAAAATACTAGTCATGTATCATGGGGATGCTGCAGTAGAAAGAGGCTTCTCTGTCAACAAGGAGTGCCTTGTAGAGAATTTAGAGGAAGACTCTCTAGTTGCTCTATGCAGTATTTATGATGCAATTTCTTTAGTTGGGAAATTATCTGACCTGGTTATTACAAAATCTTTAATTTTGGCTGTTAGAAATGCATCTGAGAGACGACAAGAAGCTCTAAAATCGAAACAGGAGAAAAAGAGTGCAGAAGAACAAGAGAAGAAAAGAAAAACCTCACAATTGAAGGAACTGGAAATGTGTAAAAAAAGAATCGTGGAGCAGAGTAAGGAAGAGAGAGACACTGGAACTCAAGATAACAAATCTGAAAAAACAGATAAAAAAGTAAAAGAAAGGTGTGTTTCTGTTTAGAAGACTGATATACATAAGTATAACTTTGTGTGCAATCATTTACAAAATTGTGTCTTTTTCCAAGATTTTATTCATTCATATCAGTATTATAGGCCAGTTAGGACTTTATAGACACTATTTATTTGTGAGATGAACATTAAAAAAGAGACAATTCATTGCTAGAAGTTGACTAACTAGTATAACATCTACCTATCAATAATAATATATGTTAGCCTACCGTTGAAGTGTTTTATCAGTGTAGGCAAATCATGTTGTAGAATTTTTTAATTTCAGTAAGTAAGTATAGTAAATACACAATCTTCTCATTAGGGTAACGTGTCATTTTAAATTTTGGTGGTCATTGGTAGTTTTTAGGCATAATTGTTATGCCTAATGTGTATTTTTTTTGTAAAAGTGTCAATTAGTTTAGTCAAAAGTACAAAGTAAAAAAAAAAATCTGAAAAAAAAAAAAATGTTGCCATTTAGGTCAGTTAGTCATTTTCATTACTGAAAGCTGGAGGTGGAATACTAAGTCTCAGAAGATACTTTTATTCACATTTTAAAGAATATACTATTTATAAAAAATCTAATTAGTACACCACTTGTATTTATAATCTTTTAATTAACATGTATTTTGAAAATGAGATATCCTTGCAATTCTAGCTGATGATTGCAGTTACACATTCTTTTAACAAAGGAAAGCTGGCTTTAACATACATTTCTATAACTTTACAATACAATGGGAAAGACAGGTGCTCAACGGATGTGGGAATGCATACAGAGGCAGAAGAAACTTCCAGTAAAAGAAGAAATATGGGGTAGAGATTGGGAAAGGAAAAAATTAAAAAAAAATTTAGTTATTTTTAAACTAAAAAAATATGAACAAGAAAAGAAAAAGGATGCAAGAAAGAAAATAAAGACAACAAAACTGTACACAACATACACGTTTTCTCAAAGTTTCCTAGATAAAGCAACTGTTATAGTGAAAAAGGCATTACCTCATTCGCCAAGGAAAAGTGTTGAGGTTCTTGGGAAACTTATTAAGTCTTAGTCACCAAACAAATTGACTACATTTTTAGATGTAGCAGGGCTTAGCAATAATAATAAAAATTGGTTGTCTGTAAAGTCGGTTTACGGACGATAGTTTAACATGACATCATCATAACAAAACATTGATGAAATGATTGCATAGTTTTATGAATAAAATTGAATCATTTGTATTGAATTATCACTATTTTGTATGGATACAAAGAAGAAGTGAAATTAAATCTACAATTTAATTGAAATATTTACTTTTATTTGCACTCATTAATTCAAATATGTTTATTACTTTAACAAAGAGATTATTTTAACTATAACTTTTATACATGTTTGCTATTTAAATTCTTCCAATCTGTGTTATTCTGTTAACAGGGTGTCTACCGACCGGGAAAAACGGGAATTGTACAGGAATTATACTGCCCGGGAAAAATACGGGGATTGTGCGGAAATTTATCCCGATGTCCGGGAACTTTTGACTTTTCCCCGCCCGTCAACAACATTTATATATTAATATTAAAAAGCAAAGATTTTACTGCAACACAATCGTGAATCGTGTGATTATTGCTTCTCTACAATATACTGGTGCTTTATTGCAGTGCTGAATGCAGACGATGGGATCAACCAACACAAGTTGCCGTGTAATCGTGTTAACCACTTGCGTAAGACGCGTGGACTCGCCCTTTTTTTTTTTTTTTTTTTTGTTACTGTGGTCGTTCGTTAATGGTCGTTCCCGCTCATTCTTAAATTTTAATCCAGTTTATTTTTGCATGTTGTATAGTGTGGTTATTGTTAAAGTTCGTCCGGTTGGTAAGTAATAATAATAAAATGCATCTTTGTGTGTGTGCAGAAGTTATTTGTGATAAATCTTTTTATTAAAAAATTGTTTTCGTTTCGTGAACATCGGAAGAAAGTAGACAACATACCTGCAAAATATATAGTATTTTCCGGCGTATAATGCAAGAATTTTATGCTGATTTCAGTGGTCACGAATCAAAAATCATATTATATGCCGTGTCATATTATTTTTTGTTTACAAGCGACCATTATCACGTGTGTGTTAAAATTAAGCGCGTATGACAAAGTTAATTGCGCCGGCAGGCGACACCTGCAAGCTAGTCTTGCTCTGTGTGAGTATACATCCACCCCTTGAAGTAACGCTGCTCGATTAGCGCCAATTAATTAGGGCTCTTTTTGAAATAGCGTTCTTTTTCATCCACAAAATTTTTTAATTTACACGTGCGCATAATGGCAACGGCACTCTTGTATCAAACACAATGCAACATAATAAATCTCGGCACTTTTATATTTTTAATAAAAAAACGAATTAAAAATTAAGTTTTCACTTTTCCGTAATAGTTATTCAATTTTTGATCCCTGTTTTCTTATGTATAGTTAAAAGTTTTACAAGCAATAAAATTACGTTAATATATTCGTTGATCATGTTTATACATCCATGTTTATGCTACTACTTCCATCTAGCAAGAAAGGTCAGAAGCTTTCGAGGTCAGTTAATCTCATGCATGCCAGGTTGCGCTAGTTGAAGTTGACAGCACATTACGTTTCCAGAAAAAAAAAACTTTTTGACGTGACAACGTCTAATAAATCAATGAACGCCGGCTGCACGCACGAAAAAGTCATCCTTTTTCGTGCGTGCAGCCGGCGTTCATCAATTTATTAGATGTCATGTCAAAAAGCAGTAGTTCAAAGTAATTGAAGTATTAATGCCTTCACAGAGGAAACTGTGAGAACAGTAAAAAATGTTTTTTAAAAGATGACTTAAGCTGGCAATGTACAGGTCAGAAAGACTTTGTAATCGTTCAAACTACAAATGGGAAAATGTGTGAGAATGTTGCTTGTAAACTTAAGTGAAGCATTCAGGATTTTCAAGAAAGAATCCAGTTATGTTTAATTATTCCAAATCAAATCGTTTTGCTCTGAACATGTAGTTCCTATGTCTCTTAATGATCAGGATGTGTGTGTATGTAGTTATCATGGAAATGATGAACTCTTTTAGGCTCATTGAGGAAGTAAGTACCTTCAAAACTTCCCTAATTGTGTAAGCAAAGTGCTTTCACAGACATTATGTGACATAAATAATATTCATTGTATTGACAGAGAATGCGATCACTGTGGAACTTCAGATTTAGACAATTATTTGATGGCCATTTTCAATGATTTTAAGACAAGGCTCATGATTTTAGTTTTGTTCACTACTTTTCTGATGGTGCAGCGAGCCAATTCAAAAGCAGATATACACCAATCCCTCACTTAGCCACGTATTCAGATTGCACGGATTCATTTAGCGCTATGTTAATTTTACTGACGATAAAGTACATAACTGCGTATCTCCCGTAACGCGGTGTCATATTTGTCATACAAAGTGCGATGGGAAGCGTTTAAAGATAAATGGTGTGACATATTTATAGTTGAGTGTTATTCAACGCATTTATATTACATAAAGTATATTTTCCTACACAATTTTGGAACACATTAAATAAATTAGCCTTGCTATTTATGGAAACTAATGCTTCAGAATACGCGATTTCGAATAACACGAACATTGTTAGGAACGAATTAGTCATGCTAAGTCTGGGATAGGTGTAGTGTATGTGATCTTTTACATTAAGAAGACTTTGGCTTTCTAGCTGACTACAGTTACTTTGAAATGTCCCATGGAAAAGGTTCCCATGATGGTGTTGGCAGAGAAGTAAAGAGAGTGATATTAAGATCTGATCTTCAAAAAAAATTGTAGTAAATTGAGCTCAAGATTTTGCAAATGCTGCTGCCAAATTAGTAAAATATATTATTATATGTATTTTCCTGAAACTAAAATACATGATACTGAATGCAAGCTACAGCATTGTTGGGAAAGTGGTCTCCCGGTGCTTGAAATCTGTATTACTGTGTGGTGCCAGCTGAAAATGGCAACAGTGCTTTGCTGTTAAAAAATTAAGTGTTTTCTGGATGGGAGAGTAATAGTGTATGTTGTGAAATTATTAAGAATGTTAACACTATACTATCAGGAAATGATGAAAACCTTCCAGAGACATTGTCACAAGAGAGTATTAGTTTGGAAGTTGAAAGCTCTAAACTAAGTCAAGGAAATTTGTGCTGTGCAAAGTAATTTCTGAGAACTCCATGTTTTGTTACTAGTATATAATTAAAGACTTATTGTCTCCTAGTGATTTTCGAGTAATGGCTTAAAAGCAATTGACAACAAAGGAATATTCTATAAGACTAATGAAAGTGATATATTATTATGTAGTTTCAAGAAGTGATGTGTTGCTTTTACTCCCTGATCCACTAAAGGAATGTTGAATTGGTAGTGATAGGGTTATTTATAATTTTAACTCTCCTATTGGTAAATGAAGCTTAATTTTCTTCTAACATGTGTTTGTTAATATTGTTATGTAATATTAACAATTTATTAAGTCATAAAATTTTTAATCAATAATGGGACAAAATTTCCTTCCATGACGTTCTTCCGTGACCATACCTGAAGTGTTATCATAACTGAAATACGTTAGTGAACAAAACTATACAAATTTATTGTTGTATGTAAAATTATGTACATACAATAAATTAAGTACCTATACAGAGCCTTATTAAATTAGTGTTCTATTAGAGGTAAAAAATGCAATTTTACATTGAATAGAGAACAATATTTTTTTTTCTGTCCTTCCATGATGTTACATATTATAATTTGTATAAATTAATAATACATAAATTAAAAAGGAAACCTGAATGTCAAACCATTACTATCACCTCACATTTTCTGGCCAAATATTTTTCAAACTAATATTAACAATACTCAGGAAATTATTATAATTGCATTGTTAACATGTCGTCCTTCCATGATAAAGAAAAATACAAGGCCTGACCCAGCAATAAAGTAGTTTTATGTTTTTTTTAATTATTTTGTGTGAACAATTTTTATATACAAATACAATACTTAATAATTTATTGTTTTTCCAAATCATGTATTTGTGAATTAATATAATTATGTATAGCAAAAACACATACAACAAATTCTAAACGAAAGTCAAGTTGACAGCAGCATCTGTGATACAAATCGAGTGCGGGGTGTGTTGGGGTGCGCAGGACAGGGCCTAAACCCATGCTGGAATGGCGGCAACTGTGTGGTGACGTGGCAGCGCAAGGCGGGCTGCCAAGCGTGTCGCCTTGCACGGTGCCTGAGCGTCGGCATGCGCAGGGATGCTGTGAGGCCGGACCAGGCGCGTGGCGGCAGGCGGCGCGCTCTCACCGCTCCCGACTTCTCCCCAGGTAACTGCTCACCTGTACGACTTGGAGCCCTGTCTCCTCTGAGTTGCAAACATCTGCATTGCTATGAACATTTGATACAATATGAATAAGCTATGTAGTTGTAATCGTGATGTGTATATCGACATGCGACTTAACTTACTTGCAGCTAATCTTCTGCATTTATTTATGTTTGCTGAACTAAAATACAGTTTCAGTAGCTGCCGAAGAAACCAAAAGTGGTAAATAACTAGGGTTATAAAAATAAATATGAATGCATATACTATTTGCAGAATAGAATACTTCCTACCTTCCCCCCAACCCCTCCCCCTACCCCTTCAATTTTTCCTATAAATATTTCCTGTTTTTTTTTGTTAAATTGTTTGGATGAAATGTAATTTCATGAAATATTGGTGATTAGTGGAAATTTGATTGTTCATTTGAAGGGGGGAATTATGCTGTGAGATTTTTACAAATGCCACAACCATTACTGACTTTAAGTGTGTGGCTGGTGCAATTGGCAGCTGCATTAAGCAGTCGTTAATACTCTCATTACTTGGAAGCTTTAGATATTCGCTATTCCAACTTTTTTTTTTTTACCACATCACACTTCAACTGTGTAGGTTTTTTTTCTGAAGCATTAGTGACAAGACAACCCTCATTCAAACTTTTATTAACAGTTTTATTTTTTAGTTAATTCATAATTCTGTGTATGCTTAAGAATTTAATAAAAAAGTTTTATTTTCTTGGAAAACGATGTATTCATGTTTGCAGCTGGAAGCTTCCTTTTGTGTCCTTCACATCTGCAATAATCCCTAACTTTCCTCCTGTGTTTGAACTTCTTTTGAAGACCCTTAATGAGCACCAGGCATTGGTAAACAATGTAAAATTAATCTTAATAATACAAGTTTGAGTATGCATTGTAAAAGTGAAATGTTCATCATATAAAGTTATACTGTTTACTAAGTTACTAGAAACACTACTTACGTAAAATAATTCAACTGTTGAAAGTGTCATGCAAACGTCTTGATTGCAGGTGGACCTGTATCAAGTAAAAATTGTATTTTTTCCTTGTTAGTGGTTGTTAATAACTTATTAATAAATTAATATGTTGTCATATTTGATTAGAATAAAAATATTCGTGTTAACATCATTATCTGACATTTTGCTGCTATTACAGTGTTTTATCACTTAATCATTGCACATTTTATTCTATAATCAAGTTGTTAAAAAGTAGGGGTGTGATTTTGATTTGAGAAAAGCAGTTTTGTTTGGTTATATTTTTCAAAAAAAAAACAAAACCTGTTGCTTGGAAAGTACGATTAATTGAAAAGCAGAGTACACCTATCCCTCACTTAGCACATCTTCAGATTGCACAGATTCATTTAGCGCGATGTAAATTTTACTGCCCCAGTCTTGAATAGCACGTCTGTAAATTTGAGTTAGCACAAAATCTCGGCAGGCATATAAAAAGCCGAGCACGACGCCACAAAGTCTGTTTCAACTTCTGTAAACAACAGATTTGCTGTGGGATACAGTTAGCCAAACAAGGGGGGAAAAAAAGTGCGCCGCGCAGGTTTGTCTACGCTATCGGCTGTTGTACAAACATCAGCTATGGCATGTTAAATTGCTGCTATGGAGTGCAAAGGACCAAATGTTTTTACGTTCGCGCATATGCCGCCGTGCCGTGCCGTGCCGTGCCGTGCCGTTGTCGCCTGGCCACAAACTGGGCCGTGAACTCAGTCTAGCCAGTGGCAGGGAATACACTCAAACAAAAGCAACGTCTGCCCATTCAGCTGCCGGTAACTGTACGTGCTTGATCACTCATAATTAGGGATGGTGATTTTTCGTTTTTGCGAAATAGATGCGAAAATATGCTTAATTATACTTTTTCCGCTATAAAATGCGAAATCTAGACTATTCCGAGATAAATGCAAAATCAAGGTAAAAAACGTAGATTCGTCTTCACTCAACACAATTTATTTACCGATTGTATTTTGTTTCAGTTCAGTATCAAAAGAAACCATTTTATGGCGTATTCAGCACAAGTATCTTATTGTCACGTCATTCACTACTATTGTTCGTAAATATTGAATGAAGAATGGCCATCCGTGCCTCGCGATTGTAAACAAAGCAAAGAACAACTAGCTGGAAGATTGTCCGTCATCTTGCAGAGTACAAGTTTTTAGGCCACCGTATTGCGAGATCTCTGCTTCGCCATGCTAACAATTGTAAGTTCCATTTTCTGGCTGTGTTTCACGTGAAAGCCGCGTTATTGTGTAGTCTGTGGAAGGTGGTGTGCTTACAAATATGTGCATACTCGTGAATGTGTTGTATACTGTTATTTCTCGTGGTAAAAATGGGACGAAACGTAATTTCCATTCGCGATCGCATAAATGAATACAAAAGTGAACAGTTCTACGAAAGTGATATGAATATTTTAATGTGCAATTTATGTAATCGCTGTCTGGAGTGGAAAAAAAAAAGATGTACTTGAAAAGAACATTAAATCTGAGGGACATCAGGCTGCAAAAAATAAAATATTCACCTAGAAATCGGATGAAGAGAAAGTCGGTAAAACAGAAGCAACTGTTTCTGGCATGATCAAAAACCAAAAGAAGGCGAAAATTGAAAAAAAAAAAAAAAAAAAAATTGGGGAAAAAAACGAGTTTCAATAACATTATTTGTGCACTCTACATCAACTATGGCCATAAAATCTGCTAAAAAAAAAATTATTGTAATTTTAAGTATTCAAATTATTGCACTCATAAGTGCTAAATCTGTATTTCTGTGGTTTTTAATAATTAAATATGTGTATTATTTAATGCTTTTTAAGAATATACTTTTCTTCAGTAATGTAAAATGAGAGAATTGGCTAAATCTTGTTTTTAAAAATGCTACAAAATGCTAAATTTCAAATTCAAAATGCTAAATGTTATTATTTTAAATGCTATAAATCACCATCTCTACTCATAATGCAACCATTTTCAAGTATTTGAGACAAAACTAGAAGTATTACGGCGTGCAGATTGTCATGAAGGCCACGCTTATGTTGGTCGCACTTTAGTTTTAAGAAAGTCAACTGTGCGCACAATCGTACGAAATAAGGACTCTTACCAAAAGTTTATATAAGTCTGATGCTTTTGGTTGTACTAGCAGGAATATATTTGAGATTAGATACCGGAACAGAAATGATCAGATGATTCACGTTGAAAAGGTTAAATGAATGTTGCAATGAAAAAAATAATCATTGGCCCGACATGATTGGTGTGAACCAGGTGGTGATACGTGAATAAGTACTTAAATTTTTGAAAAATTAAAATGTAATTATCCAGACAGTAATATCGGTTTCACTGTCAGTAAAGGACTGTTTGGAAAGTTACTCGACGTGAGTAGAAGGTCACGCCCGGGTGGGTAAGTCAGCCATCCGACTGACGATAAAGTACATAACCATGTATCTCCCGTTACGCGGTGTCGTATTTGTCATACAAAGAGTGATGAGAGGCATATAAAGATAAATGGTGTGACATATTTATAGTTGAGTGTTATTCAACGCATTTATATTACGTAAAGTATACTTTCCTACACAATTTTGGTACACACTAAATAAATTAGCCTTGCTATTTATGGAAACTAATGCTTCAGAATTCGCGATTTCGAATAACATGAGCATTTTTTAGGAACAAATTAGTCGTGCTAAGTGAGGGATAGGTGTAATCAAAAGCATGCCAAACAAGTTCAATTAATTAGTCAGCAACCAAAAAAAAAAAATAATAATTGTGATCCCATAGTGAGCCGGAACTAACGTAGTGTACTCATAATTATCATAGTACACACTAACCATGAAAGAATGCGTACTATTAAATGTAGTTTACTTGGCATGGGACAGAGCACGCGCTGCATGCAATCTGCGAGCTATCAGTATTGATATTCGACTGTGTGCACGCACTCTATACGGGCATCAATGCAACTAATCATGAATTATGTTAACTAGCACTGACAATTTTTTATAAGTGATATACAGCGGCAATGAACACACAAAGTTATTACATTTGAAAAGTCTTTAAAAGTAATTTTATACTTTGGACAACATGGTACTTCTGTTAATTAAATAAGTAAGCGGTGTTATCCTAATAAATAATGGATTTCAACTGTAAAAACACATTTTTTTATTTTGGAAAAGTTTGTAGGCAATATCTTACATGGTTAATAATAATGTACATCTTTTTGAAAAAGTGGCGGGACCGAAACACTCAACTGTATTGGACGGGAAATTGTATTTTGTGGGTAAATCTTAAACGAGGTTTACTGTAATTATAATTATTGTAAAAACATTATGCAGTTTTTATGGGAGAATAATTTTTGCAAATTTTGATGCCCAAAAAAAAAACGGTGCGATGATTGTGTGATAATTAAAACGTTGAACATGAATATTTCTTCAGTATTATTATAAAAATATTATAAATAATGCACACTAAACAATTATACCTCAAATAATTTTATTCATGTGGTACATATTGCTTACCTGAATGATGCAATATATACAACGGAAACTGCTTCAGATATCTGGAACATGAACTTATGCCATTTTTTTCCAAAATGAGAGTTGCAGAAGTGTTAATCTTCTTGTATGTCTGTTGATCCAGCCACACACCATAGTTATTAATGCACAACTCAGAGGCCACGTAAATGGTCAGACATGGCAAACGTTGCAGTGAGTTAGTGTTTTTCTTTGGATACTATCTCCCCCCATTCATTCCTTTCCAGTACCTTTGAAGAACCTTCTGGGGAACGAAGGTGCTCGGATTTGCACCGCGCTGCCCCCAGGAGTCGTGAAGGTGGAGGTGGGAGACGAGTCCACGGCACGGCCCTGATGTCTCCACGGCAACCGTAGCAGGCCACCTACGCTAGTGTAACTGCCACATCAAGGGAGTCTTGACGTGCTTAGTCCTCGTCAGAAATAACCAGCGACGCCTTCTGTTGCTCCCTGTACCAAGTTTGGGGTATGGGACGCTTGGTTATGATGATTGTGTAATCAGCCTGGAAGATGAATTGACCCGAGGGAAATGGGCATGGTATGAGAGGATCCTGCAGTGGTTCACGATTGCTTTTCACAGTTTGAGATGAAGTGACGACACACAGAAGGATATTTTCCAAGGGTGGAAAATCCTTTACCCGGTACCTTTGGATGACCAGCCAGAACTTGTGTTCACTGAGCTAGCGGGTTCCAACTGTGCATCACATTCTGGATAACTTTAGCCATTTCGAGACATTTACTTGATGTGGCTTCACAGCTGGCATTTCTTAAATACTGCTTAATCATTAAACTGATGTTATAGGGTCTAACACGTTCCTACACATGCACGTTGATAGTGTGCGCTGGGCACCTCCCCCTATCGTATGGTTACTGGGCACACGGACCCAGTGGAGACTTTTTAACAGGGAGGGTCGTGACATCGCCCATGTATGGACAAGACTCGTACTCAAACTTCCTCAACCCTTACAAACCTGGTCTGCTCTGAGCGGCGGGCACGCTATTACGATAATGAGTGGTGATCGTAAGTTGGCTATCCAAGCATCCCACACACCTTGGTCCCTGTAAAGGTGCACACATGGTCGATTGAATAAAGTACTCGCAGTTTCTGGTAAGATGGTTTTTATTTACGCAGTATTCTACATGAGAGATGCGACAACCAAGACTTAACACACAATGATACTTTAAAAGTGCCCACAGCAATTCAATCTGCTTAGATGCAAAGCAGAGTGCCATGTGACCTGGTCTAGAAGTTTAATTTCGTTGTCTCATTTCAAATGTCTGTTAATTGATTTATATCGTTAGGTAAAGCAGTATAGTACACAGTGTAGGGCTCAAAGATAAAGTTAAGTGAAGATAATAGTAACATAGCAAAAACCCTTCAAACTCATTCCATTAAATCACAAGTATATGCCATGTATAAATACTGTTTATACATCCGTCCCTCAAAGAAACGCTCAGATACTACTACCATTAAAATCAATTTACAATTTATATATATATATATATATATATATATATATAAAAATAGAGAGAGAGAGTTTAAATACATTTGAAGTAGTATATTTAAATAGGTAAATGTTGAGTAAGCTTTTGAGATTAAACAATCTAATATTAAATTTAATAAATTTACGGACACATTATTTACATAATAGGGCTTGGGCTAACATTACTAAGAGGCTCTAACAACATTTATGATATCAAAATAATGATATTACTATAGGAGATATATTTCAATTTTTATAAGATTTTAAAAATCATAAACTGAATATTTTATTTTATTAGAAAGATTACACAAGCCATCGATAATAATTTTAGCTAATTCCAGTGTTATTCGGTGTGCTGATACTGAAAATAATAATGAAAAAGTCATATTACAAAACAATTTCTCACATTTTAATATTTTAAGTAAATATAATTTTTTTTTTAAAAATAGAAATAAAAAATATTTGTAAACATAGAAATATCAATTTGACAATGTATTTCAGTGTCATAAGGCTACTAACACAAACAAATGTTATAAGGTTGATAGTTCTGATAAACTACACAGCAGTTCGTTTTCTTCTAGTTAGTACAAACTCAAATTGCAGTGCTTAACCTTAACGTATATTCTTTTTATTCACTTTTTAATATGGCTAATCGTGGTTGTAAAAACTCTCCTAATGCTTTTTTTTTATATATGTGATGACTGTAATTAAAAAAACATCAAAGGAACATTACAGACTTTGTAAAACAGGTATACTTTGCATATTTTGGTGTAGAAATTGGTTTACTGCCATGTTATTAACAGTCTAATGAATGAATTTGGTATTGAGTATAAGAAGGAAGATTGGAGACTTCATAGACTCATCAAAAACAAGTTTAAATGGTGTATTAATACACAATGGAAATATTTATGCTTCATTGCCTGATGCTCATTCAGTCCACATGAAGGAAACTTACTAAAATATTGATATAATTTTACAGAAAATTAAATATACTGTTCATGATTGGATGCTGTGTGGAGATTTAAAAGTTTTCTCCATGCTCCTTGGTCAGCAAAAAGGATTTACGAAGTTTCCATGTTTTATATGTGAGTGGGGCAGCAGAGCAAGGGATCAACATTAGTCCAAAAAACAATGACCCGTAAGAAAAACTTTGACACCTGGCATGAAAAATACTTTGTATAAAACTTTAGTAGACCCCCAAAAAAATTCTTTTACCACCACTCTACATAATACTGGGCTTAATGAAACAATTTGTTAAAGCTTTGCCGAAAGATGGTGATTGTTTCAAATATTTGTGTAGTAAATTTCCTCATTTATCAGAAGCTAAACTGAAAGAAGGGATATTTGTCGGGCCTGATATTTGTAAACTGATGTTCGATTCCAACTTTGAAGCAATGATAAATTAAAAGGGAAAGGAGGCTTGGATATCAGTTAAAGAAGTCGTTACTAAGTTTTGGGCAATGTGAAAGCCCCCTAACTATAAATTTATTGTAGCTAATATGATAAGTTCAAAACTCTTGGTTGTCTGATGAGCCTTAAAAGTCCAATTATTGCATAATCATCTTGATTTATCCTGAAAACTTAGGTGATGTGAGTGAAGAGCAAGGGGAACAGTTTCATCAGGACATAAAAGAGATGGAGAAACAATACCAGGGATGCTGGAATTCCAAGATGATGGGTGATTACTGTTGGTCACTTCACAGAGAACAACAAAATGCATCACATTGAAGAAAAGGCTATGCAAGAAATTTTACTGAGAAGAGGGAGTAAAAAAAAAAAGCACGTAATATTTGCATTCAGTTATTTAATTTATTGTAAGTGGTACTTGTAACTTAATAAAAAAAATCAATTAATCAATTTTTTTCCCTATTTTTTTAAATATATAACTGTTGTCTTATTGGGAGTGAACCGTTGGTGATTAAAAAAAAACATATACCAAATATGGTTTCAGCACCCAAAAATAGATAAAATTTATTTAATTTAAGTTCAAAAAGTTTTTACAAATTTTTTTTTGTTGGCCTGTGTTATTTTCCCATTAATAATATTCCTGAGACTGTTGTTTACTAAATGTGTGTCTGCCATGATTTTCTACTTGCGCATACTAGTAGGCATGAGGCAAAGTAGCCCTGAAAGTTTCTGGCTTTTCTCTCCAGAGCTGCTGTTGACATACGGAATAGTATAATATATACATTGGCTGAACGTCGAGATAAATACAAAATTATGTATGTGAATAGCTATTAAGGAAAGAGCAAAATTGGTTTCTTGATTCATCACATTAATTTTTTGCATTATATTTAATGCTTTACAAGTGCTGTTGCTATTGTGCATGCACTAAAACAAAAATTCACATAAAAGAAAAAAGTGCTACTTCTTCAAATCGTCATGATTTATTGGTGTCGTTACTTGAAACCCTACAAATCAATCAATTGAGTTCAAATCTAAGTAATACTCGAGTTCTGTCAAAACAGCTTGAATGAGGGTGTGTTCCGAAAAAGTTGCACGTGGTGCTGCTTCGTCTATATTTATATAGCCTGGAAACACATACACTTTAAAATTTAAATAAAAAGTTAAACGACTCTTATAAATTGAGTTACTAAAAATTAGTGGTACGTGGCACAGATTCTACGTATATCTCTTGCTGTGACAAACTAACACATGTCCGCACGTGCACATGTAGATAGAGCCGGGGGATTATGGGTAAGGAGGGAGATGGCAGCACATTGGGCTCAAGTGGGTGTAGCCCTGGACTATGTAAAAAAAAAAGTGTTCTTTGAATTGTTTGTATGTTAAAAATCATGTTATATATACATAATGCTTGAACTTGTATCAATGGCTGTTGCAATAAATATATACTATTGGTTATTATTGACTGAATAAATGTTTTTTAATTATCCTGGTTTTTAACAGAAATGGGCTGAGACTCTAAAACTCTAGCTGGCTGGACAATATTTTTACTATAAATCGTTACATATTTGACATGTGCAACGAGAATAAAATCAGTTTTATTTTGCAAACATTACAACGTAATCTCATATATTTTTTGTTTAGTCTTGCAAAATAGAAGTAAAAATTCAAGGCTGAATTTTAATGCCATGTTTCATGAAACATTGTTGTGAAACAATTTTGACACTAAAATATAAATGGAGAATAAGTTGCTGACGGTGCAGAGAACTCGTCTAGCCTCGTTCCCTTGAGCCGGCTCCACGTGGTGGCGTGCGGCTCAGGTTGAACCCTGTCATGCTGCAGGGACAGGCGGGTCACCCCGGTAGGGACCCGCCTGCGCCTGACGCCACCCCGACTTAGGGAGTATTTGGGCAGAGGGAAACACAACGGGCTTTGAGCTTATTGTGCACCGTGCAATGGGCCTTATTCACAAGAAAATGTTCTTTCAAGTACGTATTATTTTAATTACTTGTGTAAATCAGTATTGTTAAACAGTTGTATGAGTATTTTTTTTTAGCTGTGTAACTAAATATATTTTGCTGGTATAATGCTTTTCACACTTAGTTTTACAGGGTAATTATTTGTCATGAATTATTATTTGATTAACTAAATCACACACCGTATCATAATGAGAGTGTAAATGTCAAATCCACTAAGAATATGCTAATTAAAAACAATATGGTTATAATAAAATGTAAAGAATTACAGTTAGGTAAGTCCGTGGCATTTAGTTTTCGCGTTGCAGAGCAATGGACATGTCCTTGTTCCTTTATTCGACGGCAGAACATTATCAATGTCTATGAATGCATTGCAGTATGTCTGCCTATTGGCAGAATCTGTTTCACTATAACTCTATGGTAAGGTGATATTTGGGGAACTACAAAATCAATCTATTATAATGCTTTATCACATTGAACCTATACATATGTATTTACATTAAAAATAGTGTTGTGCGAGATCTCGAACCTCGAGAAAAATTTCGAGAAATATTGCATTCCCAAACAGCGAGCGAGAAATTATTTTTCTCGAATAAAAACGAGAATTTTTTTTGGTACCGGTAACAACTCAATTTGGTATGGAAACTAAATTTGATATTGATAGTTGCATTTTTATATGTTGAACATTACACACACACTGCCATTATTTTAGTTTAAATGTTTTAAAAATACCAAACGCGTCTGCCTGTTTGGACGAAAAATGATTTGGCGGAACACAAAGCAAACATGATGCAATCATTAAGAGATATTAGACTAGCCGATAGTCAACCATCCAAAACCTCTATCAATAACCGAAACTGTGAATAAAAACTGTCATATGAATTTCCAATTTATCCTGAAAGAAAAACTGCCGTATTTAATTTTTAAATTACGTAAGCGTAATACATAATAAAATACGTTCGAAACTAACCTACAAAATTGGTTTTGTTTACATACACGTTATTACGGTAAAGTTATTAAAAGCATTACCTTTAATTTAGTAATATTATTTTGTTCGGTAATGTATACTGAACTGAGCATACTGAAATGTTGATTATTACGGCAAAATACAAAATTTACTTTTCAACAAGCAAAAGGGAATGTTGTTCATGCTGCCAGACCGAGTCTGCTTCGCTGTTCCGTTTCTTATTTCATTTCCAATAAAAGACTGCGCAAGTCATGTGATTATTAAAAGGACTGGAATGTAAAGGAATGGATTGAACACGCAGAACAATTCACGCCCTTGGCCCTTGTATTACGTAAAATTACGTGAATGTGTGTGTTCAAACCCGTTGAAAAGGCAGATAAATAGTATGTTCATCCCATTTCATTTTCCACCTTTGTTTCACTCAGTCGTAAGACGTCACGAGTAATGAATCCCGCCAAAGCCTCCCTAGTATCAATTTCTTTGTTTTCATTACAGTACCAGAGTTTCCCGTTTACGCGAGCTACTCTGCGGGCATGAATAAATAATGTGAGGCCTGTAAAATGTTATTAGGAATATGAGAATAATTTCCTAATATTGTTTTCTCTCTAACTGCGGCGTAATCAAGTGGGAAAAAAAAGTGTTGCGGGAATATAACAGTTTAACAGAAGTAAACTTTGTTGTCAAATTAAACTTTGATTTTACGGTAAAATGGAAGATGTGGACATTTATCACTGTGGCAGTATTACACAAAAAGTGGCGATAAGTCAACGGGAACCACAATTAACATGTTAGCTACTAGACTTTTACCTAAGTGAGTGAATGTTTATTTATAATTTAGTGTAGGCTTACATAACGTGTGGTGCATGTCAGTTGTGCACAGGCAAATAAATTACATTCCATATGATAAACAACAGTTTTATGTACAGAACAATATATTTTGAAAGTAATATCTACAGTAAATCTTGATTTTTTAAAAATTTCTCATTTTCGTCTCATTTCTCGCGAGAAAAATATTTTCTTTCTCAAAAATTTCTCGAGGCCTAAATCTCATTCTCGCACAACTCTAATTAAAAACAAATTTATTGTAATCAATCCTATCTTTGATATTTACTAAACAAATTTTTTTTATGGTGTATTTCAGCAATGAGTAATATTTAAAAACTAATCAATATTGATTGATCAAAATTATTGATAACATGAGCTGTTATTTTCAAATAAGTAATTTTGATTCACAGTTTTTATTTGTATTTTAATTAAATGTCTAATAAAAAAAGTAAGGTTTCTTAAGAATTTGAAAAAAGAAAGAAAAAAAACAGAAAAAACGAGCACTGTGTTATTGTTATTATAATGTATTAATGGTTTTTCTGAGTAATAGTAATATTATAAATGTGAATGAGAATTAAATTTATCAAAGTTGATTTAGATTTTTTAAACGTGTATGAATTGTAGTGAGACTTGTTTTACTGCTGTAGTTTGGGTCCTGAAAATCTGAATATAACATTGCATGGTATGATTTTCAATAATGAGTAAAATTTATTAATTAATAGTTATTAATTTATTAAATATTGATATCCTGAGCAGTTAAATTAAAGTGAGTAATAATTTTGTTAATTTATTTTTATTTATAAAATTGTCTTTTTTTCTCTTTTACAAACAGAGTGCCCAAAAAATTAAAAACATTTGTTACACTAATGACTCCGCCTATGTGAATATTTTTTTTTTTGTTAGAATTGAATACAAATGGGTCATTCTACGATAGGCTGTCTAAAATACATAGGGGTGAGCCAAGGATAAAATTTGGATTTTTTTAAATTGAAAAAGTATATTACGTCTTTAATTCCTTTTAAGTATACATTTACAGAAGGGCAATTCAATTTATACATTTTTGACGTGATAACGTCTTATAAATAGAACGCCGGCCACACGCACAAAAAAGCATGACTCATTGTCACGTTCCGCCTGAGCCAAGCGTGCAAGAACCGGCCAACCACCATGCGAGAAAATCATCTATAATATCAAACAGGTTTTTAAAAGCAGTAATTTAAAAAATTTGATTTATTTGTCCAATTTCGTCATTTAAAATGAACAATTTATTGACATTGATTTGATTTCAGTTTATTTCTATAACTAATTGTTCGTGATTATATTTAATTTTCAACAAATTATTTAAATTAAATTTGTAAAAAAATAGACATAATATTTGAAAATTAAAAAGTACGCAATTTTTCAATGTTTTCTTATGACATCACATAAAATTATCGTCCATAAACGGACTTTACAGACAACCCCCTTTTTAATTATTTTTTATAAAGCCAGGGTAAATACATAAGGCAGGATAAGGACATTAAGACCAGGGTAGATACTTTTATGATCAGAGGAAAGATTTGTCATAAAACAATTATTAAAATTTACTTTTATTAAACATCGTACTTAACTGACAATTAGAGTATTATTATAATATTACCTATATTCTTTGTTTTAATGTGAATTTAGAGCTTCTTTAGTGTCTTTGACAATAAATAAATGTTCTTTAAGTAATAAGTGACATTGTACTTTCAACAAACAATAAAATATTCTTTATCATCAATTATAATTAAGAAGACTAGCTTCTTCTGTGGAATAATCAACGTTTTCTAAACATTGTACTTAACTTAAAATCTGAGTATCATTTTTGTAATCTTCAACTTTCTTCTTCATTATTTCATAGTTTGCTTTTAATTTACGTTTCTTTTCCGTAAATCGTACTTGTCTAATTCTTTTCAAAGTTTAAATTTTTTTTTTCGAGCTGTAGTTTACCGTATTTATTTACTATATCCCCACTTATTACTCTTTTAAAAATTCTTTTTTCCGTTTCACTTGATAGAGCAGAATAATTTTCATTTAATTGTCGATTAAGCACTTCAGCACAAACAGTAATTTTTTTCTTACTTGTGTTTCTGGCCCTTCGAGAATTCATCGCTTGTTCAACTTTGCTGTTGGGAGAAATTTCTTTAGGTTTTTATAATCTTTGTAATCTTTTCTTGTAATTCTACAATTTAGTCTTATATTTTGTATTTTCTCCTTTCCCCCCCCTATTAGATATTTTTTTTTCTAGCTCGGTCTGATTTAATTTTAGCAGCTATAATTCTTCTGTAAGAACTCTTTTGCTGTATTTGAGCATCATCTTCCGAAGTTGAGGGAGATACCGGGACATTCATAATATTTACACGAGTAAGTCGTCTCCTACGCTCTCTTGCTTTCTTCTTCCATATTTTGCGTGCCTTACGTTGCTCTCTGGGAGTCATTTGGTTGGCAGTTTTGATGATTCCTTTCTCTTTTTTTTTTTTAAATATTTTTCCTTTTCTTTTTGTTGTTGTAATTTATTCTTTTCCTGATCATTTTTAATTTTTTGATAGCATAATCTCTTTGTTTGACACTTCTTCTTTAATTGTTCTTCGCATGTTAACGTTTTGCGAGGTGCCATGATCTGAAACAGTATTACAGATAACAATACAATAGCAATATATCATTAAAATCGTTAACTATATCCGAATTAAAATATTAACTATCATTAACAAACATATAATGATCCAAAGTATCTCCCCTGGTCAATGAGTATTTCCCCTGGTAATTATCTTGCCAGGGGAAATACAGCAGGGTAGAGACGTTTTCATCATAAACTTAAATTTTTTGATACACACATTAATGTTGGATTAATATTATATCACACGTTAGTTATCACACTATTGTTGAATTGTTACAATTAATTTAAAGTAAATAAAGTGAATTATACAAATAGTACGACTTACCAGCGGAGAGACAAATTCACCTTGCTGAAACAACTGCACGACACTATTGTGTCACACCAACTAACCTATAACAGCGATTTAACCGCTTCTTTGCTTTGTATTATTAAACTGTCATCAATGTGTGCATTTGAGCGCCATTTAAAAAATGGCCATCTGATATTTTTATTTGTTTTAGCAGATCAGAATTTGCTAGGGTAGATATACAAAAAAAAGCGGGACAAAAAGTAAAGTTTAAAAATTATTAATAATAAACAAATATAATAATTATTTTTCTTTATAATACTAAAGTATACTTATTTAAATTTGTGTTAAATATATTTTAACTAGGCAACAGTGACAAAGAAAATATATAAAGTCAGTATGTTTAACAAAAAACGTCAAGGGTGACAAGCCAGGGTAGAGACTTTTTCAGACTTCAATTTGTAATTTAAAGGAAATATGCTTAAATTGGACATTTAATCATAATGTTATTGATAAAATACATTAATATGCTGCGATTTATTACATAAAATGACAAGATAGGAAATGAAAAAGCTATTTTATATTGATTGCCGTGCGAATGACATCTTATTGTAAAATGATTCAAATAACAAATTATTTGCGAATACGAACATCGAATTTGAATAGTGAAAATGAATCACACTAAATTTTTTTCTCACATCATGTAACAACTTCTGGAAAATTAGACAAATGTAAAGTGAAAGGTTAGTTAATTCAACTATAGTAAATATATGGAAAATATCTGTATAATATTTAAAGTATGAAATAAAAAATTGTGTTTATAATTGAGGTGATGAACAAAAATAGTTTAGTCACATCTATAGCAATATTCAGTATTAAAGAAGAACTGCTACAAAATAATCTGAAATATTTTAACTATTATTTCATTTGATACAGTGGTAATAAGCTTTGTTAATCATGAAAACATTCACTTTGGATAAAAACTTTACATTTTCCTCAGATATAAGTTTAAATAATGGAGTAAACTTTTTTGATTGTACATTTTCAGGAATAAATCTCTTTTGTTTGAACATTTTAATACTGACAACACTAGACAAGAATAGAGTCAGATAAACAGAATCCTTAAGCCTTTGTCAACGTTTGATGTCTAGATTTTTAAAATTGTTTTTATACATGAAATCCACAGTCTTCATCCATACAGTTTCACATAACTTCTTGATCATCAGTTTCAAGATTGTTATTTGCAGTAGGTAAGACATTGTCAATTATATTGGCATACCACTTCAGCCTTAATTTGTTTCTCCAATCATCTCCAAACATCAGCTCCAAAAGTTTTTCACATCATTTTTTCTTGGCTTCTTTGATATTATACATCAAAGTTTTTGCATCTTGTAACATTACAAATTTTTCTCTCTATGAGTTAACCAAGGTTTTGCCTCAGATTTAAACTGGAAGTTTAGTAGTCCTTTAGTTTTTAGATTTTTTTTTCCCTTATTAAGATTCTTTTCATTTATGATATTCCTTCCATGCTCTTGAAGCAACCATCTTTGGAGGAAAGTGGTTTTGTCTCTCATAAGAACCAGTCTACTCCTAAAATGTATACATCACCAACAGACTTGTAGATATCGATGTACTCGTGGATATCGTCTTTTCCAACAATAACATGTTTCTTCCTAAGTTACTTTTCAACACTGCTAAAAACTCTGTCCGCTGGAAGGAAGCTGTGTTCACGCACCGGGTATGTGATCTGAATTGCTTCTGAACCAGATTCAGATTTCAGTAAGTAATGAGTTAGGGTGTGCAAATATATAGTTTATGTTTTGAGACCCACAATAATCACAAAACAGCTTCATAGTTTTCATATTTTCAACTAGCTGCAAGTTCTGCAAGTGATGGAACAATGCTGAACTTACTTCTATAGCACCTTTTCCTGCCCTTTCTTCTGATCAGACATAAAAAGTTGGTTTTGATTCAGGTAATTCAACAACACACAAGGTGTACAACCCAAACTGACGGGAGTAGTATGCCTCTTGAACAGGCAATTTTGGCAGGAACTGGATCTTTGGATATCAAAACAAAGTTTTGCTCCATCATGCACACTTTCATGATTTTCTAAAAAGCATTAGCACAAAGTTTATGAATTCATATATTCAACCTTGATTTGTGCATCCTGGGCAATTTTTATTAGATGTTTTTAATTTTTGACAAAAACACAGACATCGGATGCTGGTGATCTAAATCCGATGTTGAATTTTGAAAACTCTCTTCTAAACAGATACTTTGCAACTTAGAGGCTGTTATCCTCTTGGCCTTCGTTGTATATCTTGCACAGTATATTTATGTTTAAGTTTTCACTGAGGTAAATCTTTTAAGACTTTTTCCTGCAGTAGTGAATTTCTTTTGCCCTTAACTTTTTGATAAATTCTGAAACTACAAGGCGTTTTGCTGCATTTTTATGAGACTTTGTCTACACCTCTTTTTTGAGAAAGATGCCCACCTTTAGACTTGGCCTGAAAGATACTTCTTAGATCTAGTAGGTTTCACACATATTACTTGTATGAAAATTTCTTGCACACACGCAACATTTTTTCCTTGGACATTATTAAGCAATATTTAGTCTAAACAGAATTTGGTCGGCTGCTAATGTTGTGGCCAATGGTCTGCGCCATTTTACTGGGAGAACATCAATAAAACTGGAAATGAAGTTATCCTGAGCTACTTTATCTGACACTAAGAGTTTGTTCTTAAGTACTTACAGTCATTAGGTGAAAACTCACTGCACTTAAAGTGCTTACTATTGTGTCGACAAGGGTTGTATGTGTTGAAACCATTTGGTTGCAAGTACTTTTTTTCTTTTCTTCAACCCTCTTTCTTCCTTTAGTTTATCTTTTTCGGCTGCCTTCGTTGCTCGTACCAACAGTCACAAAATTGTGTTCAATGTCTCTCATTTTTAGTTTTAATAAAAATAATTAACTATTAAACAAAAACATATTTTACAACTAACATAGTTACAACCAACATAACCTCCAAACTCTCAAAGTAAACACAAGACCAGCAGAGGATTATGGTAACGAGCTAGCTGTGTGATTTTGCAATTCATATAACTCTCTTTTGATTGTCACTGCTGCTGGATTAAACTTCTTTTTGAAATAGACTTTGCAGTCACCCGACCTCTGTGAAAGGCCCGGGGGGTACCTGACGGGCGCTACGGGCGTCGCGATGCTCTTGTTGTCCGGAGGGGCCCCAGGCTAGCGGGTTGCTAGGCCGTTGATGTTGGGTCGTGGGTACTCTGCCCCCGCGTGCCCCGCCAGGTACACGGCTTGAAACTAACCTGAATGGTTCTCCCTTGGTTGTGAAGGCCGCTCGGCCGTGTGGAGGATGGGAGATTACGGAAAATGATTGTATAGGAGTTGGTGAGAATACATTTAATTTGGGAGTTTCACCGGGGGTCCGTGTGGGTACACGGTACATTCTACAAGTCCGCTCCGCGGTTCAGTCCCGCTACAAAAATTCTCACCAACACTTGGCGACGTCTAGCGGTTACACAATTAACAAGAAAAAAACACAACACTACGTGACACTGAAATGGTTACCGCGGCAGTCTCGCGGGACGTGGGTCGATGCTCGCTGGAGACGGCCAGCGTCGAAAGTTAACGGGTGCAGGGGGGGGCTCGATGAGCGGGCTCCTAAGTTCGGCGATACACTTACGTGAGTGATACGATATGCAGCGCGGTATCACAATGAAGACGGTCGGGATAGGCCCGGTTCCGCAAGATACGTGCCGAGTCGACGTGGGCAGCAATGAATTAATAAAAGGATTAAAATTTGAAGGTGTGGTGCAGAATAAAAATAATTAATGAAACAAACTTGAATGCTGCCCACGGACACACGTCTGTTCCCGGCGCGGAATGGTTGGAGACTGCCGAACATGGCCGCCTCGCAAGGAAGAGAAACTTTCTCTTCTTTGTGAGTCGGGACCAAAAACTTATAATAATTTAATTGGTTATATGATGAGTAAAAAACATGCTCCAGGTGCTTGATTAAAACTTTGCACCTGGTAAATATTTGCCTAAGGCTTAACAATTGTTTTACTTGAATAATTAATTTAAAAAGCGGCACCAAGTTGGCGACTGTAAATTTAACTACAAATTGTCTCAATGTGCACTGTTTGGGTTTGAATTCCCTTAGTTTGGCTAGACCACTGTCATAGGCCAATTAATCAAGGCCCGTAGCCGCTGTGGCTAGTAACGAGGGTTGTTTTCTGTTCCGTGCGAGCCGCGCACGCACGGAGTCTCTACGACGCACTTGCTCACTGCATGTGATTACTTAATTTCGTCCTAATGCCTCGTTTGGGCATTGTTTTCCGTAGTGGAGCCCCCGGGGTTTAGTGTCCTGTTGTTTTAATTCAGTTAATTGAGGTCACGCCCGGGGCGCTCGCTTGACTCAATCTGGCTGGGCTAGGGGCGCACTCCGAAAACGGGATACGGTACTGGCGATGCGGAGCACGAGCTTAACGGCCATGGTCGGTACGACGTCAACTTCAATTATCGAATGGCAACATACATGAGTTAAATTTTTTTCGAATGTGTTGGGTGATATCATTAGTTCAGGATGACCAATCCCTACACAAAAATACACTCAGCTCACTTTTTGATTTTTTGTGACTAAACTCTTTTTGTTTGTAACCTACTCAATTATGCAGCTAACCTATATCATTGAATATATATATAATGTACATAAGTTGCGAGGGGATACGATTTATTCTGCTAGTTTCGGGAGCCAAACTGAGGTAGTTGGAAGCTCTCCCGCCAGACAGCTCTGCTTACAAAAAGACGGCACTCGTGATTACAGTCTCCCATGCTAGAGCGCTATAGCATCGCTTGTCTCAAGGTCACGTGCGTATTATCTCTCTCTCATTCTTTTGTATTTTTTTTTCCTTTGCTGTGTGGCAGGGGCGCAACAACAGGGGGGGGCAAGGGTATTTTGCCCCCCCTCTGAAACCTTGAAGTGGGGGCAAACGGGGGCAAAGAAAGTGCTGTGTAATCAATTTTTAGATAATATAACTGCTTAAATAGCACCATTTTCCACCTTGAAATACAAATTTTCCCGGGGGAGGACCCCCGGACCCCCCAATTCAATAGGGGGGATCGATGATTCTTTATAAAAAGGTATATTGCCCCCCCTTTGGATATTTAGTTGTTGCGCCCCTGCTGTGTGGAGGGCCAGCGCATTGACAAGGCGGGAGATTATGCTCGTCAAAAAGATGCGCAAATATTTTTAACACAAATGTATTTTGTTGAAAGAACCGAAAGCAAAAATTAATTCCTTGAAATAATACACAATTATTTAAAAACAGCCACATAAATCAGTAATTCATTGGTGTTTGATTCCAGATGGTGTAATAATTATTCTATTTTAATAAAAATTGGTCAATTTGAATATAAAATAAATATTTTATTCACCAAATTAATTCAAGTACCTCAAAGAATCCACTTTAATATGAATTCAACCAAATGTATGCAAAGCGGAATTTATAAAATACCAACCCCTGTTATCTATATGGTTGATCACTGTAAATTTGTGCACGAACTTAGCCATACATTCTTAAAAACTTTAGTAAGTTATAACACAGGAAACTCGCTTTTATTGGGAAAAAAATTGTATGTAAAAGAATTAACTAAACATAAAACATGTACATACATATTATTTATGTTTGCATACGTGCAGTGAATATTACTTTGCAGTGATAAATTAATAATTATTATTTTACTAACATGGCTAGATTTAAAAAAAGTTTATAGAAAAATTAAGAAATATTTACTACCTATACTTTTCAGTTGTAAGGTGCTCCTTCAGGAGCATTATACAACACAGTGTATTAAATTGCATTGCAATTCACATAACAAAATTTAAAAATGGGTGGAAGTGAAATAAAAATACCACAAACAAATGATTATACATACTAGTTTATAATATTTATGATTTTCAAATAATGAGTTAAGTAGTAGAAAAAAAATTTCTCTTGATTCTAGAGCTTTTTGAAGAGTTTATTTACATGAGACAAAAAATTTCAATGTAAAAAAAGCCATATAATCATCTATCATATTAGGTGACATTTTTGACAGGTTGTACAACGAAATTTGATACTTTGACATATGAATTGTGTGAAGCATTAAGAATTTGTGAAGCTATAAACAAAACAAACACATATTCATGTAGTGCAAGACTAACTAATCATAAGTGAAACAGAATGTGGCTAAATGAGGCCCAGTAATTTTGAGCGAAATTGTAATCGTGCAAGTTTGGTTTCCCATATGTACCAAAGCTCTATTTACATTATATTATATGTATATGCACAATACATTTCAATATCACTTAACAACTTAAAAAACAAAACAAAAAAAAAAATACATTTCAAGGAATTATTTCATTCTAAATATTAGTATTTAAAACTCTTCCATGGCGTATAAAAATTTTGTAACTTTTACTTCTGTACATTTCTAACGATACGAAACATGCACAATGCCATCGAATGACATTTAACAAAACTATTATTTTATTGTCCTTAGTTATACGTTATGAATATGTATTATACGTTAAGTGAAATAATCTCATTATTAAGTACCCTTTTTTAAAACATTAACTATGTAATTTAAAATATTTCTTTGTCAAGCTTTAGCAAACTAATTATACATGTGCAATCACTGACACGTATAGAGGAAGGTTTATAAATCTTTGACTCGTTCGAGCATGTACGTGTTTGTTTCAGCATCTGTGAAATATGTAAAAATATGATTGTGTAAATCGCAGAGGAATAATCAACTGTCAAATGTCAGGACTGATATTATTTGTCAGAAATGTTTGTTGAAAGCTTTCAAATGAAGGAATAGCCCAGTCAAAATATGCTAAAATTTCGCTCGTACTCAAATTAAATCCGATATTTTTGTTACACTTGACACGTATTTAGTAGTGTCCAGGGAAATTAAAATCAAAAGTCCTGATGAACAGGAAGTGAGGTAGAGTCAGAAACTAGGAAGAAGTATAAAAAAACAGGCATTTGTTTTTGATTTTTTAAGAAATATATTGTAAATGATTAACCCTAAAATAAAACGTTTTTAATAAAAAATGAAAAAGCATTAAAAATCCTATAAAAAGTTTCTTTTAATTTTTTTAATATCTCCAATATTGATTGAGATAGTCTCACTTAAAAAATGAGTTTGTTTGATGTGACGTCTAATAAATCGATGAACGCTGGCTGCACGCACGAAAAATTGTCCCACTACGGATGTCCCACTACGGATGTCCCACTTACGCATGCGTAGCATCTCTCTGGTATGTTGCGGACGGTATAGAGAACTCGGCCGGCACGTGGCGGCAAACCGAGGTTATTGTTGTGCACCGCGCCACGGGAGTATATATTCGCAAGGAAATGGCGTTCTTACAAGTACGTATTATTTTAATTACTAGTGTAAATCAGTATATTTAAACAGTTTTGTATGAGTATTGTTTTAGCTGTGTAACTAAATATTTATTGCTGGTGTGATACTTTTCACGCTTTAGTTTGACATTGGTAATTATTTGTCATGAGTTATTATTTGATCAACTAAATCACACACCGTATCATAGTTATGAGCCCACAAGCGTGTAAATATTTCGAGTCCAACAGAGAATATGCTAGTTAAAAGAAATTCAAACAAATATCGTGCGTGGAATATTATGAATTTAAACCATCTGAAACAATTTTCTCAATATGGCCTCGTGGCCGTGAGGTTAGAATGGCTGACTTCCAATCCAAAGATTGTCGATTCGAATCCTGGCAGCTGTGAATTTTTTTTTGTACTTGTAAAAATAAATACGGCGCACGCAACATTTCAAAAGTAATAAATATATTTGAATTAATGAATGCAAATAAAAGTAAATTTATTAATTAAATTGTACATTTCATTTCACTCCTTTGTATCCATACAAAATAGTGATAATACAATAAAAATGATTCAATTTTATTCATAAAAGTGTGCAGAGGTAGATTTTATCATACATAAGATAGAAAAATTAAAAAAAATTTCTCCTCAAAGAATATAATATTTTTAATGCCTAAATGATTTGGTTGCAAAAACCTATTACGGCTCAGTCTCAGACCGAATATAATATTTCCTTTTCTTATGGATTAATAATTTCATTAATGTTTTGTTATGTCACGTTACGCTATCGTCCGTAAACCGACTTTACAGACAACCATTTTTTTTGTTTTAGATTTTATTTCAAACCTTTTTCCCATAGCAAATGACCTATATATTTGTAAACCGTGCCTCTCGTATGCCAAATGCTGTCAATTGACATAAGACATGTTTAAGGTAGAGTCCACTATGACCCCAGAATTCAACATTTTTGCATATCAGGGTTACTTCTCAAAGAAAATAACTGATAGGGTTTGGTCAGACAGACACAGAACAGACTTAAATGTGTAACATGAAAATTGTTGGGAGCCTTACACTAGGATGAGGATTCACTGATAATTTCTTGAGCGAGTGGACCTTGGGGATGACAGCGACTGCATCTGCTCATCATTGAAGAGTTATGCGGTATTCATTTTATATCTTTGAAATACTTGATTTCTGACAATCTCGAAGAAGTAGGGAAGCCACAAATTAATATAAGATCTTTGCTTAGCTTGATAATCACCTACCATTTCCTGGATCACAACAAATCATGTCTATAGCAACTGGACTAGTATGGGATGCCACATTTACCTTTTTCAATGCTATAGTAATTGGCAAGCAATCAATACAAAGTAATGTTGGAAAAATTCTAATTAAACATTGTCACGAAAAGAACAAGCTCTCCCTCTGGCGAATTTAGCTAGGTACACTATTACTTTCAATTGTAATAGCTCATTTATTGATCATTTGTTAGTTTTCCAGAGGATAATGATAAGTAAAGAAAAATAGGATGACTTGATCATGTATATGCAGTATGAGTTGGCTCCATTTTATTTAGCTCTCTTTGACGAAGCTGGGATATACAAAACCAAGAAAGCAGCCCTGTACATGTTTTAGGTGACAAGGGAGAATTTGGACTTGGGAGAACACTGACTTTGTTCTTAATGGTGGATTCTTACTACGGTCATATAGCCGACAAGTGGTACTGATTCATCCATTTGCCCAAAATATGTCAATTACATTATCATTTCCTATTTATCATGACTGTTAATGTGACATTCCGTGCAGACCACTGAACATTTGTAACACAAAATCATAAACATCGGATTGAATTTAAGTACATAATATACTTTGACTGGGCTAGAAGTCTATAACACCTCGTGTTTAACCCTGTGATGCATACCCTGGGTCTTGGAGGCCCATTGAGTTATTACTGTGGATATTTCAGTTATATTTGAAAAGCAATGTATTTGTGAATTTTTGTAATCCTCGATTGATGCTTTTCATTAGTTTTCATGTACTCAAAAAAAAATTAGCACAATATTTTTTTATAAAAAAATAATTTATATCTGTACGCCGGTTTTACATACCCTGGGTCCCGCAGGCCCTGTATATAATTAATTTTCTTTGACATGTAATATTAATTAATGTGGATGTATTTTTATTTGGTTAACAAAAATTACTTTAGCTAACTCTCCTGATCAATTACAACATATTTACAACACCTTTAATTTTTATAAAATAAATCAATTATATATCAAACTATTGGATGAATTTATTTTCTAGTCTTGAATTTTTGTACAAGTTATTTATTCATATGTAAACACCAAATAAACCCTTCTAGTGGAATTATGCTGTACTACTTTGATGTTGCTGTTTTTATTACATACAATAATTAGATGCAATTTTTAATACTTGTGACAAAATATATAAATCACACTAGTATTCGATTATTATGTTTTCTATTTTGTAATTATTGCGGTGGTGATAAATGTAAAAATTCATAACTTTTTTTAACATTGTTATGCGCACAGCTATCTGGATAAACATACCACCAAGTCATCTGTGGTTAATTTTGTGAACTAAGTAGTTGGTTATCACTTGCCACCAGATTGCAGTAGCTTGCTACACATACATGAGAAACCAGTTGGTTTCAGTATTCACATCTAACAAGTACAGTTTTCATTTTTTAGAAATGTATTTAGTGTGTAGTTATTACAAAGAGTTGGGATGTTGCTGCTCGTGAACTATTTTTAGATAAATGTGCAAACCCTATTTACAGAGCAACAATGTCTGTAAATCGATTTGAAACAATACGAAAGTGTTTGAGGTTTGATGACAAACGCACACGTGAATCCAGGCTGCAAACAGATAAGTTGGCCCCAGTTCTGTATGTATGGGAGCTCTTTATATCACAGTGCAAAAATACAGTAATACCATCAGAGTGTGTAACAATTGATGAACAGTTAGGTTCATTCAGAGGGTGTAGCAGCTTGGTGCAATACATGCCCAGCAAACCTGGGAAGTATGGGATTAAGTTTTTTTGGATGTGCGAATCTGATACTGGCTATACTGTTGATGGATGCATTTATGCTGGTAAATTACAAGGAGAAAAGCCAACAAATAATTTGGCTCTCAATATAGTAAAACAGTTAGTTGTACCCCTTCATAATACATCAAAAAATATTACAACTGATAATTTCTTTACCAGTGTTCCACTAGCAGAATACTAACTAGGAAAAAACGACAACTGTAGGAACTTTGCGACAAAATAAGCGAGATGTTCCAATTGAACTGAAAGAGTGTAAAAATCAACCTTTGTACAATTCAAAATTTGGATTCAAAGATGATTTGACAATGGCTAGTTTCATCCTGAAAAAAAAAAAAAAAAAAACAAGTGTGTGCTTTTGTTGAGTACAATGCACCATGACAATGCCATTGACCAATCGCATCCGAAGAAGAAACTATAAATTATAAAGTATTACAATTCTACAAAAGGTGGTGTTGACTTGATGGACCAAAAATTACGCCTGTATACTTGTAAACGCAAGACAAAGAGATGGCCTGTTGTTATTTGGAGTAACATACTGGACGTTGCCACACACAATGCCTACATTTTGTTCAGAATTCAAAATCCTACTTACCATCAAGTGGTCACACACCAAAGGAGACTTTTTATCAAAGAGCTATCATTAGAAATGATACACACATGACTAAACGTGCAGCCAACCCATTTCTTCAGAAATACATTCAACAAGATATGGAAAAGTTTATAGGCAAGAAATGTAACTGCTGCATCTAGTTCATCGAAAAGGAGAAGGTGTTCCATTTGCCCTTCATCAAATGACAGGAAGTGTGCTATGATTTGCTGCAAATGCACCACCAATGTTTGCAAGGAACATAGCTTATTGTGTGCCAAAAATGCATTTAGAACAATGAGTAATGTTTTGAACCAAAACTTATTCTTGTGTAACATGAAAGCTTCAAATGGAGGTGTTGAAGTTAGAAGTTGTACAGATAGAATATCTCATTTACCTATTGTAAATGTGTGCATTCATATACCGGTATGTTGTATATAAATATATTAGGTATAAATATAAAGTGTGAAAAAATGAGGCTTCTAAGTAATTTGAGTACAGTTTCTTTCATAAAAATGTACTATTACAAAATGAAATTTTTGACAATATCATAAATAAGGCAGATAAATTTTATGAAGCTATATAATCATTCATACAGATGTATATAAATTATTAATAGTTCATGTAAAATAAAGTGTGCTAAAGTAGTAAGTAAAAAGTATACAAAATCCTATCTAAATATAATTATTTTGTATGTGGGCCTGAGAGACCCAGGGTATGTAATAAGTGATAAATGTTAGGGTATGCATCAGAGGGTTAAATAAGTACCTACTTTTTAGAATCCGAGTATAAGTATCTTCCATTTAATTTTTTTTCTTGATACATAATAAAATATTTTGAAATTTAAAGAAAAATTGTTTATAACTTAGGTAATAACGGTAGAATTCAATACATTTTAAACAGTTTTATCTACTTAAAAAAAAGTACTGAGGTGGTTGTGTGGACCAATTTTTACCACGTTTGTTTTTATTATTGTATAAAACAAAAGTTCGAACTTATGTTTTTCTTACACTATTCCACTTACAAAGTATGTTCTCTGGTAAATAAACGCAAAATTTTTCACATGACATTTTTTGACAGCGATCATTAAGCTACTAATATCTTAATATTGTAATAAACAAAAATAATACTAATGCAGCTGCAGTCTATTTACTCACAATTAATTAATTGTTTAGTTATTTCTTAAGCACATTTTGCAATCAATCTTCAAATTTTTGTTGAAACGCTTGCCAAACAAATGCATTTTATGTGAACCAGATGACATGGGTAATACTTGGCTAAAACTTTGCGTTTATTAAAATTTACATTGAAAATTAACTAGCGTTCACTCAGTTTTAGTCAAAATGATGAAATTAAAAATTGTGGTTGTTGTAATCTAATTAGTTTTTTCAAAGTAATTAAAATGTGGATATTTTAAAGTTAAAATAAAAAAATTATTTATTAATTCATATTAAATAATTAGGACTTTTCTCTCATACTCTCGTCAACTTTTTTTTTACACAGCATCTAACTGATAAATAATGTAAAACAAAATTGGCAAGTTATGATTCACAACTTCCCTGTCCTTGTTTTTAACTGGAAAACTGAACATTGATGTGCCTCGTGAACTGATCCTCGTATTGTGACAACCCGTGGGATTGAATATGCCCTTGTTATGAACATTTTGAACATAATTTTTTTTCCTCTGTACATCTTTTGTCGGTGTGTCCCAATCGTAAACATTTATTACAGTGCATACTGAGATGAATTCTTTAACTTTGTGTGATTCAATATATACCCTACCTTTGCCAATAATATAGTGAAATAAATTTGAATCTAGTTCTAAAATTAAGTTTTTTGAGGCTCCTTTCAGTTTAGTTTCAAAACAGATTTTACATGATTTTATGTATTCTTCAAAAGTTGTGTATCCTGTTAGGTTTTGATGATAGATTTTCTCGAAGATCCCTTCTTTTTTGATTGTCACCGGGACTTTGTAAAAGATGATTTTCGGATTTTTCTTTTCGATGTTTTTGCAGTTCAACTGTTGTGTCCTAAATTAGCTTTTGAAATTTTCCGCTTGTTCCTTAGTGAGTAGTTCCAGAATGATCACTTGATTATTGGTTTTGATAATTTTGTTGATTTGCAATTTTTCTGTCAATGGATTGATGCTATTGATTACTTTATTCTTTGTGACTTCCGCTACTCCCATTTATCTGTTTTTCTTTAGGTTCTATTATATTTTGATTACTTCTGGTTTGCTTTGAAGTATTTTCAGAAGGGTGACTTTTGCATATATTAATTGCTTCGTAGTTTTCGAGTTCTTGTTCCAAAATGGTTTCTTGAAGACCTTCAATTACTTCAGAAAATAAGTTCTTCGTTGAAATTGTTAATTTTGATTCTTTTATTGTTTTTTCAAGAGTTTTAATTTGTTTTGTAAATCTGTTGATTCTAGATATTGATTCTGCGAAAGATACTTGGTTTGGAATTTCTTGTTGAGATTTGGCTTTTTTTTTCTTGAGTTTCCTGGATTTCTTCTTCACTGTCTTCTTCTTGTTGCAGTCTGGCGCACTCCGGCGGTAACTTTAAGAATTAAAGATGGCGGCGGTGGCGCACTGGTAGCAACACTAGGAACTAAAGATGGTGACAGTCAGTGGCGTCTCGTCAGGGCAAGCAAGGCAAGCAGTGCTTGCCCAGGCAGTTTCCAGACATTGTATTTTTTAAATAAATATTTTATTTAGAATAGTATTTTAATTTGGCTCGTGCAGTTAGGTGTATGTATTTTTTACACTATCTTCTTGGGACCCAATACTGTGCGCTGTGCGCTATAAAAAAAGAACTCGTTGACACAAAAACATGCTGTTTTAGAAGCGTTGCTAGGTTTAGAAGCGCTGGTAGGATCGCTTTCAGCAGGAAGGCTGCCGCAGTAGTTTCCTTTCGGAAGGGGGGTGGCATGGTACAAAGGTTCAGGGAGGGGATTGGCTGGAAAAATACGTGGTAGAAGCTACGAAGGTAACGCTTTCTTGCCGAACTAGAGCGAACATGGCCGAAGCAGTCGGTGGAATTCTTCCGCCGACTGCTTCGGCTATGTCCGGTACAGTTCGGCATGGCAGGTGGCGATGTCGCGTTTCAGTCGGCGGTCGTCTCTCGAGGCGCGCGCATCTCTCCCGCGGGCTGTTGGCTGGCAGTGCGTGGGGGATTTGTGGGCGAACGATGATACTACACTCCCATTTAGTATATAAGTAATGTAGAGTAGGTATTTTACTATCAGAATAATGTAAGTCAATCATTATTTTTAAAAAATAATGTATTTAAAAAAAAATGTCAATTTTTCTACCTGTGGAATAGTCAATGTTCAGTTAAGAAAACTACTTAAATAGCACCATTTTGTACCTTGAAATCCATATTTTCCCGGCGGTGGGCCCCAGACCCCCCCCCCCCCCCCCCCCCCACCAACCTCATCATGTTTTGGTGTGAACGGAGTTATTGCTTCCCCTCATGTAAACCTCACACCTCGCCACTGGTGACAGTAGTGCCATCTGGTATTGATTATATGAACTAAAAGATGGCGACGGTGGTGCCATCTACCAGCCAACTTGAGAACCAAGATGGCGGCGCCTCTGACAACTAATTTTTGAATTTGGCGCACAATACTAGCAACATCTACCAGGTAACTTGAGAACCAAGATGGTGGCGTGCGACACTTGTCTGCCGACTCCCTAACTAATAATTGAATTTGGCGCCATCTGGTGGTAATGCCTGGTAGTCTGTGCTGAAATTAAAGATGGCGGTGGTAAAATAATTTTAATTTCAAATGTGGCACCTTAGGTATGCATTAAGGAAGGCAAAACCCCCCCTCCCCCTTTTCTCATAAACTTGCCGTCAGTACGTAGCATATATAGATTATTTATTCCCCTATATCCCAACTGGTCTCGTGGTCTGGTTGGTAAGGTGCCTGCTTTCTAACCTCGACATCCTCGACGTTTTCACGTCCCACGGATCGAATCCCAGCCCCAGCTATGAGAATATTTTAGTTAAAGAAAACTAATCCCTGCTGCTGCTACATAACTATATGATGTCACAAGATGGCGGCCTCCATCAGACGGAAACAAGATGGCGGCCTCCAGCAGACGACACAAGATGGCCGCTGATGTTTACATCGAATTTCGAAAAGTTGATGGCCGAAAAAAAAATTTCTAATCCAAGGTGGCGGCCGTGACGAAAGGTGCAATGGTGATGTCACAATTCGAAGTTGGTGGAAATTTCTAGAAATACAAAATGGTGAATGGATTAGCATGGATTAGCATAGATTGGCATACGGATTAGCATAGATTGGCATACGGATTAGCATGGATTAGCATAGTTTAGTATGGATTGGCATGGATTACATGACATCATCCAAGATGGCCGCTGATGATGTCATCCAAGATGGCGGTCGGCTCCTGACTCCTCCGCCTGTTCTTGAATCGGTATTTCCCATCTACTAAATACACTCATGCAAATCTTTAGGGGCGACCAAATATATAAACAAAGCCCAAAACGACTACCCATAAGTGTTAAAAAAAATTGCTGGCAACTGTTTTTCACTTGAAATCTTATTTGCCTTCACAAAAAATTAAAAACTTATTTTATAATCCGGCCACGTCTCTGGTTCATTGATGTTCTGTGTGATTACAGTTTCATTTCTCCATGGCATGCCCATTAATCGATACCCTAATAGCTCGTACACGAATCGACACGTCTCGTAGTGTTTACCCCCTTCCACCAACCATGTGGAGCGGCCAACTCACACCTCAGTTGTGTTTGATCACCCTCCTTACAGTCCGGATTTGGCACCGAGTGACTATCACCTTTTCCCCACGTTGAAAAAGTGGCTTGGAGGACGACGCTTCAACACCAATGATGAACTGCAGAGCACTGTTAAAACGTGGCTGAATAGGCAGGAGGCATCATTTTATGCAGAGGGTATTGGAATTGAAAGCTGGTGCATCGGTACGACAAATGCCTCAATCTGCACGGTGATTATGTGGAAAAATAGAGTAAAGATGTACGTTTCTTTTGACATTAAAATAATTTCCCAATTCATTCCCGTTTTTTTATTACAGCCAATCGGAGGTTGAAAAAAAATAAACCCTCGTATATGACAGAAATGAATCCAAATATGTATTTATTACAAAGAAAATCTCAAAAGTTTATTATTCATAAATGTTGAAATTGATTGGTGCTGTGTATGTGCATATGCTGTTTTCATGCTGTCGTAAATTTAGCCCAGGCTTTATGACGGCTAAATTTGTGCGCCATCGTTATCATACCGACATGATATTAATATGACATAAAAAATTTGTATTCAGATTTTGTAGTACAACTTCTTAATTATGATGCTTTACTGTGATGACAGATAAAAATGAAAACAGTACCTAATCTACATGATGTATCTTTCGGACTTAGTTTCAGGATGCTGGCTTTTTCTGTGTTGCATTGAACATTTATAGGATTGTCCCAGCAAATGCACTTATATAAACACACAACACTTATACTAGCGCACAAACTCACACATAGTGGCCATTTCAACACACACATTTTTTTTACAGAAAATTCTGCCCGGAAGTTTTTAGTTTGCCTGTTGGTAATCATGTTGTGCTTATTCTAGTAGCCTCCACAGCACCTTGTGGTGTGTGGGTGCATATTTTTTATCATTTTAGTTTTAGAATGAGGACGTACCGGTGCTAAGGTTTGAAATACTGGTGGAAATTAATGGGCGCCACCACGTGAGTGGGCATGTGGACCCGGCGTGAAACTCTAACTCAGGGCATTACGTGGCCCGTGTGCGGCGAGATATTAGCCCTCCTGATTTTTAACGCAACGCCTGTCCCTAACTAAGCCCGCTCTCAGCGTCGGGCACGCTTCTAATTACCGCAGTGGGCTCTCAGGGCGTCCCACATGCCGCTGACCAGGTTAAGGACCCACGTGGCCCCCCGAACACAAAAACACGTGACTCAATTAAGTTGGTTTTATTACTCACGTTACACGCCCTTACACAATCATCTCTTGATACTGCTACAAAACGCCCGAGGCACGAATCGAATTAGGTGAGGAGGCGAACCACGCACGTGGTCGCCGCAAGCCGTTACTTAATACACAGATGATCGAAAACTCCGGAGAGTAAATAATTATTAATTAAGCAGTCTCTCCGACCGAGAGAGGCCCCGAGGATATAAAGAAAACGATTTGGATGAATTACTTAACAGAACTACTCGGTGAAACAACGGTGATGTCATCGGGGTGTCTGCAGAGACGTCCGCTCTCGGCCGGCTGAAGAAGGAGACTGAGCTGAGACAAGGGTTTGCGGCAGGCAACATGGCGCCCTTCGCGCCGAACACAATTACCGTTAACAACTTAGCTATTGCGTGCCCCGGGTTATTATTGAAAATAACATAAATTCTTTACAAAAATTAGTACATCACATCCATACCCAGACCATCTGTAATAATTACTTATGTGATAGAAAACAGTTTAAATCCAGTTACGTGCTAGTTCCTCCGCCGCCCGCTAGGGAGCGTCCTTGTCCAAGCTTGCACTTATTAAATTACAAAACATCATGATTTAGTTAAATAAAAGACACTCGCATGCATAGCCGTTGTGACACTATTTTGGGGCGAAAAGAAAAGGATTACAATATTTATTAATACCAATTAGGGGTGCGGCGCACTGCAGCTAAGCGCCCTCTTGCTGTAGTTCGTGGCGCGCAGTTTGAATCGCACACGGCTACGTACGTCACGACACAAATGCCGGGTAGGAAAGGTGGTGGGAAAGGGAACGGAGGATGATCAGGCTCGTGGGGCGAAGCCCCGGCTGACTTCAAGAAGAAAAGATTTTATTAAAGGTTGCATAAACCAGGAACTGTGGTATATAAATAATAAACAACATTTTAGAAAATTGGAAACATATTTTTATTAATTATACATCCTCTGAAGCAAAATAGTTTTATTTAAAAAAGTTAATTTTGTCAATCAGCTCACTTCAGCAATTTTTATCAAAATTTACATTTTAAGTATTTTGTAACAATATTAGATCATTAAGAATTTTACTCTCTAATATTTGTAACTTTTTTTTTTATTAAATTTTATTCAGTGATAATTTACTTTACTTACAAGGTAAATGTAATAAAACTAAATTGTGCAATTTATTGTATATTTACAGTCTCACTTATAGGTTTTTCTAAATGAGTAAGTAAAATTACAGTAAGTTATTTGAGTTGTTAATATTCCTCTAAGCACTTAACTAATAACATTAGTTCATTAAAGCTTACCAAAGTCAAAATTCAAAACAAATCATTTACAAAAATATTGCTAACTTTCAGTACATATAATAATAGCAAACATAAGTAGAAAAATACATTGTGTTACTTAACCTACAGTAAGAAATTTACTATCTCATGTTTATTAATTTTTCATGTTTCATTTTATTCCAACAGAAAATAATTGTTATTTACGAGAAGTTAATTATCATGTAATTAGGGATATAAAATGAAATATTAGTAATAAATTCAAAGGAAAAAAGAACACAAATAATACTCATAAAGCATGCAGCTAAAGTTTTACCATCAAAGCAAATGTAATTTTTACACAACACATTTTCTTGCATAAGTACTGGCAGTTTTATAAATAGTATTCTACTCCATGATAAAGATTTTATATAAACTTGTAGTATCAACATATGTTAAATCAGACACGACTGCTTAGGTTGAAATGTTTTGCATCATCCAAACTAGGTTATCATTGCCAGTGGCGCTATAGACTTTGCGGGCTCTGATATTTTGGAGAGGGGACTTATCAGGCAACCTAGGAGGTGTATGAAAGCCCCCAGAGAAAGGGGGTGCTCTGAAAACTTGATAAATAAACTCTTTAACAACGTATTTTTTTAGCCAACTTTAAACTTAAATTTTAACGGTGGTTTTGCTAATTTATCTTGATTAGTAATGAGAGGGTGGCTTGGGCCCGCTAGTCACGGGGACCTTGGGCGACCGGTTGCTGCCCCTGCATGTTACAATGCTGCCAGTACTAGGCCTACTTCCAGTTACGAAAAAGAAAAGCTTAACGACGTTTCTGAAATATTGTGTGTTTCAGCGTTCCGTATGATAAATTTCACTCATGTATCCCCATGTAACAAGAAGGTAAAGCTTTTGAAAAGTACTTAACATAAATAAATCCTGAAAACTTATTTTATCTGTTAGAATATTAAGTGTTTTGAAAATCTGTGTAATTTTATAATTATTTAATGAATGGCTTAGCTTGTCACTGTATTTGGGTGAGTGATAATTATTTTGTGAGCCTAGTATCAGGCGTAAACTTAATGGTGTTTGTATTTTGCATGTTTTATTGTATGCATGAATGTGATTACTGATAGGCATGCCTAGCTGTTATTACATTTCCAAGCAATTTACACAATCAATACAAAGCTCATGCCAAGTAAATGTTGCTCTTTGTTCCCCCTTTGCTATTTTTCTATCATTAAAAATATTTTAAATTAGCAAAATATCGTATTTCACTGTTTAGTTGTGTAGTTCCTTTGTCTGATTTGTGTGTGTGTGTGTGTGTGGGGGGGGGGGGGGGGCGGCGCATCTTTTTGTCCTCTTTTTAACATCATACCAAGCAGTGATTTAGCACTTTTTTTTTCTACACTTTCAGTCAGTTGATGTTGAAGTTGTGTGGTCATTAGTGTGAAAGTAGATGAACAATATCATTGCAGGATATTGTCGTCATTGTTGAATGCGTGTCAGCTGCCTCTGATACGTAGAAATGACTGCTAAGGTATAGTACAGATATCTTGGTGGGTATTGAAAGTGCTCATTAGAGAAATTTTTTAATTTTTACAAGTTGCACGGTGGCGGACGCAGAGTGGGGACAGTGTTGCTGTATCCCTCCCTTCCCTGAAGTTCTGAAAAAATAATTGGCAAAATATCAGTGAAGACAGTATGTTATTGTGTCAGAAGCAACATTGCCTATAGATACTACTTTAGGCCCATATGGCAGTGTGTTAGTGTCCATAGTACTTAATGTGGTATTTTTGAATACATGTGTTCAATTTTTTTTTTTAAACCTCCCTCCCCGAAAACTACCACCACTGAACTTGCACATTCCTTTAGTATGTATATATGGGTGTATGTATACATATAAATGTGTGTGTTTATCATAATATGGTTAGAAGTATTTGAGGCTAGGTCTTAAATATGTACTTTTATGATAAGTGTGCCTTACAAACTTTTCTCTTATGAAATTTTCTTCTAGCCTGAAAAAATATAGGCAACACTAATAGTTTCAAACTCGTCATATCACTTAGATGCAAAGAACCAAACAATGTGCAGCACTAAATGCTTTCGTGTGCTTGTACATAAACTAAAGTTCATAAAAAACTTTTTTTTTAATTTATGTTTTTATTTGAGACAAAACTTTGTACAGTTACAGCCATGTGCATTACCTACAGTCAGTGACTGTGTCTGTGCTTTGGAAATCTTCTCATGAAGATCAAAAAGCTCAGTAAATATGCAAGCTCATACATTTGACACAATTTTAGTGTTATGGGTATGGGGGATTAGGCCTCACCATCTTGCAATTTGAAATATTTTGATACCGCTTACAATAAAGCTTTGGTTCTACATTTTTTGGGTCAACATGGCATAGGACCTTTTGGCTACTTTTTGAAGTCTACACTTGCGAACTGGTTTGATTATCATGATAGTTGTAGTCGCCCGTGTGAAACAATCAGTTGTTTCCTTGCAGGGCTTACAGACTAGAGCCAGTTAGTAAATATGTGTTTGCAACAAGTTAGAGAAGGTCTGAGAGATATGATTTATGCCTTGACCTGCCAAAAATTGGGATAAATTGTTCAAAATTAGAATTATAGCACAAATATGGAAAAATCCAAGATGGTGAGGCCTAATCCCCCTTAACTGTTTTCAAAGCAACTCAAAAAAGAGTACTCTAAAATTGAAATAGCTGCATTTTAAAATCTAACACCAAGCAGGTCCCCAAGGTTTATTATTTCCCTTTAGCTACACCCCAAGATTAGTCACCAAGATAATAGATTTAAAAAAAAAAAGTTCTGCCTATATAATGCACGCTTTGTATTCCCAAAGAATGTTTGTTTCGAGTGCCCAATTTTTTCTTTATATAAAAATATTATTTTGTATTTAGGAATCAGAACAAACTTAAACCCATTAAACAAAATAGTTCAATATGGTTTAGTATCTTTTTCATGTGGAAAAAATTATAAATACTAAATAGCACAGATTTGGTAGCTGTGTGATTCTTAAGCTGAGGCCATACAGAAAGCTACGCTATGTTCGCGATGTTTGCGATGTTGGCGATGTTCACTATGTTCGCTGCGCCAGGTAACCAGACAGATCAGTCTAGTTCATAATGTCGGAGGAGAGACGCATGCCGTGGGATTTGAGTGATGATTACGAAGATAATATTCTTTCTGCTGGCTTCACAGTATGTAAATGTACAAAGAAATGGGTTTATGAAATTAATATAAAAGCAAAAGAATTCGAAGAGCTTCATCATTTGATGAAGCAGTTGCTAGTGTGGACAAAACCAAATTTATGGATTATTCCAGGATAAATTTAACTCAGTGTGATAGCATTCCCTTGGAATCAAATCCCAGGCATTGTCCTGCAAATCATGCCTTCTACATTCTTCCATCAATTTATTCCATAAACGTGGATATTTTCATAATCTTTCAATTAAATCTTTGATCAACTGGACTATTTAAAGCATAATACTGAGAGAAATTAAACTTCATAAAAAGCAAACACATAAGTACAGTACAATTCTGCACAAAAACAGAGACGTTTAGAAGAAATAGCAAAGAACCATACATCTGGTGATGTCGCCAACATAGCGAACACAGCTTTGTGTGACCAGTGACACCTGAGATGCAGCTGGCTATATTTTACTAGCGGCATGGCTCTGTGGCAGTGGCTTTAAGTTACGTGTATCCTACAATAATAATTCTTTAGTGTGTGACAAGAAAATAATGTTATTTACTATCATTACTAATTAGTAATATTTTTGAACATTTTAACATAAATAAATAAAAAATAATTTTTTTTTACTTATTAGAACTAAACAGTAATCTAATGGGTTATAAAAATCTCCAAAATTCATATTAGGAAATTGTTTTTGTGATAAAAAGTCAGTTATTTTTTTCTAATATATTAAAGATTGTATACAGTATGAATAAATACAAAATATCTAATGTTTTAAAAACAAAAATAGGCATTTCAACAATAAAAGTCTGTTTGGTTGGCACTCCTTAGTATATTTTTTTAATCTTCAGAATAAACATGTCTCAGATCTAAAAAATATTAGACATCAAAGTCCCAAAATAACTTTTCTCAAAATATATGTACAGTTCTGTATCACAGTAAAATTTACACTAATTAATTAAATTTTAATGTAATATATTTACAGTATAAAAATAATCTAACTACACAATTAACAGCATTTCATTGTAAACATTATCTAATACAACACAGAGCTTTTTGTCATTAACTATCATAATAATGGAAAAAAAAATAGTTTTCTTAAATTTAAGTGAATATAAAAATAATTTTTTTTTATTTCTTTAGAAATATTTTAAAATCTGTTTTCTTAAAATTGAATTACACGTTAAAGAAATATTATGTTCAATTTAAATTTTGTTAAAACATTGCATGTGTGAACAGAACAACAAAAAATTAGGTATATTTACAATGTCTCATTACACCAATGCCATTTGTTAGTATGGTGAATCAGATTTTGATTAGTTTCTGCATTGTGCTAATTTTAATCTTGATTTAATCCATATAATGCACATATTAATGTAAGATATTATACCCACATCTAATTATAAGAATTTTTGTTAAAAAAAATATTGACTTAGGAACTGAAAGTTGCCACCTTGGTTTCAACAGCTTTTAAGCTATAATCAAATTTCTTTTGGCTATTGAATTTTCAAAATTTGACTTTGTAGAAAAATAGTTTATAATGACTGGCTGCCTTAAACAGGGGGTTTACCCATGAAGTCATTGGCACTTAGTGTTAGTACTAACTCAAGTATGGAAAGGACTACAACTTTAACAATACTGATATTAGACACTATGTAATTGTCTTTGTAAATCTCTTACGAGTGATCTCTATAAAGAAAGCAATTTTCAATATTAGAAAATAAATAAAATTTAAAAATAGGTAATAACTGTTAAAACCAATACATATTATTTCAGTTCTCCTATCTCTTCCCCTTAAAGGAAATGGATAAAAAGAAAACACGTTTCAATCCAGTAAAAATCCGAAACCTGTTTAAAGATCTGCAAGAGAACAAACACAAACTGTCATTAGGTGCTTCACACATTGAAGATGTAAGCGTTTAGTTTATTGTGTCCATACTTTACACACAATTTTTCAGATTTTTTTCACCTGTTTGGGTGCAAACCTGTTAGGGTCACAAGCACCATTATGCTCATGGAGAGAAGCACTTAGTCACAAGCATGTCACACGTATGGTCACACGTGCCACGAGAGCCATCAAGAGAAACTAAGGCCTGGGGGCAACTGATTTTGTAGATCCCCTCACCATTACTTCATGTTCAAAATTTTGACCCCACAATCTTAAATATCTAAAAACTGTACACATAAAGTGGCCATAGCTGTTAATGTGACTTGTGCATATTGCTTAACTTGTTAACTTGTAGGTTTTCAAATTAATTATATTAGCAATTGACTTGAAATTTTGTTCCACTTTCAGGGCGAACTCACGGATATATAAATTCTCAAAACTCAGCTGGATCCCGGAGAGTTTTAAACCTGTGCCCCTCTCTCGACGGCCCTGTGTGGTCACAAATGACACCACTCTCATAGTCACAAAAGCTGTCAGCTGTTGCACTTCTCACAAGCACCATTACGTCCACGGTCAAGAGTGCCATCACCCGTGGCTGGCAGTGCCGCCACACTCACGGTCACATCTTGCCGGCCGAGTAGTGGGAGCCCACGTTGGATGGCGGGCCTCGGTGGTGGCCGTTGTGCTGTGGGTGCGCGAGCGTGGCAGCCTTGTGGGAGCCGGGCGCCGAGTAACGGCTGCCCGGCCGAGAATGTACGATGGCATAATGGTCGCTGTTGGTTGAGATGGAGCGGGTCGAGTTCATGGTCGATCCCCCGGACGTGTAGCCGGGTTTACCGTTCAGGGAGTACCTGCGAGCAAGGAGCACACATTTTCATCATCACTGGTGCAGCGAGGCATTGCCATACATATGAAGTTAGTTGTCACAGTGGTAAGACACTAGTCTTAGGTTTCAGAGTATACAGGTAAGAAACCTGTGCCAACTATCCTGATTTTGATATTCCATGGTTTCTCAATATCATTCCAGACAAATGCTGAGATGGTCCTTACTATAGGTCACGTCCGTTCCTTCCTCCACCGCCCTGGCAAATGTGGTCCATGTATACATCTTGACGTCGTCCGGGCCTGCGGCCCCTTTGAGCCTGATATGACACCGCCCAACCACCGTCTCAGTTCAAACCTCCCGCTCGTGCGTGCGTGTGTGCGTGTGTTTCTAGCCCGGCAAGAGGGCGCTTAGATGCAGTGCGCCGCACCCCTAAATATATTAATTAACATTGTAACCTTTTTCTTTCCGCCCCAAACAGTGTAACGATGGCTATGCATGTATGTGTTTTTAATTAATAACTTCACTGTCTTTTATTATTTTATAAGTCCAAGCACGAACAAGGACGCTCCCTAGCGGGCGAAGGAGGAACTAGCGTGCAACTCATTTGAACCCTGTTTTATGTTTATAAGTAATTATTACAGACGGTCTGGGCATGGAAGTAATCTAATAATTATTGTAAAATTAGTTATGTATTTTCTAAGAGTAACCGGGGGCACGCTACAGCAAAGTGTAACGGTAATTGTGTTCGGCGCGAAGGGGCGCCATGTTGCCACCTGCAAGCGATGAGCTCAGTCCAGTCTCTCTCTCCCGCCGGCCGAGGGCGGTCGTGTCGCTGCCTTGAGGCGACCACGTGCGTGGTTCGCCTCCTCACCTAAGCTGATTCGTGCCTCGGGCGTTTTACAGTTTTATCAGTGGAGGATCGTGTAAGGACGTGTACCGCGAGTAGAATAAAAGCCAATTAACTGTGTTACGTGTTTTGTGTTCGGGGGGCCAGGGATGCCCTGAGAGCCCACTGTGGGGATTAGAAGCGTGCCCGACGCTGAGAGCGGGCTTAGGTAGGGACAGGAGCTGCGTATAACATCTGGAGGGCTAATATCTCGCCGCACACGGGCCACGTAACGCCCTGAGTAGAGTCTTTCAGCCGGGTCCACGTGCCCACTCACGTGGTGGCGCCCATTTATTTCCACCGATATTTTCACCACAACACCGGTACGCCCTCAACCTCAAACGAAATATGTTTTATGAATGTTACTTAACGTTGTAACAACATTCTACAATATGATCAAGAAGTCATCACAATATTTTTTATGTTATTAGGGGGAGGACAATTACTTACACCCTTGGCCATGTAACCACCTTAATAATGTTCCATGGTCCAGTGGCAGAGTTGAGGAAGGGGGAAAGGGTAATTATCCCCCCCCCCCTCAAGAGCCAAACATTGCAGAAAAATGGATTGCTTATTTGCTTATTATTCAACACTTATACATTTATCAACGGGTATATGGAAACATATTTTGTATCAATAATGAAAAGTTTACCTGTGCCTTTTTCAAGGAATTTGTCAACTAGAAGTTGGCAACACTGCTTGATAACCTTGCTGTATATGGTGGAGTATATCTTTAATAGAAAATGTATGCTTTTTTCGAGCAATTTCTTAATAAGTAGACAACACTGTTTGGTAACTGTAGTGTCTGAGCTAGTTTCACGTGCTGTAAAAGTAAACAAGCAGCCGGACCGTGGTAGTGAGTGTTGTTTCGGTAAACCATGGTTTTTGTGAGCCGTTTGATGTAAGGATTACTACAGCATGGTTTTAAATATGAAAGAAACCTGACACTACACTAATGATAGTAAATAGTCTCCTTCCTAGATTCCAATATTCTTGGTAGCACAGCAGCAGAGCACACGGTTGTGAAATTTAAGGGGTAATAATTTGATGTGGTTCAACCCTAGTCACTGAAAAATTTTCACTTTTTTTTTTAAATTACTGGATTATACAATTTTGGCTTTAAGCATACCTATATGTAATAATTAATAATGCATTTTCTTTGTATAGGCCTATCTAATTGATATAACATTAGTTCATGGGTTTGATTATTTCATTTTCATTCATTTAACAGGAGTCATGAAAAATGTTTTACAGACACATACATATCATAGTTTAGAATTTTTAATTAAATTTTATTTGGAAGGAGGGAGGTCTCCAAGCATTTAAGACATACTTTCAGAAATTGTAGTATTTCTAGGTTACCTAGATTGTATAATTATCCTGTTACAAAGCAATCAAGATTAATAGTTTTTTTTATTTACCCAAGACCTTTTTAATGCCACAAGTATTTGCAGTATACTTAATCTGAATTGTTTTCAAAATAATGAATTATGTTTATTATCATTATGTTTATTCCACATGGGATAATCTATGCCCGGGTTTCCATAAGCAGGGTTTTATCAATATTGTTCTCTGTTTTAGGAAATAATTCCTGGATTTCCTTAGTTGGTAATGTTTTTTTGTGTTATTAGCTGAAGAACACCGGTCCCCCCCCCCCCCCCCCCCCCCCCGGCCAAGACTCATCATCCACCCATGCCATGGTCTCAACTTGAGTGAAGATATAACGGTTTTTTTTTCTTGCATTCCCTTCAACCCTTTTGGAGAAATGGTAAAGGTAGGTCCCTCCACTTAAATTATTGGGGCAAAAGGAGAGTGACTGTGGTTAATACTTCTTAACTTGATGTAAGTTTTTGGACATACGCCATTGCATTCTTAGCAATGGCGTATGTCCAAAAACTTACATCAAGTCATGCACTCCCATTGCACAAATCTTTTAAAGATAACATAATACTTCTTAGTTGTCATTAGTTATTTTTGGAACAGCTGTGACCACAAGGAAAATAATTAATTTAGCCCAGTAGTGGCAACCCTAGGTAATCTAATGAGTTATAAGTTTTTGGAGTTAAATTTAAACTAAAAAAAAATGCTATCCACTATGGTAAAAAAGCTAATGAATACAAGACAACTTCTCTTCACCGTACGGGTGTTTGGAAACATTCATGAAATTACTTAGTGTAGAACATTGATCTACTTGTAAACTTTTAGTAATGTTAATATCATAAAATAATAATTGAACAAATATTCTCTAGAAAACACCTCTATCAACAGAGAACCTATCAGGACAAGATATATTTTATTTTTTAACACCTTGTTGGAGACACGGTGGTCGAGTGGTCAGATCACTCTTCTTCAGGCGAGGTTGAGCCCATATTTTTCGCAAGTGGAAAACGTATAGTGTGATGATCAGTTATTCTCACGGTGCTCCCATTTCCTCCACCAATGTATTCTGCCAGTGTACCATTCTCACCTCATTCCTCAATTCCTGTTCCTCGATGTACACAAGACACTTAAAAGAATGTTGAGTAGTTTGTAAATGGGTGTTAAAAATCAAAGCTCTGCCCACCTTTAAGCAGCCTAACCAGGTGGCTATGTTACAGTAAAGAGAAAGATACAAACCAAAAGATGCCATATGGATTGCATCAGTTTTCATGCCAGAAAAAAATTTTTTTGTATCATTTTATATTGTATATTTGCCTTCCTTATTGCAGATACCACACTTTAAGATATGTTTAAAGGCAGAAATATTTCAGTAATAATCATCACCAAAAATGTACCTATTAAATAAATGCTAAATACTTCGCAGAGTAAACCTTTTGTAGTGCAACTGGTCACCATTAACTCCAGGCATTCTAAATAATTATAAACTATGCTTTCACAAAGGCAAAATTTGAAAATCAAAGTATAGGAAATAGTTATGATATAAAACAGTTGAAACAAAGATGTCTTTGTGGTCCTATCTCTCCCTTGTGAAAGTAGCTGCAATGCACTGTGGAGAGAATATGCTCGAGGTATGGCTGTTGGGATAGGAGCGGGCGCTCACCGGGAGCCGTACTGCGAGCCGTGCCAGCTCTTGTACGGGTCGTAGTCCTCGATGATGGACGGCTCCTTCTCGATGACCTCGGTGCGGGAGCAGGCACACGTCATGGCGGAGCACAGGAAGATGTTGATGAGCAGCATGATGAGGAACATGATGCCGAACGCAATGCACAGGTACAACAGCCACAGCGGGTGGATGCCATCATCGCACGCCTGCAGCGTTGAGGCTGGAGATGTAACATCAGCGTCAACTTCATCAACAAGCATGCTGGCAAGATCAACAATATTATCTTCCCTCTTACCCCGAGTAGATCGTGAGGCACTCGAGGCATTTAGAGGTACTCACCTGGAACGTCGCCCGGCTCCAGTACGTACACGCTGGTGCTTGCCATGAGCACACCCTCCTCTGGGCCAGAGGGCTCGTCCAGGCCCTCCTGGGACACGGCTTGGGGCAATGGCAGGGGCTCAGAGCCGCACACAGCCGCCGAGCAGCTGCCTACAACCATCACACCGCAGTGTGTATAAATACCCATACAGCACATTTAGGAGAAGCATTGTTTCAACATTGCAATAGCAGCCCGTTTTTACTTACTATAAAACAGCATTACCTGTGGGATACAAGGAATCACTACTTGCATGAAATCTGAAACTTTGAAACAACATTACATTTAAAGAAGTATATAATGTTGTTGTGCAACATTGATGCTACTGATTGAGGTCTTTTGGACTTTGATTGAAAATAGAAATATTTCCAATTATGTGCAACACTATTACTACATTGTGATGTTTAAATAAATTATATGGTTACGTAATATTTACCTGGGGCATACACTAGTAATGACTTAACATAAAGCAGTATTAAATATTGGTTCCTCATGCATTTGTACCTGCAATTTAAATACATTTTTGGATAGGATTTAACATAGCAAGGTTATGCACATGTTTTCCGCCCGAAGATTAGCCTACCCTCCACCTCCCCTCCCAAATGTGAACCCTTTAGGTAGATTAGGAGGCACTTTCAGATCTGCTGAGACCAGAGCCATGAAACTCAATGGACTAAGCAGGCTTGGAAAAAATGTCCCCTCCACCCTGTTCAGCCCGTGCACCGCACAATGCTACTACAAGCTCTAGAACAGGGTTCTCAGGATAGCCAGTCTGACACATCACTCATCAACCAATTAGGAAGGCTTTACAGGATCCCCCTAACTCTTCAACAACTAAGCAAAGAACCAGGTAACCTTTCGGTCAGAACATATACATCACTATCATATGGTTACAGAGATCAAAACCTGATGAGCTATTTCACAGTCTGGATGACCAAAGTCCCCTGACTGAGCCCAATCCGGGAATGTAGGCTCTGTGCACCAGTTACTGCAATCATGACAGGCCTAACATGCCCTTCCCCATCTCTCCATACATAGCAGGTAACTAGGTGACCTTGTCAGGGCACCTCCATTACTATCATTCTCAGATCAACTGCACAGCCGACACACCCCTTTATTAGTCCATCCTGGTGCGAGCTCGAGTACCACAGGTCGGGGTGCCATCCAGAAGCCAACAGGCAACTAGCACCTCAACCAGCAGTCACTCAACCTCACATTCTTTGTGGGTATGTATTACAACAACAGGAGAATAGTCTATTGTAATATCTCAACAATGCAGCCTTATCATCATAGCCTAACAGAGAGCAATTAACTGAGTGGCTGGGATCATCAAAATATCAGCCACCCCCGACCACTCTATGACCTTCCTGGAAAACTCCCAGAAGAGAAATCAACTCTCTCTCTCCAAGCAACCATATTAACCAGGTTAAAATCACACCCGATCAGACCCACATGTAGTCTATGTTTCTCTCATAAATCCTCAACTTTGCAGTACATGATCTACATTGTCTTGTTGGTGACAGTATTTATAACCGGACTCTCTATTAGGTCAAACTGATTGAATCTAGCCTTAAAGTTGCCATGATCCGAGAGCAGCTGAACCGTGGCGTGCGTAAATTTATATGCTTTAACTGAAGTCGATCTTTCACACTTGGAAACACTGTGTAGGTGTTCCTCCCATTTTCAGAGGTGTCCCAGATCGCTGCCTCTCCTCCAAGGTTCTCTCTCTCTCAGTGACCTTGGGTCTTCTCAGGCCTGAGTTTACCAGCTGCTTTGAGAGCTTCAAGCTTGCATCTCTCAGCCACTAGCAGATCCAGCGGGATCTCACCCGCGAATACCTGTAGAACAGTGGTTCCCAACCAGTGGTCCGCGGACCATCAGTGGTCCGCGAGAGCTAAAATATGGTCCGTGAAAGATTTCAAACTTTGAATGAACGCGCGTCGGTGAACAAAAGCGAGCGCGGCGCGCAGGTGACCGGGGGAAGGGCAAGCAAATGACTAAACATTTTATATATAAAATAAAGCGATATGAAATTAAAAATTAAAATATTAAAAGAACTCTGGCCTCCCAAATTAAAAAGTGGAGCCAACCATAAAAATTTTTAAATTATGCTATCATAAAATTATGCTGTTTTAGGTTTTTCATGACGAAATAAAAACACCGTTAACTCTTTTAATGCCAAAGTCGGATAAATCACCACTTGCAGCGCACTCTACCGTTGTCGGTTTGACTCGCCCTACTATTGAGTTCCTTTTTCTCAAAATAGAGATCAGAGCTGTCACGCTTCTGTCTTCCTTCCCTGATAGAGAGCAGGGTTTTCATGCTGTTTTCGAACAGCATGTGAAACAGATTGGTACTGCATTTGTGCGCATTTCTTCGTTTTAAATTTAACTTTCCGTTGTGAGAAATTCAACTTTTATATTTAAAAAAGTTATCTTTTGATTCTTTCGTAAATTATAATTGTTAATTATTTTCTACATAAGTATGTGTTCCTGTTTATAAACATTTATTTTGCAAATATTTACAAACATTATATATTTCTGACAAACAAATTATTAATTTGCTTTATCAAAAAATAATACTTAAGCAGTTTCGTGGATATTATAAATTGCCAGTTATTCTTTATTGTTGTTTATTGTGGGTTGAAAATAATTAATGTAATAGTTGTAGTGATTATATTTTCCCACGAAATTCTTAGTGCCAAGAATATTACTTTGATAACCACGCCCTATTCACAAGCCAATCCATTAAAAATAATATAACTTTTTCACGAGAACTTTAAAATAAAATAAATTAGTTGAACTTGCAAATGCAAGGTTCAGGAAACAGACAATTAGAAAGCGTTGAAAATATTTTTAATTTTGAAGATAAACTTCTTGCTTTTATTTGATAACTAAAGTTATGGATTAGTCAAGTTGGCGAGGGAAATTATGGTGCGTTTGCAACATTGAAGGCACTCCTTGACGACAAGTATGCCATGTTTAGGGAAAGCATACAAAAAAAACAGCAAATGTCATTTGCAAATGTTGGTTGATGAATTCAACTGTTACTTCCCAGAATATAACAATACAAAAGCTAATGTGGACCAAAAACAGATACGCAACCCTTTTGGCACTAACGCTAGAGAAGTTGCAGAAGAAATCCAAGAAGAACTTATTGAATTACAAAATGACAGGAACTGTAAGGACGCTTTTGAATCTGATTCTTTGGAGACGTTTTGGTGTTAGAAAGCAATTTCATATACTAAAATTCGAGAAATCGCTTTGCGCTATCTTATGCTTTTCTCAACAACTTATTTATGCGAACAAAAATTTTCTGCATTACTGATCATTAAAAACAAATCCAGGAATCGACTGAAAGTAAGTGATGATATGCGTGTAGCTTTGAGCAAAAATATTACCCCAAGAATTCAAGATCTTGTAGAGATGATGCAAGCTCAAAAATATCATTGATGCAAACTGAAATGTGTACTAAAAATATATATTTTCAATCATAACACTGTTAATTAATGTTTATTTTGGTTTTTTAGATTGCTTATGTTAAACGTTTCGATTAATTTTGAACGATTAGGCTCAAAGTTTATTTTTAGATTGATACAGATTTTTTTTTAATCTTGTGGTCCCTGCTAATAATAATGAAATTAAAGTGGTCCCTGATCAAAAAAAGGTTGGGAACCACTGCTGTAGAACATCACTGGATACAGTGTGATAAGCCTTGGTCACTGCTAGAAGGAATGCACGCTGCATCAATGCAGTTTTCACCTCACATGCACTAGCCCAGACTGAGAGTACCATGCCACAATGCTGTATTTCATAACCGAGATGAACTCTCCTCTGTATAAAGACTAGACAATGTTTTCGTGGAAAGACTGCGATTGGTCGGTGACAATTCAAGGAGCCCCTGGAACAGCTCCAGTGCCTTCTCTGACACACTACAGAAAGCGAAAGTAGTATGTAAATGACGGTCCGAGATCAGGCGCCAGGCGGTGGATTGAGATTGTCGGTCCGCCATCTTGGATTGTGACGTCACGGCGGCCATCTTGGATTCTGACGTCACGGCGGCCATCTTGGATTCTGACGTCACGGCGGCCATATTGGATAAGCGTAACGGGACACAGCGTAACGGGACAAAGTGTAACGGGACACAGTGTAACGGGACATAACGTAACGGGACAAGTAGATCACGGCGGCCATCTTGGATCCGCCATTTTGGATGACGTCATTGTGTGTTCTCGAAAATTCCGGTGATGTGTTTTCCGCCATATTGGATGATGACGTCACCGTTGCAATTTTCGTTACGGCCGCCATCTTTAACTTTTTTATCCGATTTTAATGAATTTTTTTTTAAATTTATAAAACAAATTAAATAATAAAATTTTAATAAAATACTTATAAAAATTGTACTTTTTCGACACGGAGCTCGGAGTCCTCGGTTCGAACCCGACGAGGTCAAAAAAAATAAAAAATGGCGACCGATCCTTCCCCCTAGGTGACTGCAGGCAGACTGACTCCCACCACTTTTTTTCAAAGCATATATATCGTCACCTAGTATGACGTCATGTCCGCCATCTTGTCTTCGATGCTGGAGACCACCATCTTGTTTTCGGCCGCTAGAGTACGCTGACGCCATGTTAGTTTAACTCTTACCCGCTAGAGTGCAGTAATCATTTATTATTGCTGTGACACCCGCCATCTTGTCATTTGGCCGCCATCTTGAAAATCCGTAATTATTTAGCTAGAAATTCGGGAAAAGTTCCAAAATTCATTAAATAAATCACTCATTAATTTACATATTGATTCGATGGATTCCTGTCCTCGGTTCGATACCCGATCGATGCAATAATGTTTAATTTTATGAAAAAATAATAATTTCAATAAACCATGTTCAACATTCTTAAAGAGACTTTAAATCCTCTACTACCATCATCCTATAAGCCATCAAGACCAACATATCGGAAATTCGTTATTTTAATGCTAGAGATTCGGGAAAAAGTTCAAAATTCATTAAATAAATTTGTAATCTATATACTGATTGAATAGATCGACTAAGCTCCTTGGTTCGATCCCTGGATGATACAAAACAACTTTAATTTTAAAAAAGTACCACTAATGTGCAAGGTTTGAGAAAATAAAAACACCGCAAGTTCTATTAAAAAAAACTTTTATTACATACATACTACACTACTACAAGTACAAAAAAAATACACAGACAAATTACTAAAGCCTTGTGGATTTCTCGATTGAAACAGTCTTCTTACTATACAGACTAAGTCCTTTACATGACTTTAAATGTCTATTCAGTTTATCAGGTCGACATATTGGTACACCACAATTTGCACACAAAGCAGAATTATCGACTTCATTAAAAGGACAGTGATATATTTCATGTTGTTTTGCACTTCGAATAGTTGCTAATGTTTTGTTACAAAATATACAGCTTGATTCTGATGAATGTACAGCCAGTCTATTACAATTCCTGAGGTGTCGTTTTAATCTTCCATATTGTACAAACTTGCTTAAAAATCTGTTGCACTGATATTTAATGCGTTCAGAGTTATCACTACAATTGTGTATTACATAATCACGTAATTTCAAGTTTTTGATCTTCTCGCAGTACGTGCAGCCGGATGATGGAACACCGTTGGATGCACCTTCCTTCATCAATGCCACTGGAACTGTTGACAACCATTGTAACACTGCTGACATGTTAACTTCTGAAGCCGTTGAGGTCTGCTCTGCGGAAGATGTTGCACGCGTCGAAATCTCCTGCTGTGCTGAGAGAGCAGGTGTAGCTGTAGACGTCGATGTCATCGTGCTCTGCACTGATGATGGTAGACCTTCGATCCAGGTTGGTGTTGATACTGGTAATGATGCCATCGAGTTCTCAAGAATAGCTAGATACTGGTCTATTAATCAAGTCTAACTATCCGAGCCGTTCATCACCGCAGTCAGAGACAGACTGAAGTACATATCACCTGGGGTCTCACTTATATAGTCTCATTTGCTTGTTCAACACATGAGTCAAATCAATAACCATGTTCATTATACTTCTCGGAGCATTTTTTATAATGTAGATGTAAGCTATCAAGACGTGAAATTAGTTTTTTGCACTTATTGCACTGAAACAGTATTCTTTGAGCATTATTCTGACAGCTGCTTCTTTCATGTCTGCGCGCATTTGAAGTTCTAGTAAATGATGCACCACAATATTTGCATTGATGCGATGTATGCTCTTCATTAATTGAAGTCTGGAATGCAGATGGTGAAACTTCAGCTGATGATGGAACAGCACGTATCGTTGTCTCCTCTGCAGCAGGTATCGGGATCTTCACAGCTGTCGTCACCTCAGCCATTGAGCCCTCCGCTGCCATGGTCTCCTCTGCTAATGGTATCGGGATCTCCGACTCCATCATCGTTGCTGCCATCGAGGTCCCAGCTGCTGTCGGTAAACATTCTATTCCGCTCGACATAACTAAATCTCACGAAACTTAATGGAGAGAGCACGTCCGTACTGCACCGCGACCAGAGGTGAACTGCGGGTCCAGTCGTCCGAACCTCGCTTATATACCCGCGGTCTACTGGTATACCTCATGAGTCAAAATAATGTCTGTATTTAAAATTATTTTTTTATTAGGTACCTAAAAATTGTAGAAATAAAAAGCATACGAGTTCAAGTTTTACACATTTATTTATAAAGAGTACACAAATACATATTAGGTTAAGGAATCAAGCATTTTCACAAGCAAAGTCTTTAATGCCGCACGAACTGACACGTCGACTCCGGTTCCAACTGGTTCGTTGACTCCGGTTCCAACTGGTTCGCAGGCCACAGGATCAGGAACACAGGTTTCCAGCTGGTCATCTTCTGTGACGTTGACAACTCCGACAAGACATGGTCGATGACGTCTGTGACCACGTCTACGCCTGGGCTTTGGCTCAGTGCTAGTTGGGACAGATTCACTGCCTGAACTGCGACGACGAGACGCACACCGTTTGGACGTCTGCGTAGAAGCATCACAGGTCGCAACAGGTTGCAACACGTCCATGTTTGGTGTTGCACATGCAGACGAGGCGACAACCTCAGCGATGCTGGCAGGAAGGATTGTGTGTGGTCTCATGTGATAGATGGCACAGTTTCCAGGTTCGCAACAATCTACCAGCTGCTGGGTCGGTTCGTAGGACACAGGAAAGCGCGCAAACCGACAATGCTGAGCGCCTCCATCACAGGTTTCTGTATATGTACGTAGATACCCGGAATCCCAGTAGCTGTACTCGACACTGCTGAAGCTAGGTCTTGCGCTCACGTACACGTTAGCAGGATGAAACGTAAACATCTTCTTGCAGGTCGAACGACAACTGAAGGCACGTACGTATGTACGCCATTTATATATGCAGGCTCCTAATAACACTGTGTGTGCCATTTCTGCATTAACTGCGAGTTTGTACAGGCACAGACACGTTCAAACTTGTCACGTAGCTGCACGGCGTATATTGCACTAAGCTTGCGCAGGGAAGGACAGCCGTAGTCGGTCTGTATATCCACAATTTCAGCTGCTCCGACGTCACACAGTTCTCGTAGCCATTTCTTCTGTTCAGGTCCAGCGACGTAGATTATTTCGTTTTGCAGTAGTAAATCTTCAATAGTGTTTTTCACTTGGTGGTACGGAATTTTTCCTTCGTCCCACTCTAGTCCGTGATAATATTTACATAACCATTCATTCGACCGTTTACTTTTTTCGTCTAGTAGTTTCCACGGATACGGAGGTCGGAAGCTGCGGGTTCGAGTCTTGTCTCCAGAGGTGACGCTAATTTCCTTGAGCACGAATCCGTTTTGGCTCTGGAAACCTTGCAGGTTGCAGTACATCTTGTCGCTAGCAATGCTCGGTCGTAACTAAATTATCATAGAAAACGAAACGGTATTTATGTCAGAATTTTCACAAGTTTGTCTCGACAATTGTACGAAGCAAGCCGATCGTGAAGTATCAGACAAAAAGCATAGGTGTTTGGCGGAATATTTCCGCTAGTCGTTATCTCGATCCTACAGTCGATGATGTTTGAATTTATACGATCATCCTGTTTGGAAACGTCAAACACCATTAACGGTGCCTTGTTCTTGAAACTGTCGGGACTCAGTATCGGTGACTGTATCCGACCGTAGTAAGCTTGCTGAAACTTGGCATACATTTGATATGCTAGAAGAAATCTTCCACTTTCAAAATCCATGTTCATGTCAACGTACGGATAACTTTCGCTGTTTAAAAATATTTTTACATTACGTATTTGACAGTTATCGAATATGGAGCGACTTACTCCTGCATTAAGCTGTCTTCCGGTCTGAAGTCCGACGATGATGTATCTTGGTTTTTCCGTAGCGAAGCTGGACTTTACTATCCAATTGATACGCTGACTATGAGGCAAGCCAGGATAAGTTTCCAGGCTCCAGGATCGGAATGGCACATCGAAGTTCTTGCCATTTTCTATGTTCTTCAACATCTTGACTCGCTCAACGGTGCTCACTTGGATGTGGGGCAGCATCCACTCGATAGACTGAAGTGTTAGCGAAACATCTTGAGGGTTTTCAGCAGCGGCGACAATTGCATTAATGTGCGTGTTGGCTAGAAGCAGTACGAGCTCTTGTTTCGAAATATTGATTATATGCTTGTAGTCCTCAGCGAATCCGAGAAGCATGGACAGAGGAACACAAACTTCGAACTTTCCTTCGGCATAAACCGGAAGCTTATATTCATCCTCGAGAGCCCAACCGGCCATCTTTGCAGCAGACAGTTCATTTGGCGTGAGCGAAAGGTAATTTTTCATAGCAGATGTTATGCCTACATCTCTCGTCTGGTCTACCTCGACACCATTGAGTACATAAGTAATGCGCTCGATTAGGTGAAGAATACCATTGCAGGATATTGATGTCGTTGTCGGATGCGTACCATCCGCTTTTGTAAGCGTGCCTCTTATACGTAGAAATGACTGCGAAGGTAAAGTACAAATATCTTGGTGCTGTACAGCAATGCGTACTTCCGATGGTAGTGCGTACGGTCCGAGCAGGAAAGGCTGGTACTCGTGCAATTCCATTTTCGTAATGCTGTCATCAAAAATGACCGGATCTTCCACGTTGAGGATTTCGTCTTCCATATTTATTCGGCACTTGTCCAATACTGAGGAGATACTTTATGTTGTCAGGTGTTAACGCACCGATGTCTGGTAGAGAACTGTTTTTATTCACGACAATACGATTTCTTTTATAACTGTTCGGTGTTACGAACTTTATGCCCATCGCTTCAAGTGCAGACGTAATGTAATTTCTTCGTCTTGAAAATTCACCAATCGTCCTCGCTGGTCAACGATTCTGACGACGACTTCGTGTGCGCACTTCACGACGACTGGAACGTAAATGATACTTTGCGGTACTTCTACCAGTTTATATCCTGGCGGGACCATCGGCGAAAACTCGTGCAGCATGTTGCTTAGTCTTCCGTTGAGATACGTTCCACTTGCCAAATTACAGTTTATTCTTATGACATTCACAGGCAAAATGTTTACTGCGCGCGTAGATTCGTACGTTCTTCCTGTACCATACACCTTTGATTCGAATCCGAGCATCGTACCTATGGTCCCAGGTTTCGTAAAGTCTACATTTTCACTGCATGTTAGAATGCTTTTTTGAGTGTTTGGATTTCCACGCAGTTGAAAGTCTACATCCTGTGGTAACATATCCCTGATGTAATTTGCAATGTCATCTATTTCGTAAGAGCCAACAGGTAACCGTATTTCATGAGCGGTCCCATCGCTTTTCAGGAAGCATATCTTGCAGTTTTCCTCGTCGATGTTCGGTATGGCATTATACGTTTGAAAATCTACGAGTCCGATACACCATTCTCCGTCTAAATCCAGAGGCGGGAAATGAACCGCCCGCAGCTCAGATGCGTGACCTGTCAAGGTAAGTGTTATCGACATGACTAATAAATTATCGTCACTGCACAACCTTTAAGTAGCAATTTTTATTTGTCAGCTAATTTTTGTTTGTTAAAAAGCGAAGACACAAGTGTCCGCAGTTTGTTTGATTAGGCCTCTGTTCCGTTTCGTAATTGTAAAACATTGTAGTGGTCCGACCCAGGTACAACCTAAGTTCTGGCGGAGGGCGTAAATTACCGAAACTGTCGTAGTACTCGGCCATGTTTCCAGTCTTTACATAGGCCACCCAGTGCGTGCCGCGACCCGCCGACGTGTCTAAATTAATGATGGCACGTTCGTGCGTTTTTGGCTTGCTGGGCAAAGTGTCTCGCATAAACACGCCACGGAAATTTGGTATTTTAAGTTTGCGTGCGTACTTTATTAAATCTACGTTGGTGAGCGGTCGTTTCGGCAGGGAACTTAGGATTTTCTCTTTACTCGTTTCTTTTTCATGCCTCGGCCTGCCTTGTGCGGCCGTAGGTACAGTCCTGCGCCGTTTTTTTTACCGATGGCAATGGCTTCCATGCTTGAATTATGTCTACGTGCTTCCTCCAACTGCTTGCGCTCATTCTTCGAAGTGTTGACTGCCCGCACTATACCGCTCGTTGCACCGATGAGGCCGCCGAGAACACCCAATGCAGGCAAAAGCAAAGGAAGAAATCCTCCTATAATCTTCTTGTCGAGAGTCTGTAATTTTTGCTTGGCTTTTTGCACACCTGCACCGATCTTGCGTTTGGTCTTGCGCGAGTTAGTCTTTGACTTGATGGAGCCGGCTCGACGAGCGCCCAGTCCTAATTTCGTCTTTGCCTTCATGATCTTAGATACGCCCCACGCTGCGATTTTCTCTCCTAGTCCCGCGTTCGACGATTTACTTATATCTTCGGCTTCCTGTGCCAATGTCTCGTCGGCCCGGTGCCTGGATTCCAGATCCTTGCTTAATGAATATGCGATATCGTGCTGCTTGCACTTTTCGTCGAGAGAATTAATGCCCACGTCACCGCGAGCTAACCTTTTCGCTAGTTTAGTGCCGGGGCCGCAGAATCTGTAGCCGGGAATGTGTAGCTCGAATGGTAGGTTGTTTATCAGCGAGTTTACGAGTCCCGCACCGATGTGTTTTTTGTTCTTACCTCTTCGAGTCATTACGCACAACTGACCAGAAAGTATAAATGTGTTTGATTTTATACAATTACTTTAGTACAATGCAGGTCGTCAAGCAAGACGTGTGTTTGCCCGTGCGCATTACGCAAGACGATATATTTAGTGCGCGTGAATCACGACATGGCTTACTGTTGCCTTCTGCTGTACGATGCATAATGGCGGGTCCGTCCAACTGTGGCAAGACGTGTGTTTTACTGAGTTTACTGGAGGAACCAAATGGTCTTCGGTTCGAGAACGTTTACTTGTATTCCAAGTCGTTGCAACAGCCAAAGTACCAGCGCCTAGCAACTGTTCTACGATCTGTGGATGGTCTGGAGTATTTTCCGTTTAGCGATAATACCGATGTTGCACCTCCAAGCGAAGCAAAAGCCAATTCCGTGTTTGTTTTCGACGATGTAATGTGCGAGAAACAAGGCATAATACAAGAGTACTTTTCCATGGGCAGACACGCCAAGGTAGACTGCGTTTACCTGTGTCAGACGTACAGTCGTATTCCAAAACATCTCCTACGAGACAACGCAAATGTCATAGTTTTGTTTCGCATGGACGAACTTAATTTACGCCACGCTTATGATGATCACGTAAACACCGACATGACATTCCAGGAATTCAAAGACATGTGCTCCTTGTGTTGGAAAGAAGAACACGGATTCCTAGTTATAGTCAAAGACTGGCCTCTATATAAGGGCAGGTACAGACGAGGTTTCGATCAGTTTATCACCAAACATGAGTCATAGCATTTCGAAATTCGGTCGTAGCAGTCGAGACTTACGTACTGCTCTCAAGTCTCATGACGACGTTATCCGCAAATACATTTCGCTACTGGCTCAAAAAGTAGACGGGGTGAAAAAGGAATTTCTTGAGTACCTTGTAGCCATAGACCAGCGCGTGGAAGCTTCGGATTCTCGCATTCGCGACATGATCGAAGTATCGAATGCACAAAGACGTGACGATCTGAGGACTTTTCAAAGTAGTCTGAAAGCATCACTATCTCAATCGTCAACAAATTCAGATTTGGCCAAACACAAGAAAGAAGTTTCTGCGAACGAATAAAAAAGTATATAAGGAGGTCTTGCAATAAGTTTTCAGCCAGTACAATGTCGGACCTGGCCAGTGACCTTCATCGAGCTATACAGTCTGTTCGTGAAAAATATTTACTTGCTAGACGAACCAGACTTGCACGTGAGATGGAAAATGAGGAGATATTTAAACCAATCACTAGTCGCCTCGACGAACTTAAAAACAAGGAAGAACCAGCCTTCATTGTGAAGACAGAAGTTGAAGATGAAATGCCGACTGTAAAGAAGAGAAAGTATGAACCAGATCGAGAAGAAGAGGACTTAACAAGTACAGAGTCCATGCACAAGAAAAAAATACCGAAAAAGGGACATCAAGTTAATGCAATGGTCCGACCATACCTGACATCGTTTACGAGCCGGAATAATGACACGACCTACGGAGTGTACAGAAAACATAATAAGTGGTTCCTCGGTGCTAAAGAAATAGACTTTCTACCAGGAAACATCGTGCGCGTAGAAGAGTTCAAAACGCGCGGGACTCCGGGTCTGTACGAATTGCTGTTTCGCAGGGAACCTAAAGGATATTCTCACAACGACTTACAAGAGTACAAAAAACTGCTAGAGCTAACCAATGCACATTTTCGCGATAACGATCCAGATAGTGGTGTATATAAAGATGTAGATCATGAAAAAATGGACATTCTCGCTAATCTCTTCAGTGAACTAACAATACACGGAGAAGGTTTAAAAAGGCTAGAAAGTGGTCAGACATTTGACTATGTATATTGGGACGACCCTAATGAATTAGTTGATCGCCTTAGAATTCTACATGCTTCGCTTAGTGTAGGAAACTATTCGCACATCAACGAAATAGTCTCCATACTTGAAGAACTGAAGGAAGCCGGCTACATACAATGAGTCGAACCGGAATCGCTCGCGAACTTCATGCTCCTGCTAGACGAAAATACCTTCGTCGCAAAGTCATAGTTCGTGGAATTGATGATTTATTCCAGGCGGACCTTGTTGAGATGGTACCGTATTCCCGATTGAATAAAGGTTTCAAGTACATGTTGACAGTCATCGATGTTTATAGCAAGTTCGCTTGGGCTAGACCTGTAAAATCAAAGACTGCAACTGACGTAACCAAGGCCATGAACAATATTTTGCGTGATGGACGTGTACCGTCGCACCTGCAAACGGACCTCGGGAAAGAATTCTACAATGCAACCTCCAAGGCTTTGATGAAGAAGTATGGCATCAAACACTACTCTACATTTAGTAACATCAAGGCCTCCGTTATCGAAAGGTTTAACAGAACTTTGCGTTCCAAGATGTGGCGACAGTTCACGGCTAACGGAAATTACAAATGGCTTGACATCTTGTCGAAACTAATAAGCGAGTATAATTCCACTGTGCATTCTACCACGAAAATGAAGCCAAAGGACGTAACGGACAATCGCCTGCTTCAAACAGTGTTTTCCAACACGAAGAAGAAAGATCCACGAAAGCGTAAAGCTAACGTCGGTGACATTGTGCGAATCTCCAAGCAGAAAGGTATCTTCGAGAAAGGTTTCACTGCAAACTGGAGTCCCGAACTTTTCCGTGTGACACATGTTCGTGAATCAGAGCCTAGGACCTACTACCTCGAAGATTTGGACCACAAACCTATCCATGGAGGCTTCTATGCCGAAGAGATTCAGCCTACGTTGTATCCCGATACGTACTTGGTGGAGAAGATTATAAAACGAAGAAATGGACGGTCCTACGTCAAGTGGTGGGGCTTTCCACCTCGCTTTAATTCGTGGGTGGCAGATGCAGATGTCGAGAAATCCACAAAACTTTAGTAATTTGTCTGTGTATTTTTTTGTACTTGTAGTAGTGTAGTATGTATGTAATAAAAGTTTTTTTTATAGAACTTGCGGTGTTTTTATTTTCTCAAACCTTGCACATTAGTGGTACTTTTTTAAAATTAAAGTTGTTTTGTATCATCCAGGGATCGAACCAAGGAGCTTAGTCGATCTATTCAATCAGTATATAGATTACAAATTCATTTAATGAATTTTGAACTTTTTCCCGAATCTCTAGCATTAAAATAACGAATTTCCGATATGTTGGTCTTGATGGCTTATAGGATGATGGTAGTAGAGGATTTAAAGTCTCTTTAAGAATGTTGAACATGGTTTATTGAAATTATTATTTTTTCATAAAATAAAACATTATTGCATCGATCGGGTATCGAACCGAGGACAGGAATCCATCGAATCAATATGTAAATTAATGAGTGATTTATTTAATGAATTTTGGAACTTTTCCCGAATTTCTAGCTAAATAATTACGGATTTTCAAGATGGCGGCCAAATGACAAGATGGCGGGTGTCACAGCAATAATAAATGATTACTGCACTCTAGCGGGTAAGAGTTAAACTAACATGGCGTCAGCGTACTCTAGCGGCCGAAAACAAGATGGTGGTCTCCAGCATCGAAGACAAGATGGCGGACATGACGTCATACTAGGTGACGATATATATGCTTTGAAAAAAAGTGGTGGGAGTCAGTCTGCCTGCAGTCACCTAGGGGGAAGGATCGGTCGCCATTTTTTATTTTTTTTGACCTCGTCGGGTTCGAACCGAGGACTCCGAGCTCCGTGTCGAAAAAGTACAATTTTTATAAGTATTTTATTAAAATTTTATTATTTAATTTGTTTTATAAATTTAAAAAAAAATTCATTAAAATCGGATAAAAAAGTTAAAGATGGCGGCCGTAACGAAAATTGCAACGGTGACGTCATCATCCAATATGGCGGAAAACACATCACCGGAATTTTCGAGAACACACAATGACGTCATCCAAAATGGCGGATCCAAGATGGCCGCCGTGATCTACTTGTCCCGTTACGTTATGTCCCGTTACACTGTGTCCCGTTACACTGTGTCCCGTTACGCTGTGTCCCGTTACGCTTATCCAATATGGCCGCCGTGACGTCAGAATCCAAGATGGCCGCCGTGACGTCAGAATCCAAGATGGCCGCCGTGACGTCACAATCCAAGATGGCGGACCGACAATCTCAATCCACCGCCTGGCGCCTGATCTCGGACCGTCATTTACATACTACTAGCGAAGGAAAAAGATTCGGTCACCAAGGAAGAATCCCGGGTATTTGAAGATGGTTACCAAATCCAGGCGGTCACCCGCAAGGGTCACTCATGGATAGTGAACACAAGCTATCTTGACACAGCCCTTCAGCTTCATGCACTTGGACTTGCCAGAAGAAAACCGAAGCTTCATCGACGATGTCGCTAAAGTTGTGATTCACTGGGTTATAATCTCACACCGTTTCTCTAGATAAGCAGGTGATTTACCAGGATAGCCAAAATTGCACAACCTTCGTGCAGCTTAGTCCGAAGAAATCTCAAAAAAAGGATGTTCCAGAGCAATAACTGAGCATGGAGCCCTGGGGGTAGCCCATGAGTAAGTTCTATTTGACTTTCGCACTCCGAAGTTCCACTACACCTCTGCGGTCGCGAAAGTAATCCATCACCAGGACAAAAAGTTCCGAGGACACTTTAGTTCACACAACCAGCTGAGAATTCCTGGCCACCAGGCTCTGTAAAATGCACCAGTGATATCCAAAAAAAAAAAAAAAACTTTCCACCAGATATTTTTCCTGAGCATCATCCACACATCTGAGGAGATAGTGAAGGTCTATCTCAGTTTCAAGACCCGACCAGAAGCTGTACTGAGGGACATGTAATCACCAATTAGCTTGAAGATGCTGGGCCGTGTATTCATTAACTTTTCCAGAGAATTTATCTAGAACCGGAAGGAGAGTGAGAGGGCGGTAAGATTTCACCATGGTTGGTACTTTCCGTCACCTTTATAGAGGGTCCTATTTCTAGATCTTTGGACAGTAACCCTCTTCAAGGGCTTTGCTGCAGTAAACCTGCTTTAGCACCTCAGCGGTGATCTTATCGTGACCTGGGGCTTTCTTGGTTAAAATATTATATACTTACAATGTCCATAAGCTCCTCCTTTACAAAGAGCTGAATTTCCTCCACATTGTATGGTATTGTCACGGTCAGGGGCGTAGCCAGGGGGGGGGGGGTTGGGGTTCAACCCCCCCCCCCCTAGCTCCAAATCATTAATTAATTTCTTATTCATCACTCAAACAAATTTCATATCAAAATTAATAAAAATTTTACCATTACAATATTTAAATTTAAGTACCGAAAACTGCTAAAATAGCACTATTTTACACCTTAAAATACAAATTTTCCCAGGGGAGGACCCCCGGACCCCCCCGCTGTAATATGGGGGGGGGGGGGGGGGGAGGGTGGCATGCTTCTTAACACCCCCCATACACAAATCCTGGCTACGCCACTGGTCACGGTTAACCTTTTGTGTACAAGCTGAGGCTTTTCCCCGACAAGAGTCATCAAGAAGGATCACGGTGGCTAGAGGGAGTGACCATTCTTCCAATTCTGTAGGTTTATATTTGTGACATAATAAATAAATACTAAAATGTATTTGCAACATGTGTTGAACATAAAAATTTCTGACAAGCTAGACTCACCGTACTCATACGTACTTGTAAAACATATTTATTTATTTAATTTGTCTTGGTATCCTGTGCCTGTGGCTTTGCCTAGTAAGAATGTAAAAGAAAAGGAGGGAGGGGGGAGAGATTCTCACTTGAACCATCTTGGGGCCTGTTTTTGGCATCAAGAAGGTAGTAAAAATATATCTGTATCTGTTCTTTAAGTCTATTCCTACTTAGGCAAGCATGATTAAACTCAATATCACACATAGTATCCTGAGTGAAATGAAAATTGCCTACGTTTGAGGTAATAAAAAAAATACTAGGGTCACGACTAACACACAACCTTATAACAAGCATAGAAGTAAGAGTAAAAACAGATTTTCCTTGATAATATTTTTATTAAAGAGTTGATTTTTGTACTAATGGAACAAATACCTCTTTCATTGCGGAAGTGAGGACCCGATAGACTTATAAGGGAAATAAACAGGAGCTAGAAGTCGCCATCGTGATTTCGACATATTTTAAGGCAAAACTATTTTCTATTGTTTTAACTTCAAAATTTCTCTTCTTTAAAGCATAGAGTATAATTAAATAGAATTCCAGATTATAATAGTGATCGGCCGCTACAAATAGATTCCCCTGTGAAGTAGTTGGGATTTAGAATTAGGAAAGGACAACTGTAATAATAATAATAATGTCAGTAGGCAATATGCTATGAACTTTTCAAAACTCTTAGTGTGTGCTCTGTACTCTAACAAAGGCCAATTTCAATATTAAAAGATGAAAAATGATGAAGGCATAAAATCTGTATAAACCAATATAGCGTGTTTTGGTTCCTATATTTGTTTCTCTAAAAGGGGTCTAGTTTTAATGGCAATTTTGTATAAAATGGCATGCCCAACATCCTTGTGCAGAGCTGTACACACATAGAAAGGATGATAGAGACTTACCTTTGCACACGACGATGTCACACTGGAAGTGCACCTCGCTGCTCTCTGAGAAGCGGAACATGGAACGCAGGGTCGCATCTGCCACGCCCAGCTTGCGGTCGAACTTGAACTGCGAGATGATCCTCGCGTCGGTGGGGCATCTGCAGCGACAACACGCAGCCGTCAACACTCGGCTATACCGCCATATTGAATACAACCTTTTTAACTGATCCCTAATACATATTGCACACACGGAGAAGTGTTAAGTTTGTGTTTTTAAAAAAAGGGGGGGGGGGGGAGAGATCTTGGACCCTCGAGATAATAAATATCATAACTTTGTGACCTTCCATCTGCTATAAAATTTTACAATTTTACTTGGAATATACAAAATGGTGACTTTTTTGTGTGAAGTGCCGAGAGCCAAGCATTCAGTCATGGAAGGCGTAGACTGTGCAGATGGCACTCGAGACATAGACATATTCTATGCCTCGGTATAGGCTATGCAGATAGAACCCGAGGCAAGCATAGAGTCGTGGGCGGCGTAGACTGTGCAGATAGCGCCCGAGGCAATCATAGAGCTGTGGGCGGCGTAAACTTTGCAGATGGCCCCCGAGGCAAGCATAGAGTCGTGGGCGGCGTAGACTGTGCAGATAGCGCCCGAGGCAATCATAGAGCTGTGGGCGGCGTAAACTTTGCAAATGGCCCCCGAGGCAAGCATAGAGTCGTGGGCGGCGTTGACTGTGCAGATAGCGCCCGAAGCAATCATAGAGTCGTGGGCGGCGTTAACTATGCATATAGCGCCCGAGGCAATCATAGAGTCGTGGGCGGCGTTGACTGTGGAGCTGGCGCTCGAAGCAAAGTCTAGGGAGCCTCCGACACGCGGGCCGCTGACTCGAGGCCAACCGGCCTCTCCATACCTCCCCCTCAGTCCGTCAACTGCTTACTGCACATCGCACATAAAATAAAAAGCACTTTCAAAAATATTTGTTTCAAATCAATTTTCCAACTTTTTTTTGTTATCATAATTTAGGTTTTCCCGTGGTTTTTCGGAATCACTGCAGGCAAATGCTCAAAAGGTTTCTTGCAATAGTCTTGGCCGAATACTTCCCCAACATCCCTGCACTAAGTTCGTTACGTGTGTCCGTTCTAATAAACATTTTGTTCGCCAGATGTAATGCTTTAGGCTTTCAAATTTTATGACTTTTCAGGAACATTCTGTAAACTTATCGCATAAAGCATGCGTTTGAAATATTCGAGAACATAAACCCCAGAATATTCAAAAAGGATTGATTAAACATTTCCACATATTTTATGGAGCTAAAATGTTAAGATTATTTGGTATTCAATGCGACGAGTTTCCCGAAAACTCTCAATAATGGCATGACCGTGAGCTCAATATTGGCCCAGTGTAGTTGTACTGCTAGTGAAAACTCCCGTGAATATAACATACCCCTTTTCTCCTATAAGATAAGCACTAAAAAAGTGTATTCGCCTATTGCAGTGAGCAGTTATAAAAAAAATATTCCAGACAAAATATCTTGTAATATAAAGAAGATTTAAAACAATTTTCAACTTGCTAGATATTGTGTCTACCATGAGAGTAATAAATTTTAATTTTTGCCATATCATATTGGTAACCCCTGCAAAGGATGTGGTCGTATAAGAAAATTTTCAGGGAAAAAAATATTTAAGATGTTTACAGTTAGTTTTGAACGTATTTACGTAGTTTATTCTGTTCCCAGCTTTTGATCTTTAACTCATATTTTTCCACCACTTGAGCTAATGTTGGGTCTGGGTGTTATTAATAAAACCACTCAAACAAATGATGTTGGTACTACTCTTAGAAGGTAAAATAATTAAGTATAAATGGGAATAATTATTTTTATTCTACGGGAGTTATAGTGATCTGTATGTATTTAAAAAAAAAAAAAAAACCTTGGTATGATTTAGCTCATTAGCGAATCCTACCGTGATTTCGCATCTCTATATTTAAAGTACGAGTCTGGAAGTAATTTGTGCAAAATCACGGCAGTTATCGTGTTCATAAAAATATATATTATATATAAACTTCTATATGACGCTAGTTTCCGGAGGTCGCACTAGGGTAACGGCTGCAACTGGTAGTCTTTGCTGGAGACACGGTTCTGCTCGTGCGACAACAGCACAGAGGAGGGTGTAGCAACGCGGGCTAAGCTGTACGTCACGTGCCACGGGCCTACAGGTGGACCCAGCCCTGACGCTATAGCTTCGCGGCTTCAGAGACGGTGACGCAGGCAGGAGTGTGGCAGTTTGACGTCTCCGGTGATCAGCACACGCGCGCAGGGCGAGGGCCCGGCGACAGGAGGTTCGCACAAGGAACACACGCCGCAGCGATACCCCCGCAGTCGCCCTGCCCCCTGCCGCTAGTGTCGGCGCCAACCCGCTATCTGGCATGACAGTCACCGACAGTGTGCTGCAACCACGCTCAGTCAGGCACGATGACTTGGCAGATTACATTTCAGGCTACCAAGAGTGTAAAATATAAAGCGAATACAAAATAAATATACTATTTCTACCAAATGACTGGAAATGTTACGGTATGTCCTATTTACCTAATGTTATGTACTATATATTCTTACACAACTTTTTTATTAGACCTTGGATAGGAACTAAGTAAAACCACAGTTCAAGAATTTTAGTTTATTTACTTTGTAAAAAAAAAATGAATTTTGTAATTCAAAATGTAACCAATGAAAACTGTTTGTTTTATTTTTATGGCCATCGAACTTTGCACACTTTATAATTTCTTTAAATAGCTACAGTACGTGAAACAAAACGAACACTGGTTTGAGTATAATGTGCACAGATGCAAAACAAAAAAGATGCCTGGTAGGTTTATTTGTGTAGTGAAAAAGTAAGTCTAGATGCCGCAGGTTCACTGAAGGCGAGCCACTGGGAGGCACGGGCTGGAGGCCACTCACCCCTTGTCGTCGATGAGGTTGACGCTGCTGTTTCTCTTGTCGAAGGCGAAGCACGACTTCACCCTGATGCCGTAAGTGCCTGCGAGAACAACAACACGTCACTTCACTGCCGCGAGCTGGCTTTGCCGCCGAAAGTGAGGAAGGCAATATTTCTCAAACAGCTTCAACAAGTCAGGAATAAGCTTCTTTGAGGCCTTCAGTATAAACAGGTAAATTGAAAAATTACTATTTTCTAAGTTCATACCCAAAATATTTCTTAAAGCTCAGCTCCAACTCATCAGTTGAGTTATTGTATTATTATGTCATTATCTACAACTACGGCAGTTTCTACGGATGTTCCGAAAAAATAAGCATTGCATTTTAAAAATTTTTTAGTACATTTTATAGGCAGGCATTCCTATATATGGCATACGTTATGTGCTAGTAATAAAATTAAGAAAAATTTTAATAATTTATAAAGCCTGTTTTTGCTTGACTGAGCGTTGTGGTCACGCAGCAATAGTCATTTCCTTAGTTTCCACAACTGGGGAATGTCTACATGTTGATTTATACAGTCCCATTTTGGAAATATTTCTTCATTAATAATATGGACTCTGCAAATAACTTAAAACATGATGGGAGATCCCAGCAGAAGGCGTCTACCGTCCATGAATGTACGTTGGACACAATGAGAGCGCAAGGAGCATAGAGGACAACAGACCTTTCACTTCCAGATTGAAGTATATTCCTTACTTTTTCTCAGCAATCTGCCGACAGCATAGGGATGAGATCATAAATTTCATAAAATTAATTTGTTTCAAGATAACCCTCTTTGAATTCCAAAATCGCAACATATTTACTCAAATGCCCATTCAATACAAAACCCACATATGAACTTATTTTAGAGTGGTAGCTATAAATACCTCAAATTGGTGCCTACAATTTTTTAATAATTTGTTTCTTTATAGAATCTACTGTTACATTCAAACACACATGTTCATACAAATAATCAACATATATGTTTGTATCTGAACATAATTTTTACAGAGGTGCATTGTAACAATTATATATTAGACGCTACGCTTTATTTAATAGTTATGTATCATATTAATAATCTTAAAAAACATTGGCCAGACATGCGCAAAACCCAAAGTTAATCGACAAAGGCCTACAAAGAAACACTGGCTGATGCACCCCCTTCTTTCAACAATTTATTTATTTTTTTCAACAAAAAAAGTCGTAAAAGTCAATTTTTTTAAATTTAGAAAACAAAGTCAGAGTTGGTTTTAAGTAACATCATTAAAAAAATTATATATCAACTATGAACATGAATGACGCTCTGGTATTGGTATACGCAGAATAGTTATTTTACAATAACAGCAGTGAAGTGCGTATCTAGAGATTATCTAGAGAGTAGCCTGACTAGAGGAAGCATGCCGGTTCTGGACTGGCACACAAGCTCCACCTGGGCTGCTACTAGCATGTACTGACCGTCGGGACGGGAGATCTCAGCGCGCAGCGTGTAGGCGTGGCTCTTGAGCGCCTCTTGCACGCGCTTGCCCTTGTCTAGCAGCTTCAGCGACACCAGCGACGTCTCGTTGTTGGCGTTCTTGAAGCCCGCCTTGCCGCACGTGATGACGTAGAACTTGTCGTCGGCCAGCTCCAAGGTGCGGTGCAGACGCACGGCTATCGGCAGCGACCGGTCGCCTGTCCTCTGTGGGCACACAGCACGCACGTTGTGGCGTGGCCGCTTGGTCAGACCTTGTCAGCACACGCGTGCTGATGGGAACAGCTGGAGCTTGAATCTCCAGCCATCATCTGCATATCAAGTGGCACGGAGAACAAGCTAATCATGGATGGGCATATAATCAAAAAGTACACAAGTGAGGGATGAATAGGATCATGCCTCAAGTCCGAGTGGGCATGGTCAAATGTACCAAGATGCCGAAGAAGGTAGAAAATGACGAGAAAATTAATGTACTCGTACCATGGAGCTTCGAAACGTATCCTGGTTTGCACATCAACTGGATTGTAAAGCCAGCTTCTCTACATAAAAACCAAGATACATAATCGCAGGGCTTCAGACTGGAGTTAGCTGCTCGGTATTTTAATAACTGTCCAATATGTAATGAGAAAAAAAATTTAAACACTGAAAGCTACCCATACATGAATATGGACCTGGAATTTGAAAAAAGGAAAATTTATTCTTGCATAACATATGAATGCTAAGTTCCAGCAAGCATACTATGACGACAGTCTCTGATACCGAGTTCAAAGAAACAAAGCTCTGCTAATTGTCTTTAATGTTTTCAAACAGGATTATCGAATAAAATCAAAAAATATCGACTTTAGGATCGAACCATTGACATGTGGGAATATTCCTGCCAACACTTAAGCCTTCTATCTAATACTTTACGATCGACTTGCATCTTACAATTGTTGGGACAAGATTATAAGAATTATCTCATAAATACTTAGTGTGGGTGAAATTAATTTAGTTAAAACCAAGAATTGCAGTGTTCTCCAAGATTTTCAGAGCAAAAATAGTTTCGTGCTGAAAGAAATTACAGTCACTTGTGAAGACAATGGCAGGACTTAAACAGCACCTTCCAGCCTCTGTATTCCTGAACACAATTGGACGAAAAAAAGCAAAAGGGACTAACGATTGTCTAACAAAGTACTACTATACTTGGAATACGACGAAGGGAAAGTTTCATACCGCTAAGTAAAAAAAAAAATTACTATTGCATAACTTGTACGAAGGTAGAATACAATTGCTCTTCCCTGCGCAAGCTTATAACTATGTCTGGTGAGAATCAGCCTGTTTACGAAAAGTTTGAATACGAATGGACCTGCTTTACGTACAACTGACAGCTATTGCGGAATTAGTTATTCGAGTGCAAGGAGATTTGTCTGCACCTGTACGTTCCTGCTGTATAAATTGTTACGAGTGGGGACAACAGGTTCGCAAGGGCAGCCCAATTAATTTTATGCAGTTTCATCTGTTACTAATATTTACATTACTGATTAAATTACCAGACTTAATGTCTGTTCACAAATCACTACGTATCTGTCCAGTCCACAGTTCGCACTCCTCACTGTAGCTAGGCTCAACACCACCTGTACACACACACACAGTCTCGCGCCACTCGGTCACATACGCAAGGTCCCGTCACTCCGCGTCGCGCCGCTCACCGAACTCACACTTCATTCCACTCGCCTGTTGGAACTCCCGCGGAGACCGGCGTCACCGCTTTCATACCCATTGGCCATCTTTCTGAAACTGTCTGGAGTGGTTGTGACAGCGCCGAGGAAGGAGTGCGCGGAAACACGGTGACGGGGGGGGGGGGGGGGGGGTATGAGGCCGGGTCGCTCTTTCACAGCTTCCTTAATGACCTCTCCGTTAGTACTCGAGCTGTATTCACTGGGTTGCTGATAAAGTCTTAGGGCTCAGGACACAGCCAACTGTCTGGTTAGCTGAGAGAGGTACAGTGCTGAGGCGGTGACTATGCTGGGTTGGTGGCCCCAGTCGCTGATGATTGCCGAAGCACTAACACCTTCCCGATCAAACAAGAGGGAGTGATCCCTAATAGTTCTGTTTAAATTATGCTCTGGAATGTAATAAATCAAACTGGAAGTTTCTCCCACCCTACCCTAATAGGGCGCATATGTGGGAGGGGAACGTGAGAATGCCGGCCGTAGGTCGGAATAATCTGTCTTCGCATGGCATGAACAAGAGCATCGCGGATATTTTTGTGGCGGGCTAAACGAAGAGTCTGGCTATAATTGCACTGGTGGCTAGTCTAGATGTTCTTGGAACTCTGCAGAAGCTTCTGGGTAGAAGACTAAGTGCACGAGCCGCTCAATGTCAGCTTCGAATTCTTGGAAGGTTTCCGGGCAGAGCTGTTGACGTGTCCTGAGGGCCGTTATATACACCTTGCCCATGTGTCGGTCGCCATACCTCAGCTCAAGAGCTTATACTAGTACAACACAGTCCTTCTGCTCCGGAACTGGTATGGTCTGAGCCAGCTCGAGCGGAGATCCTCGCAGGGCCAGTAAAAGTGCTGTAGCCTTCTCTTCCTCGCCCCAGCCATGCACTTCAGCAGCTGTCTCAATCTGTCGCCTGTAGACAGCTCACGACGATTGGCCATCAAAGGTGGGTGGCTTGAATTTTGGATGGATGTTTACAGCGACTTCCACCTTTACTTCCCTGGAAGAACTCCTCCATTTCTTAGCAACTATATTCCTTGATCATTCGTCGGCATTCTTTAGTTACAGCTACCACTCGCTGTTCGATGGCCTGCTCGAGTTGAGCTAGCTGTTGCACCATCAGTTCTTCATGTTCGACTAGATTCTACTTTAAGCACTGCACCTTGCCTGAGAGTCTTCCATCTTCTTCATCATTTCTTCTTGAGCAGTCACCAGCTCACTCCGCGTGTCTTCTTGTCTTCAATTTCGCTCTTCAAGACATTCTTCATCTCTTCTTGGCAGTTCTTCATTAATTCTACACCTTTTCTTGGCTTATTATTAATTTTTTTTGCCACTCTTCAGCCCCCTGATTTCATCCTTCATTTCGGCCAAGAAAGCCATTATGTTCTCAAGTTCGTCGGCCGACATCTTCCTTGTCCACTTTTACTATCGGTCTATTACTATCACTACTGTCCTGTGAACTACACTATAATTTTACCAACGAGTTAGCCTAAACTTATATTAAAAATTAACAATAACTTCACTACAACTACACTCAATAACTAATTACAGTTGCTAACACTAATTTAAATCTATAACATCTCAATTATAGTGATTTATTTTAACTTTCTATAATTATTTTTTAATTCTCTATTAATTATTTGTAAATAATTTAATTAGGGCTATTCCATTTCTAACACCAAAATGTTACTCTTACACCAAAATGTTAATCTTATTTCTCTGCAAACTCCGAACATACGTGCCAGTTTATTCTTGAATGAATGACACCGTTAACATGCTTTTATTTTTTCAAAGGACAAAAAAATCAAACGATTATACACAAACATTTTTCTTGTCATCATATACGCCCCACACACACGACAGCGATCAGTGTTTGCACGCGTTTTTATTCAACATGTTTGAAAGAAAAAAAAGTGTTTTTAAACTTAACATACCTACAATCGGAAACATTTTTGCGCATAAACACATTAAAAATATTTCACAGATAAATTTAGAAGTCAATACAAAACATTAACAAAAAAACGTTTATAATATCGAATATCACCATCTGTTGAAAAAAAAATGTTGACGCACATCCCAGTAACGTCGGCCCCGACGCGGTGGCAACAGGAAACATTTCTAATCGGAGAGTCTGTCGCCCTGACGCCACGGCTGTGTGGGACGTGATTGGCTTCGAGTCACTTCACTCGCGCCGCACCCGTCGCGCTAAGGTGATGTCAGTGATGTCAGCACTAAGGTAGGTTCATAAATGAAAAAAGTAAATGCACACAGAACACAAGCTCTCGCTGCCGTCGCGTCGAACCTTCTGACTCGCAGCCACGCATCGTGCGGTCGTGCGCAGAGCAGGGAACCCCATATACAAGATGTCCATACAACAATATCCCAGTTTCAATGGTGTATTATAAAAGGTCAATTTAGACTATTTACAACAAATAACACATCAATCTGAAGGTAAACTAACCTAGTTTTTCTTACAAATATTCAATATGTGTACCTTTAGTTGTACGGCACACATCTAACCTGAAGTCCAATTCTTCCCAAACTTTGGTTAACATGTCCGGAGTAATGGAAGCAATAGTCTCTTCAATTCTGTGTCTCCCAACTCTGGCAAATCATTAGGTAGCAGCGGAACGTAGACACGATCTTTTATAATGCCCCAAAGGAAAAAAAAATTGCATGGCGTTATGTCAGGTGAACGTGGAGGCCAGCGAAAAAGAGCTCTGTAATCTCGACCATTACGACCAATCCAACGGTCAGGGACTTCGACGTTCTACCACTCTCGTACAAAGAGATTCCAGTGGTGACGTTGAAATTACAGATTCACGCTTAGCAAACTGCAGAACTCAAAACGCTTTACGCTCAGGAGTTGCCAAGGTAGCGCTGCAAGCGAGAAAACATTAAAACAGTACTCTACAATCAGGGCCGGATTTAGAGGTCTTGAGGCCTCGGGGCAACAGAGGAGCGGAGGCACCCTGGCCCCAAATTATTTTCCAAATAAAATGAACAATTTTTTTTTTCAGTCGAGTTTTTCAATAAATAATTTATTGTGAAATCAAGTAGATTCTCTTAGTATTTAAAAAACATACATAAATATAATCGGAGACAAGAATTATATGAAATTATTGTGGTGGCCTTCCGTTTGTGGGGCCCTCCGTTTGTGGAGGCCCCGGGGCTTTCGCCCCGGTTGCCCTCCCCTGAATCCGGCCCTGTCTAAAATGCATACAATTATTCTACTAAAATTTATAGCTGGGATATTCTTTTATGGAAATAGTGTATATTATTGTTTTTTACGGACGCGTAGCGCAACTGCCAAGGCGGGAGGATGGAACTTTTTATATTTATATATCATACGGCTGCAAGAAATAGCCGATATAAAACGGTTCTGAGATAAGTCGTGCGATGGTAACTGTGTTGATACGTGACCTGTAGCAGCGACTGCAACTAGTCGCCCGGGTCACTGGCGCCACTGGGTCAGCGCTGCTTCCGGCGGGGAACAACACTGCGTCGTGCGTAACGGGCATCCCCCCCTCCCTCCTTGCCAGTCTCCACAGCCCGCCGAGGGCAACGAGACTCGTACAGAGCGCTAACTGTTACTCCTAGTAGAGACCTGCTATTTCTATTGCTCCCGGCTACTACTACCTTCAAACACAGATACACGTTATTACATATTATTATTCATGCCTGGTTGTGTGCAGAAACGATACAGAATATTTTACGGCACGGTCTTACATGACTATTCATTGTCTTTTGAATATTATAAAAATACATGTGTTAAATTTAAAAAAAGTAGCAAAAAATAAAAGATTTTACAAGCTAAAAATGGTACTTAAGTGGTTATAAAAATTGTTTATGCTGTTTTAGAAAAAGATTTTACAATTGCAGGAATTGCTCATGACAGAAATTTTCATCTGGTTTTTGGCACATACTTATGCATCAAGCTTAGAAACGAATATATATCACCTATAAATACTTGTATGTACCACAATTCATTCCACTGACAGGTTACCAGTTACAATACTTGTGTTGACGGTATATGGTCTAGACACTACTAACAGGTACTAGGTATCGACCTTATGTTTACTTACACGATGCTGTGATGTTATACTTGCTATTCAACAATATGAACAGTAGCTATATGGGGAAAGCAGGAAAGTTTCATTGTGTAGCTTCACAATAGCTGCCAACTGTCGCCGCTGCTACTCCACACTGTCACAATTGCATAGGATGCTGTCACAGGCCATCCCTGTCTCGCCCTACTCCTGGAGCACGAGGAGACCTCGCAACAGCCAGGCCTCTGGGAGACCACATTCCGCCATGTTTCAGAGTTTCAGAGGTACTGCCTCACTGTGGGCCCGTGAATAGCTTCGAGACTAGCTGTGTGTTCAGACACTGTAGCATCGTCTGCGTTACGTGACTGGTTCACTTTCTTTCAAACTCATTGTCTATTGTCCACACACGAATCACAGCCATTCAGCGCGGAAGCATAAACGCATCCTGAATGGCCTGGTCAGATAAGTCAATGGTTTCTCTTGCAGGCAGCAGCCAATCACACGGAAGGAACCGCTAGCGCAGTCTAATGAGCAGTGAGACATTTTGGTGTAAAATGCCTGCCCATAGCCATGCATAGTGACCCTATCGTGTCGCAGTATATTTTCCTAGTTGGCTCGACCTCACGGGCCCACATAAACTCAAGAAATGGTAAATTGCAAGTTGACTCTGTTTCTAACGGCACGTAACAACTAGGGACCAACAAATCTTTCTGTTATTTAGAACTAGGATGGACTGTGAACGGATGTACTTTTGAAATGTTCTCATTGTCACACTAAAATATCGAGAAGTAGTGGACTTTTAGAACTCCAACCTTTACACACAGAAATTTAAGCAATGATATGGCTTGAAAAAAGAAAACTTAACATTTTATATTTTGGTTCTTATTTAATTATTTTAATACATTTTTCTTAAGTCGATTAATTGAAGAATTCGTTTAAATAAGTCATAAAAATATTATAATATACATGAAACACTCATGTTAAGTTTGTATCAAAGATACATTACAAAAAATCACGCGTTTAAACCGGAATTAAATATAGACTATTTACAATTATTCCTGCCGCTTTTGTGTGTGAGAGGCATGTCTGATTACTACTGAAATGATATACATTATTGTAGCCCATTTAAGAATTAAAAAAAAAAACATCTTTTCATAGCTCTGTAACCTTGTGTTATTCTATCTTAGCTTGAATTTTTTTTTTTTAAACCTGGAAGGATTATGGTCGCTCGTACGACCCACGCTGTCGCACGCAACATCGCGAACTGAGCAGGTTCCAGACGACGGTGCGGTCACACGGCACGCGTGTTGTGTCAGGGGCCAGGCGCAGGGCAGGGCGGTGTGGCGGCGCTGCGTGCCGTGTCTGCTGGGACGGAACACCCCGCTACACCGGCGCTGCGCACAGCCTGGGGCCCGGAGCGTGGCTGGAGACCGTCTGCGTCACAGGGTCCAATGCCCTCTGTCCTTACTGGCAACTCTTCTCTTCTTACCGGCTGCTGTCGTAGCAGGAAGCTCGTTCTGCACTCAACTCAGCCGACGAGGAACACCCGCTTGGATACAGAACGCCAGCCTATCAAGCACTTGATCCGCGAAATTTTTCCGTTCTTTATTAATCGTGTGTGTAGCACTCATTCGCTGGATACAGCCAAACTTCCCCCTTCAAACTTGATTTCGTAAGGCGTGCGTTCGTTATTCGCTTGCAGTTCATGTTGGGTCAGATAATTTGTAATCCTCCCTAATAGATATAAGTCGAGTAAAATAAATATTTCTTCCAACCATAAGACAGAGAATTAACAGCGTGATTTAATACAATTTCTTGGACATATGTCATTGCAGTTTTGTTTGTCATGGGGAACAATTAATGAATGCAAAATAAGAATTAAAAAATGAAAATATAAACACATATAGAACAAACATAAATCAGCTGGTATCAGATAAACCCAACTATGAACCTAAAAAGGTATTATGGACAACACATTGACAGCACAGATGAACACATTCAAACTTAAATGTCTGTCAGCACAAGAATTCCGTGGAAGGAATTTAGTAATGGAAAAAATAATAGAAGCACAGACGACCGTTTCCACAAAACATTGACAATGCAGCAAATATATTAACACAACGATGAAAATAAACAGATATTATGAACAACACAGCGTCAACACAACAGTAAGTTTCTTATGGGAAAACAGTTGCGACGTTTCTGGGACTGGAGTATGTCCAAGAAATTGTATTAAATCAAAATTCCCCATTGAAGAATGAATCATTTAAAGAACGAATGAACAGCATGTTGCATATGCTGATTGGTAGAGGCAGGCAATTCCCGCGGAAACATGTTATTGCTGTAAAGATAACCGTAAGACATGCCAGCGCCAGCGGTGTCTTCCTTGTATATAACTGGCGGCCGTCTGCAAGAGAAGCCATTGCTTTATTTCGCCGGGCCATTCAAGAAGCGCTTGCTTCTGTACATAATTGTTGTGATTCGTGTTTCGACAGTAGGAGTGTGCTTGAAAGAAACTCAGCCAATCACGACGCGACGGTATTGTAACCCACAGCTGGTATTATTGCGAGATACTGGAGTGAGCCGGAGGTACTGTGTCTGGGCGAGCAGGGGCGAGGGCGTCGTCTTGCCTGGCGGTCGCCCACCCCGGGGCTTGCACCAAGGACAGCGCTCCTTGGTCGAAGGCAGACCGGTCCCCAGAGCAGTCCCAGGGGAGTGACGGAGGGGGGGGGGGGGGGCATGAGTGTGGAGAATGCCGCGCTGAAAGGCCGCGGCTGCAGGCCAGGTAACCTCGCAGCAGCCACACGGTCAGGCGAATCAGCAGGGACTTGCGCTGCACGTAGAAAGATTTCGAGACTTCCTGTGCGTTAAAACACCGTAGTATCGTCTGAGTTTCGTGAATCGTCGACTACCTTTCACTTACACGCCCTGTTGGCACACGAAACACAACCACTCACTGCGCAAGCAAATGCGACCTGAATTAGGTAAGTTAGAACAGGGTGTCCATAAAACAATGTCCCAGTTTCGATGGTATATTATAACAGGTTAATTTAGACTATTTACAACAAATCATACATCAAAATGAAGATAAACTAACCTAGTTTTTTTTACAAATGTTTTATACGTGCACCTTTAGTTATACGGCACACATCCAACCTAAAGTCAAATTCTACCACATTTTGGTTAACGTGTCCGGAGTAATGGAAGCAATAGCCTCTTCAATTCTGTGTCTTAACTCTGGCAAATCATTAGGTAATGGCGGAACGTAGACACGAACTCTTATAATGCCCCAAAGGAAAAAATAATAATCGAATGGGCGTTACGTCAGTTGAACGTGGAGGCCAGCGAAAAAGAGCTCTGACGTCTTGGCCATTACGACCAATCCAACCGTCCACGGACTTCGAAGTACAAAGAGATTCCAATGGAGAGGAGCTCCACCCTGTTGCCAAATAAAGGTTACAGGTTCACACTCTACTAATTGGGGAATTAATCATTCTATCGCGCTGCAAGCGAGAAAACAACAAAGCAATATTCGCGCATGCACTCGTCTAAAACTGTTTGAGTCACTTTTTAATTGTTTATTGTTTAATTTGTTTAATTGGAACCTTGACCCAACACTCTACAACGCTCACATCTGATACTATTACAATGTATAACTGGGACTGACATACTGCACAAGGAAGAAGTGCCTGTCCCTGTGCAGGAGCGTGTCGGCTGCAGCACTCACGTTGTTGTAGAAGACGCCGCAGTAGTCGGGCTCGCCCTGCGACGCCCGCAGGTTCACGCTCAGCACGGTGTCCGCGCTGCCGTTGCCGAAGCTCATGCAGCTCTGGGAGCGGTAGTCCCTGGCCTGCAGCGCGCCTGGGCACCGACACACACCTCAGTCACTCTCGCGCTCCAGCAACACTCCAGACACTGCACTGCGCCCCGGTCTGTCTTGTGGGCTACTGGGTTGGAGCCACGTCCCTGCCTTGTCCCAGCCTACTCCGAGGGCGATTAGCAACTGAGGGCCTGCCGTCGACCCGGGGCATTTAGTGCGCGTGAGACCACTCTGTGCATGTGATTCCAGATGCAACCCTCCCCCTGTCACATCACATGGGGTGACAGGAGGGATGCGAGTACTGTGGTGTGACTGGCCAAGTATAGTGCGGTGTGTGGAGTTAAAGTTAAGCTTCAAAAAAATATATTAATGTCTGACGAGAGAAGTTCCACGCCAGTAAGAACGCTAACTGGTGTAATGAAAGAGTCGTTTAAGTGATCATTAAAAGCTTGTACGCGAGTTGTAGTGAAATTGACTAGCTTGTCTCGGATATGACATGAAAAACTGTACGCGCCACTCCTACAACGCCAGTATCAGGTCTGGTATTCTGTCACAGTATATTTATTTATGTCTAATCACAGCCGAGCTGTGGTTGGTCCCTATGGGTGGTCATAATTGGAGGAAGGTCTAAACAATCAGGATGTGTCTACTTAGCAGGTGTAGCGGCCTTTAATGGATGGTGACCCTTCATAATTATGGGAAAACGAAACATTCCAGATATATTTATTTAGTACCCATTTTCTTGTTCATGTTATTGGGGAATTATTTTTATTTCTGGATGGCTTCTCAGATCAATCCGTTGCTATAGCTGGGAATATTTGCGACGTGCTGGGCCTAGTTAGAATTGATTATGCTCAGTTTCATTGCAGCTATGGGCTATGAATTAGAAAATCCTCATGTGTTTGATTTGCAACATTAACCAAGACATTGCAACACGTCGAGCGCGCCATAATGTCCATGTTCAACCCAGAAGTCAAGAAGAAGTCTTCGCGAGATGTTCAATGAAGCCAAGTCCCGCAGCGGCGAAAGACTGTTTCGCCTTCCAGGACTCTCGGTTTGAATCATGTCCGACTATACCGACCTCGGTCCCCCACGGTTCCTGGAAGTCCCTCCATCCAGACCTGGGAGAGAAACTCGCTGTGGGCCAAAACCAACCGCACCAGTTTCCTTTTGATTTCATCCTCACCACCGACCTCGCTGTGCCGAGGCGCTAAGAGGGTGGGATAGGAAACCAGAGACGCCATACATTTGCAAACAGAATCATCAAACCAAAATGTTTTGACGAATGAAATAAAACACATTAGCAAACTAAGAGATTTTCTAAAACGATAAAATGGTTTGTATTTGCAATATTATTACAGTTATAGTCATTCTCAAAAATTTATGAAATACAAAACGCCAATGACTTCACAGAAAAATATATTTGTAGCTGCCAGTCACTATCTACATCAAGCATTTCACTAAATTATATTGTTACGAGCGTACTGGAGGCTAGGTCGAGGTGGGCTAGACAGCCGGGTCGTTAGCCCCCGCGTGGGACACGTGACGCACGACCCACTGACATCTCGCAGACCTCTTCGTATAACCCGGGTCCTCACTCCCCTCTCCCCGTGGGCCAACCTTCCCCGGCGCTTTGTCATCGACCCTTCAACCGCCTGGGGAATTCTGCGGGCCTCCGGAGGACGCCGCGTGGAGTGGCGTGACTGGAACGCCACTGTTCTGGGTGCTTCGGGCGTCGGGTCGACCCTCATGAAGGATGGCCGGTGGGTATAAAAGCGGCGAAGCAAGCCTCCGAGCCAGTGAAGTGCGAGTGCGCTAAAGAGCATGAGTGACCCCTTGTGAGGGAACGCGGACGACGAGTGACGAGTGCATCGGGACTGAGAGAGTGCGACATACGAGTGGGTAGCGCGAGACAGTGTGTTGTTCAGAGGTGCGAGTTAAGAGCGAGCAGTAGGGAGAGCCACTATGGAGCCGAGCTACAGTGGGGAGAGTGACCTGTGGACTGGAACAAATATTGATTATTTTGTGAACAGACATTTTGAGTGCTGTATAATAATCAAGAGTGTAAATATTAGCAAAAAATGAAACTTTATGTAATTAATTGAGCTATCCTTTGCTAACCTGTTCCCCACTCGTAACAACATTTTATGCTTTTGTGACGCTGATGTTCGTTACTATTCGACATTCTCCAGGTGTTGCTAGCACAAAAGTGTGTGGACTTTTGGCTGAATTGGAGCTATCCTGGCCCAGCGTAACTACATTACCCAGTATAAGTTCACCCGAGTTGGCGCAATAGGCAGAGTCGACCGAGTAACATGAAAAACACATGACACCACACAGGCCTGCGGGTATATACACTCGGGTCATCACTACCAGACTGCCGCAGAGACTTTACAGGCGCCACCCGCCGACCACACAGAGAAGGACGACGACGGCGAGAGTCCACGACGCCGTCCCTCGAGAAGTCCGCCGCGGGAGCTGCGGGCCGAGTGCCGGGTGTCCCCTGGCACTCGCTGAGCGAGCGTGTACTCGGAACTGCCGTTAGCAAGGGGAGGGGGCTTCCCACAGCTGAGACTGTGTACTCGCTGAGCGAGCGAGGAGTGCAAATACCGGCCTGGTCAGCACGCGCACGGAGAGGCTGCGTGGCATCGCTGGGGTTCCTTCGCGGCGGGAGCGAGCTGCTGTGCTGCAGCCACCTGGGGCTCAGCTGCGGGGCACAGCAGGACAACAAGGGCAGGTACAGACTTGTTGACGCCCGCACAGCCGCGGGGGGAGTAGGATCGCTGTAATCAACATGTATAGTGGAGATGGCTGAGAAACCAAGGTTAACAACAGCTGTAGCCTTTAAGGCCTTACAGAGGTTGGACATGGTGATAAACTGAAATGCAAACCAAACTATAGTTGCCAGACCAGAATGTTACGGCGTGTCCAGATAAACTATTAGAAGCTGGAAGTATACAGTAAGCAGGTAGTTAATATTTGCAATAGCTGTACAAGTTAACAGTGTGGTAAAATGTGGAGTGCCTTTCGTAACAGAAGTTGTATGTTATTATTATCGTTCGTTACATATGTGTGTGTAACGGAGAACGGAGCCGCGGCGGAAGTAGCAATGTGTGCCTGAGTTAAGGCTGTAGGTCATATTGTTGTTTAAATGTGGACTAAATTTGAATTTATTAAATGGGCTTTTGCAGCCCTGCTGTTGTCCCCAACCTTTTGGGTCACAACCCCCAACACTTTAAAGAGGACATTTTGAAAATCAAACAACAGTAAATCTTATAGCCTCAAATGTTTTGAAACTAAGATGGCGTCTTTCTCATCCAATTAAAAACTAAGTAAAAACAACAAAAACACGTCCACTGGATGACACAGTGGACGGGGTTAAGTAGCTTGGCGCATCAATCTGGTCAGCTGTTTCATTTGGAAAGTTTCACTCGATGGCCTAGTTTCTTCTGGGTACAGAGAGTCGCCACTCGAGGCGCAATGGTGGCATGTTCTGCGCGAGGGAGACCCAGACTGCGCGTGTAGCGGTGGTCTAGTGCGGGACATGCCGCCTTGTCGCGACGAGGTGAGGCAACCGGAACTAGTGGGTTCCTTACATAGATATGCAAGCCTGAAGCTCTTACAAGGCCAGTGGTGACGAAGCGGAGTGTGCGAAGGAGTTAACACGGACTTTATATGGAGGCAACTAACATTTTATCAACACAGGGGATTATCGCATTATGCATGGAGTGACGATGCGCATAAACGCACCAGTGTGAAGCGCGCTTGCAGCACTGACAGGCGGTAGTCACCGCAGTTCACATGAGTGAGGCGTTATGCGTTGCCGCCACGCTGAAGGTGCTGTGTTTGGACACCTAACGTAAAGGCTGGTAAATACTAACAACGTTAGCCCCCGTCTATATTTATTCCACTTAATCAATACTCACTCTCAATAGGATACTTCGACTTTATTTCGTGGTATGTTCAACCTCCCGGCTGGACTGCAGTCCTGTACACACTTAGTTCTCTCGTTAGGTGACGTCATAGATTACTCCTCTTCCGAAGTAAGTACCTACCCCTCTCGCATTATGCTTAAAGAGTACTATCAGCCCGTGACCACCGAGCTTTGGCGGACTGCTTACACTAGCCGACATGAAGTATAGTAAGTTCAGCTCGAAAATAAAATATGTATTAAATAAAACTAATTATAATAATTTTTAACCTAGCATTATTAATACCCTAAGGTAAACAAAACTAAATTTATGCAAGACCAGTAGGTCTCGTGGCATCATCTTAATATACTTGTAACTGCGATTGTATTAGACCATTGGCAGTATTGAAACGCCTCAAAAGTAACTAAACAAATATCCAAAAATTTGAAATTTAAATGGTCCAATAACATGCAATGCAGCTGGAAGGTAATATATGCAATCAGCAACTGAAGAAAAACGACTTATTCGTGGAAAAAATTTGCATAGTTCATCTTGGTACCAGGGCCACTTAGCGTATAAGGACTGGCTGGTGTGCACACGGATTATTATGAAGCCCGATTTGCAAGAGAAGTGTGCAAGAGTAGCAGGGCCACTTACCATAGAAGGACTGGTTGGTGTGCACACGGATGGTCATGAAGCCCGCCTTGCAAGAGGCTGTCACTGCAGGGGAGAAGTCCTGATCTACCAGCGCCATACAGCAACCCTGCAACATTCACATTTGCCAAATAATGTTAGAAACTTCAAAGTTTATTGTAGAGCTCATAGACGTGGTGATTTTTGAAAATCTACAACCCTCCACACTACTGGCATTTTATACCATTAAAAATATGTTTTCAAGCATTTTTTACATTGTAAAAATATGGTACAACATACTCGGGCATGTAGCTGCCCGTAGGTGTTAATTTTCCACATGTACAGCTGTAGAAAGCGGAGTAGTTATTAAAAGCTTAGTCATTTCATAAAATCTACTTAATAAAACTCTAATAACACTGAGTGACAACTGTAGACCTACAGAATTTAAATTTAGAAGAAATATTCCTTCAGTACCCTGATGTTCCTTATAATACAGAGCCATCAACTAAAAACAAAATTTTCCTAAAATAACCTCTAAGGGTGATTTAGCCCGAGCAACACCGAGTAATTCAACTAATCTTGATACAATTCACTACACTTAGCTTATGTCTGTAAAGTATATTTCTTGGTTGGCTGGGATAGGCAGGGCATCTCTCTCAACTAGTGCCCGATCAATGTAAATGTGGCTGCTGTACTGTTTTGAATGTTCGTGTATTGTATTAGCCAACGAAAAAAGTAATCTTCATACATATAGTAACATACAACTGTCTTTGATCTTGATGCATCCTATATATACCTACACCCTAACATATTGCGTTAATTTTACAAGCATGCTGTACTTCAAGCACATGTATTTTTTTACGTCTCGTGTGAGTGGACCATCGTTAACTTGAAAAGTGCTAAAAAAACCTCGAGCCAGTGGTTAGCATTGGAGATCCGCAAAAAGCTCGATATCTTCTGGCGCCGGGAGAGACTCCGCAAACATGTGCATAATAAAGTCACCATGTCACGTGTTCATTGGCCACTGCCACATTCCACCGCTTCTCCAGATCAGTCACGATTCGTCAATGTGTTTTTTTTAGGCATTTGTCATTGGTTTATAGTCCTTCAGGGCGTGTCACATATCCCGTGATTTAATTAGTAGGATCTTTTTCGTGTGCATACATTTTTAATCTGAACTGTAACCATAAAATAACGTGAAATTTGCGGTGTTGATTAGTGAGAGACGGAGATGACGTGACCATTCCTCGTTATGTGTACAGGACTGTGGATATACCAAGAGATGATAGGATCGCTATAACAATAATACAACCATGAAAACACCCCTGCGCTGGTTAGTTTGTCGACTTCCGGGAGGCCACGGTGTTCACCGACCAGATACGAAGTAGACATTATATAATGAAAAAGGCGCGATGGCGCTGACAATAGCGTGACTAGTACCACGCCGTCATCACCACACTCGTCACACCTGGCCGCTGCGAACAAGAGGAGGTCGTTAGAACTGTTTACAACTCGGACACGCGCCGACGAGAGCCGTCTGCCCGCCCAGTTCTGGTAAACAAACAAAACCTCTGAAGCAATACGGCATGCGCACGCGTCAACAGTGTTGACTAGCTTAAAAACGTAAACATACAGAATGAGTCACAATTCCACTGCCAAATTTTGGCTGCAGATTCACCACGAAAAAAAAAATTCACATTATATATACTACATACCTATATTCGAAAGCTCGTCCGAAAACGGGTTTAAAATTTGATATTGGAGCTGATGACTTATTTATTGCAATTTAAAATTGAACAATAAGCGTCTTGGTAACATTTCACTGAACGAAGTCCTACAACCATTGCAAAACTTGCCAATGTAATGAAACGATATCATTTAAATAATTGGTGGCAAAACCCTTATTACACACATTTTTTTAAATGTGTTGTACCCCAATGTGAGTGGGTATAATTCATACTTAAGCTGTAGTGCTAACACATAAATGTTTAAAGAGAACGGGGGAGGGGGGAGGGAAACAGAAAAATGTGTTAAAATTTCCTTGGCTTGCATGACAGGTATTAAATACTCGCAATGTCCAAAACTGCAATCAAGTGTCTGCCAAATGTAAATTGGCTGCTGACGCATTTCACCTGCTCTCATGGTCGTGTCAGTTTTTAGGGGCATGTCTGGTAACCCGCAATAAATAACGAGGGTCATTTAAGTGAACACATTTTTGCAATTCAGACTGGAATTAAATATCAGGAATTTTTGTATGTGCACGATGGGAGACAGATCGCCTGGCTCTTACACCAGGGGCCGCTGAGCTCGCGGTGAGCACACCCGCGGCGTTGCACCACGTCCGGCATGCGGCGCATGCGCCTTGCTTCCTGTTGCCTCACCGAGCGCGCGGCCGACCTTGAGGGTGCCTAGCACGTGTCGGGGGGCACTCACGTCAAGAGGCCTCATAGACTGACCGGCTCAAGGCTTAGGGCTTCTTCACACGTCCCAGCGCGACTACCTACATGACCGAGTGTGGACTGTCCTTGCCGGCGCCTTGTCCAGCACGAGCTGCGACCAGACCAGCGTGGAAGAAGTGCTTGTGGTACGTGGGGCTTTTAAAATAGCTCCATATTTATAAGAACATTGCAATATCTTCAGTTAGGATTTGTAGGATTCGTTTCTTCGGTCCCAGTAGGAATACGAGTAGCTCTACAATCGCTGTCACTGGAGACAGTCCTACCACTGAACAAGTAGCAGCAGACTGCCAGTCGGGCCGCCGGAAGAAGTGGTGGTTGCTGGTAGCTGGACAGCTGTTCCACGCAGGAGTGTGTGTGGGCCTTCACTCGGTCTACTGGTCGAGCCGGCCTGTAGTCTGATTGGTAGGGGCAGGCATTTTTCGCGAATAAATCTGGATGCCTATTAGACTGCAACAAGGTATACCCGCACCCACGGTTTCTTCCTTGTGATTGGTGGCCATCTGTGAGAAACGTCTTTGCCTTATTTGACCGAGCCACTCAGGACGCGTTTGAATCAGAACTGAATCGCTGTGATTGGTGTGTTAAAAGTATACACGTACGTACCTGAAATAATCTCACCCAATCAAGAAACACAGACTATGCTAAAGTGTTATAACTTTCAGCTGGTCTCGGAATCTTTTCGCGAAATACGCATGCCCCTACTGATTGGTCACTCCCCACACTGGCCGGGCTGATATCTGCTAGTTCGCCCCGGTCAGTGATTGGCGGAGTGTGCTCAGCCACGTTGCTGGCTAGTTGTGCCAATTTAGTGGCGATAATCATCGCATTTTCACTTCTGACTGCTCAAGCAATCTTAAAAACCAGAACATTTCTCGGATTAAATTCACAATCTAGTCTATTTCGTAGTATGTTCGATCATCAGTATAAACTCGACAGTCCTGTACACACTTGGAGGGATGGTAAACTCTTTATTTGGTTGTCACTTGTGTTGGACGCCCTGTTAGTCTTCTGCTGATCCATAAGTAGAGACCTGCAAAATTCGCGGATTCATTGACCTCTAGGATAGACTCCACAGTCCTTTAAATACTCGCGGAAATGACGCATGTTCATTGGCTACTGACGCGTAAAACGTCTCAACTAGGCTGTCCTTAATTCGGCACTTTCTTGGTTTAGTGTTTCCCATTGGCTCACAGTTCCCCGGATAAAATGTGGGCCAATCGCAGAAGCGGTACGAAGGTATAGTTGTTTTGATGCTAGCCTATCGCGAAATGAATCCGCGAATTTTGCATGTCTCTATCCATAAGGGTCCGCTGAACTAGCTCAACGATGCTAGAGCATCTCGAATTGTAAACGATGGTCTGATCGCTAGAGACAGAAAAAAAATCGTATATTTATTGCACAAGAAACTAAAATGTAAATAATTATACCTTCGTGCTGCTTCTGCTATTCTCCCACAGTATGTCTGGACGACTATGGGCCGATGAGAGACCGTCAACCAAAGAAGTTTTGAAACACAGGCTACTGTTAAGACATGTCACAAGTCAGCAGCCAGTGAACGGGTAGGATAGGCTCGCGTGTACAAAGGACTGTGGAGCCTATCCTGGAGGCCAATAACCCTGGCCACACAAGCGGAGAGTCACCTAGAAACGTGTGGGTGACAGCGCTGAGGTTACTGACTTGCAGCAACCCACCGAGGAGCACGGAACAGCCTGACGAGACAGACCTCGACTGTCTCCAGGGACAGGCGGTCGAGGCCAGGGGGGGGGGGGAAGCGTGGCCTGTGGGTTTCCTCGGAGTGCTCCACCGGCAGCCCGGCGACACGCTTATCCTCGGTCCACTCCCTTTCGAGGACCCATGCCGCAACACTCCCTGTTAGTTCAACAGGTTGTATAACTCGGGATCGGAAACATTCGCGGTTCCAGTGAACTCTAGGATGGACTCCACAGTGATCTACACACTGGAGCAAATATCACCTGCTCATTGGCTGCTGACACGAGAGTCGTCCAGCCTGGGTTGCCTGTGGTTGGACACTTCCTTGGCTGATGGTCTCCCATTGGCCCAGAGTCCACCAGATAAACAGGGAAACAATAGCAGAAGAATTGCGAAGGTATATATATATATAAATTTTAGCATATTGCGAAATGAATCCACGAACTTTTCCGGTATCTCATGTATGAGACAACAATTCTTTATACATTGGGACCAGCGATTTCTCGTCCAAACATTTCCACACTACGTATGTGGTAAAACACTGTAGCATCGTCTGAGTGCGTGATTGGTCAGTTCCTTCCAGGTACACTGCCACTGACGACACACGAATCACAGCCACTCAGTGCGGGAATCTGAATGGTCCGGCCAAATAATGCAGACGCCCGCCAATGACAAGGCAGAAATTGCTGTCGCGGACAAACAGTATTGTATATTGTAGTCTAATGAGCGTTCAGATTGTTTCGCGAAAAAACGCTTCCTTTATTTTATAGTTAAATACTGGAAACATTTCTTCGTTGAGCAGAGCTTACACATTTAATATTCCAGTAACATTTTCAAAAGCTGTTCCGAAAAGAATGCCCTTTTTTTATTACTAAATAGAAAAGTACTTTAGAAATGTAACGAACAACAGTTGGCCCTTTTTTTAATTTGTTTGTTTATGAAATATGAAGGACGATAATTTTACCACAGATTTATCCCGAGTTAACTCGGCCAGTCATTATGTCGGCGTAAATATATTATTCTTGCAGCGGAAATGCAAATCATGTAATATTTTGTCATATTTTGTGAATCGATTTTATTTCGAGTAATTAATTACGTTTGCATTAAGTAATAACATATTATTTGTAGGAAAAATTCCTTACAAAATGTTGATGCAAAAAGTTAATACAATATACACTAATGAAGTGAAAAAAAAATATTATATGTATTCCAAAATTACATATGCCAGTAATAAATGGCCAAAATATTAAATAAGAACAATACAATAAATAATATACATGAAACAAAGTTTACATAAGTAAACATTATTTGTCACACACATTCTGGAAAAAAAAAACCATAAAAATGTCCCAATACGAAAATAATGTACATGAATAGAGTACATTCGTACCCGAATACAAAAGAAAACATCGCAAAACGTATGGCAATATCCATGACAAAACTCATTTAAAATATAATAAAATATTCAGTTTATATATTCATACAATTATTTATGAAATACGCATACGAAAACGAAAGAAATTGTTTACTTGAGTGTCGAAAAACTCGCGAAAAAACAGTACCATTGCTATTGTCTCTGATCACTGCACTGTGCACGGTAAGGTAATGAAATCTAAATAGATACTGCACCCTTTCAAGGAAAAAATAAACTAAATATTTGTAAACAAACAGGTGTAAGTTACGAATGTTTCATGAACACGCTTATCATATTGCGTGTCGGCAAGCGCACAGAGCTGCCATCTCGTTACAAAGCTTGAAGTGTACACAGATAGTCGATATGTGACGAAATCTACACGAAAAAAAGTAAACTGCAAGAGCGAAGAAACACGACGGAAATATTCGGGATGCATAACGGACAGCAAAGTGAATTGTGTCACGAGTATACTCGGGTTAGCATAAAATTACCACTTTATATAACCCGAGTTAAATCGGGTTAACATGTTAAGTGGTTAAGATATTATCAAAGACTTTTGACCTGCGTGAACCCTTTATTCCGGGTCTCCAGGCCCAGCTGCTGGGAGCAAGACTGAGGGAGGTAGCCCCCGTCAGGGGGGAGGGGAGGGAAAGTGATCAGGCGTCGCCCACGCGTCCCGACGCCGGCCGAGTCACTTTCACTGCCCACCGGGCCTTCCTTACATGGCGCGGCGCGGCGCGGTGTTGCCAGGTCTAGCAGCCGGAATACACTCCAGAAAGGGACAACACTCGCCAAACTCTAACTTAACGAGGTGCGATCAAAAAAATACCGTGAGAGAATTTTGATGGCATCAACTGCTGAACGCTACACCTTTTTGAAGTAGGTAATAAGACCGATAGCCTGATCCGTTGAGATAGTCATTGTCAAATTTGAACAAGTTGTGACATGTTAGTCTTCCAGAGCCGGAAGAGTGAGGTCGTGTTTATCGTGTCTGTTGCGCATCATGAACAGAGACTCGGAACTTTGTCTGGCCTAAGGGTAGAATTCAAAATCATAGGTGTGCTCAACCCAGGTTTTCTTTCCCATTGGTTGGTTTCTTAGCGAGAAAACATTTTTATCCTTCTATACTAACTGGGCATCTTTGGCTCACGGTCGTAGAGGGACGTGACGAATAACTGCGGTCCAATCATGAACACAGTGCGAGTGTGTAAAGGTTTGCGACTTAATGAATGCGCGAAGTTTTCGTGTCTCTAATCATGGATTTAGAACAACTCGTTAACATAAAGTTTTGTTTGCGAAACGGAGACCAGAAAAATGGGCCGTGCTTAAAGTAAAACGTTTTGACAGCATGCCCGACATTGAGAGGGCCACGACGGAGCCGCTGAAGGCCCTTCCAGGAATACTTCCAGTCATGGAATCAGCACTGGGATAAGTGCGCATCTAAAGCCAAGGAGAGTATTTTGAAGGAGATTAGTTCATTTTTTATGTATGCTTATTACTTTGTACGTAATAATATTATTCACAGTATTTTTATCACACCTCGTAGAACTAGAGATATTTTTTTTTTTCGCAAAATGTTTTACGCTATGCGCTAAGATAGTCTGCAACACACTGAAAATTTTCTCTCTGTAAATATGATATTAATTACTTAACAGACACGCTATTGAAGTCTGTCATCCCGAGCATATGGCTTGTCTTGGCATCAACAGCAGCATGACACAAATACTTCAAGGCTGTTGTTAGGCGGACCTAGAGATAGGACTCCCGCCATTGTTATTTTTATAATTCATGCCCAATGTCTTACTTTCTATTATTTTCTCATTACTAAACCCAATTTAACCCATTTCGCTCCCTAACGAGTGCGATTTCGTAACTACACATAGCCTATGAAATTATTATTTATATTGGGTTACCTTTGTTTCTACTCTTGTCCAAATTCGTTCAGTATTAAATGCGTTATTGAGCAAAGACACATCCAAATTCCCACGTTTATACCTATATTGGTAGAACGTTACAACAAACTTTAACAGCCGTGAGGAACAACAGTTCAAGTCACACAGACGCCGACTGTCAGGTCAGACTTGTGTCAACAACACTACCACAATACCATTGGTCGGGGATGGTATTTTTGAGAAATACTCATCAGACTTCAACATGGTATGCCCCAATGTTTTCTTCCTTGCAATTGGTGACTAATTGCCAGTGAAGCCATTGCCGTATTTTGGCCGTGCCATGCAGGACTCATTTTCTTCCGCACAAAATTAAGATGATTTGTGTACTGACAGTAGACATATTTGTGAAACACAGACGATGCTACAGTGTTTTACAAGACAAATAGTTTCGAAATGTGTTCACGACAAATTCATGCCCTTACAAACGGAGTAATTAAATAATTGTTCAGTACAGTCCATTATCGTAAGTTTATAAAAATTATGTGCTCTATATTATATTCAATTATGAAGATTATAGAGTTATGGTAGACAAATCTGGTTGAAAATTTTCTTTAGAGGATTTAAAGACTAGACGTGTGTTTGAAAACTGTACCATGATCTGTTTTACGTGATTTGTTGACACACGAATCAAAAAAATGTTTTGCTGAAGCAAACGAGCCCTGAATGGCCCGGCCAAATAAGACAATGGTTCCTCTTGCAGACGGCCGCCAATTACAAGGTGCAAACCGTTGGTGCGGGCATACCTGACTGCAGTCCGGTGAGCGGACATATACCGGTCCCTAGCGATGGCATGTGTGGGCCCCGACGCGCGGGTGTCAGTGGTGCGGGGCGCGGACTGTACCGCCGCGGGACAGTCACGTGCTGGGCGGCGCCCACACGAGGCTGGCTGCGAGGTCGCCCGGCGCGGCGCGAACATGGCCGACCTCGGCGCCCCTGGCGGGCTGCAGCGCAACTAGCGGCCTGAGCCTGGACTCCACAATCGTGCTCACTGACCACACAGCAAAGAAGATAAAGAGTGGCAACTCAATGCTAAAACTAACGCTCATAATTTATTTGGAAGACCGAGAACCGTGCGGGATTTTGAGGCAAACTAACAACCTGAAAATCGGTAATTTTTTGAAAGTAAATGTTGGTAACCTTTTTACTTTTGGTGGTCGTTCGTTTCTGGGAATATTAACCATATTAAGTTTAAGATTATTTATTTTTCAATAAGGAACAACTAAAATACCATGTGAAGAAGCTTTATATTTTGTTTTAGATATTTATAACTGCATAGCCGCAAAGTTTGAGTGCTTAAAATCATAACCTCATTCTTAGTCCGTTGAAAAGTTACATTTGGGGTTTCGTTTGTCAGAGGACGCAATTTTATTTTTTTAAATATGAAGGGGGGGGGGGGGTTAGTGTAAAGTTAAATCCAAGTTTGTGGGGTTGCAACCCTTGTCCCACGGCCGCCATCTTGGAAAAAGAGGTACAAATGGGTTTTACCTTTTAACTCCCAAACTATAGGTCTCAAAAAAAAAAAATATTGAACATTTGTTGTTGCAAATAAAATTATCTACAACTTTTGTCCCGTATTTTTTATACGTAGAACCATAAATAAAAAAGTTATAAGCGAAAAACCATAAACATTTTTAGAAAAAAAAATTCTATTTGTCGATATAACTTTTTTCTAATCATTTTACAAAAACATTATATCAGAACATTTTTATAGATGTTGTTTTAAGGAACAATTTTTATTATAAACATTTTAAAATTTATTTATTAGTTAAGGTTTTACAGCGCTGCAAAACGAATACTATTCTTCAGTATTCATAACTATACATAAATATAAATATTAATGATTTGCCATAATTTTTAATCATATTTTTTTTATTATGATAATCTATTTAATTAATGACAATGCAATATTGTTATTAAATAATTATTGATTTGACACTCCATCACAAAACTTTGGAATTATTGACTTTTAAAATATTTTCAAATCATTGAGTGTCATTACCGAGAATAATGCGCAGGTAGAAAATACCCAAGTGACCGTTTGGGAATAAAAGAACATCTGCCTGCTATTATTATTATTATTATTATTATTATTATTGTTATTATTATTATTATATTTTGTTGAAGTTGTTCCTCAACAAGAGAGTTGACCCTGCTTTGCTCACTGTCAATGGTGAACGTTTTTTATCTCTTTATATGATGATAATAAAGATGATAATTCTCTTGACAGCCAAATATACAAACAATTCGCCAAGTCAATGAAAAAGAGTACAAAAATATTGATGCCAGTGCAGAGCTCTAAACCTCCAGCATACCTTGAGCTTTTAAAAATAATTTCTGCAGATGCAAAGGAAACTGTGGAGCGATGTGTGGATGTCGAAAAGCAGGCCTGAAATGCTCTGCAGTGTGCTTCCATTGTTCTGGGAAGACTTGCAGCAACATAATGGAGCTCTCGAAATTAATTGAAGAAAATGATTTTGAAGATGAACCGCCGACATTGACGCCACTTCCTTCTCCGGTTCTCCCTCAAGCATTTAATATAGAAAGCCAACCAGATGCTGAGCCGCAGCCTGGTCCATCAAAAAGACCGAGGACAAAGTAGTTGTGATTTAGAAAATCACCATGGATTATGCCAACTGGGGATACCACGTAAAAAAACGCGCCTCCAGACTCTACCTCGTAGGTGGTGGGGAAGAGTCAATAATTAATTAATAACAATATTTCATTATCAATAATTAAAAATATTATCATAATAAAAAGAAAGAGATGATTAAAAATTATGGCAAATCATCAATATTTATATTTATATTTATGTATAGTTATGAATACTGAAGAATAGCATTCGTTTCGCAGCGATGTAAACCTTAACTAATAATAAATTAGAAAAGGTTTATAATAAAAATTGTTCCTTAAAATAACATCTATAAAAATGGTCTGATATAATTTTTTTGTAAAATTATTAGAAAAAAAGTTATATCGAAAAATAGATTTTTTTTCCTCAAATGTTTATGGATTTTCGCTTATAACTTTTTTACTTATGGTTCTACGTCTAAAAAATACTGGGCAAAAGTTGTAGATAATTTTATTTGCAACAAAAAATGTTAAATATTTTTTGTGAGACCTATAGTTTGGCAGATAAACCGTAAAAACCATTTGAACCTCTTTTTCCAAGATGGCGGCCGTGGGACAAGTGTTGAAACACCACAAACTTGGATTTAACTTTACACTAACCCCCCCTTCATATCTAAAAAATAAAAATGCGTCCTCTGACAAACGCACGCTAAGCCCAAAAAATGTAACATTTCAATGGACTATTTCTATTGCAAAAAATACACACGAGCAAAACCAAAGCCCATACAAGATTTTGTTTTGCAGCCATGCTTAATTCATTGTTACCAAAATAATTTAACGCTGGTAAAAATTTTCGAATGTAAAACATTTGCCATTATAATCAATACGCCACACTGTTAATACACCATTCCATAGATTCTGAAGTAAGATGTTTGTAAATATTCTGTTTTATATAAGTTATTATGTTTAAGAAAATACTATGTTTTCCTCATGTTTAAAACTTAATTACTGATGCTGGCCTTCCTCAAGCACACAGACGCGCCTGTCACTGGCTGGCGCGCATCTCCGTCGCCAAGGTCTCGAAGTCTGCTAGCGCGGGCGCTACTAGAAGGGAATAACAAATCTTAAAACATTTATCATTTCCACCAAACAAAGAGAAAGAATTTGAAAGCAAACAGCAGGCAAATGGGTTTCTATCTACCCCCCATCCCTTTTCCCAATTAAATTCTGCTAAAGTTCTTGGGTTTCACGATGGTCCAAACTCACAGGAATTTGCAGTTTTGTGGTGAAATATACGTGGAATAATATATACACCAGGTATACAATGCTTGCTGTACCATAATGCCATATAAGCACAATACACAACTCATATCGGTTGCAAAAATTATCCCAAGTGCAATTTTCACCTTTGGGGTGAAAAGCTTCTCAGATCTTAAATACAATACTTTCGAAAGGGCCCTCCAGCTTGGAACAGTACTGCCAAAGTCTTGTCGTGCCGAGAATAAGTCAGATGTTCCTGAACATGAGTTGGGGCGGGAAATGGCCAACTCCCAATATGTTAAGGTACGATTCTCCGTGACAATGGCCCACGAAGTGGTTGCAAAGCTTCACACGATATTTGTTTATAAATACTTGTAGTTTTTTACAAACCCTGAAGACAGAACAACTGTGGCAGAAATACAGACCAATGATTATTCCTTTGAGAACTGTGAAATTTGTGACAAGTTGAAGACAGAACAACTGTGGCAGAAATACAGACCAATGATTATTCCTTTGAGAACTCTGAAATTTGTGACAAGTTGAAGACACGAGCTATACTTCGGGTAGCAATATGAGCCCGGAGCCTGATTACCATCGCGTTAGAAGAGGATGAAGCTTGCTGTCTTGTTTTTGCCGTGCGAAACTTCGGGTGGGTTATCGGGAAGAGGAAAAGGCCGGTTTGTTTGGCATCCCCTGGGCTAGCAGATGCTTCATTGTGCGAGGCATGAGCACGTGACCTGCCGGCTGGAGACGCGCTCTGTGCCGCGCTTGAGACCACGAGTCACCGGAGTTCCCGTCGGAGACTCACAGCCACGGAGTAGACCGGTGACGTCACAGGGCCAACAAACAACGAACAGTTTGTGTGTGCGTTCAGCAAACTATCGTGACCGTCAAGCATTACTTTTTTTCCACTCATTATTATTTTAATGTATTATTAGTATTTTAACTTTCTTGTCTGAAGCGTTTCAAGTTGTTGCTGATTTGTTACGTGGTTATCTAAATTTAAGAGCAGTAAATACAATTTTTGACAGCATTGATGCCAAATGTGTATATTGCCAAAGCAAAACTGAAACCATAGATTTAGAGAATTGAATTTACTACAGTAACAGCTCTTAACCTCAATTTTTGTTTACGTGAAACTTTAATTGCACTAAGTTTGGTTCCCTAACACATTCAACAATGTTAAAAGAAAGAAGGGCCACGAAAATTGCACAATATTTCGTACTTATTACAGCTAAATTACATCGTTAATATTATATTAGCTTCATAACAGATACATCACCGGTGATAAAAATATAATTCGAAATTTGTGTTGATACACAATGAATACGATATAGGTATAGCGTCAAAACGTCATCTACAGACGGAGTTTAAGGAAAAATATTGTGTTAGTACTCACACAGCTTTTTGTTTCGTTGTTTACCGTGGCGTAGAGCGCATCTCGTGCTGACGCCTTGTCTAGTTGCCACTTCCGGCTCTGACTGACTGACATTTGTAGCGCAGCCGTTATGGCGTGAGCAGGCAGTCTGCGAGTATAGAGCCAGGGGCTGTTCACTGCCTACCCAGTTAACAACACTATCCACAGCTTGGCATTCTCTAGGCACTGTTGCTAACGACATACTAGTTAAGGTCACAGGACATGGCATCACGGCATTATGGTCTCTTTGACATTTAACCATTGTAAGAAAATAGCGATAGGTTTTTCAAAAATAAATATTAAATAAGTAACTTACATAAATCTTCTTTATTTAGCCAATAAAAGTAGTATTGTTATTAAACACTTCAAAGCAAATTATTAAAAATACTGAAATGCAGGTAAATAAGTTATGAGTAAAATTTAACTTTTTTTTGCGAATATTTTGAAGATGTAGTCTCGTCGGTGTTTATATGACAATGTTCTTGGAGCTTAAATATATCTCATTATAATAGGCCTTTTTTTCAAGCTCATTAGACTGCAATTGGGTGTGTCTGTGCCAGCGGCTTTCTTGTGATTGGCGGCCGTCTGCAAGAGAAGCCATTTCCCTATTTGGCCGGGCCATTCTGGACGAACTTGCTTCCGCAATGAGTGGCTGTGGTTGGTGTGCTGGCAATGTGGAAATGCGCCGGAAATAAACACAGACAACCACGAAACCCAAATGGTTCATAAGTTTTGACACGTAGCTGGTCTATAAATCGTGCACAGCTCCACTCATGACATGTGTGCAAGTCTAACCGGGGGACGCAGAGCATGTCGGGTCCACTCGGGACCAGAGCGCACGGCAACTGGCAGCTCTATAAGCGGTGTGCCGCGTGCAGCCGGCGACGAGAGCGATGCCACGGACCAACCGTACTGCGCATGTGGTGACGTCAGCGCGGCTGAACTGGCGGTCAGCACAGACATCCCGACCAGAAGGTTCATCGCGTCGCGGGCGTGCGAATTGTGCTCTTTAACGCTGGTTTAATTGATCAATTGGTTATATAAAAAAAATTCTTGTATTTTTGAGGGTTTACTTACTAAATTCGCTTGGGAATTCGATTAAATACAACGTACAATGAACGTATATTAAATGAGGTCCAAACAAAATCTTCTCAAACACCTGTTTAAACCAACGTGTTAACATTTGTGTTTTCGTATATCGGGGGCCATTTTGATGGCAAGAAACATTATATATTTTGTTTGTTTCTGTTTGTCGCGCGATATTTGCTGTCGCATCGCCTCCTTCCGTCGCGTCGTGTCTCGCTGTCGTGGTTCCAGCCCGAGGCGCCAGAGCGCGGGGCGGGTAGCAGAGTTGTGACTCTGCCAGGGTTGCCAACACATTTGGTTGGAAATTCTCTAAACCGTTTATACTTTTTTCCTTAAAATCTGGTACTTTCCCTTATATTTTACGTCAATATACTGTTTTGCATATAAATATTATTAGGGGCATGTATTTTTGCGACAATATTTCCAAAGCAGCTACGTGTTAAAACATAGTAGCATCGTCGGGGTTCGTGATTGGTCGAGTATCTTCCAGGAACATGCCCACTGCCGGCATGCAAATCACAGCAACTCAGTGCGGAAGTGAACGCGTCTTGACTGGCCCGGTCAAATAGGACAATGTCTTCTCTTGCAGTCGGCAGACAATTGCAAGGAAGAAACCGCTGACGGGGGCATACCGCGTTGCAGTCTAATGGGCGTTAAGATTTATGTTTGCTTTGCGGTAATTACCAGCCCCTACATATTATACACCCAACCTTTTTGCATATAGTTTTAACACAAAGTGGCTCTAAAAATAAAACATTCCTGCTTTTCTTCACCTAGTGTGATTGGATCATCGTTGATCTGGTACAAGATACAAGGAATGTAACCTAAAGAATATAAATAAAACGAAAACCTACGTAGACATCAAGGAAAATATGACATATTTTATATCCTGAAAAATTTTAAAATAAAATGACTACAATCAACATATTGCAACGTTTTCTTCTTTTTTTTCATAATTTTTTTTGAATGAAAGCAGGTATAAACGTCTGAAAAGTAGTCATTCAATTGAAAAAAATCGCCCATTGAAACGAACCCAATGGCTATAAAAATGTCACTATTTATAAACAAAAAGCAAAGCGTTGCGTACAGTAAGAGTGGCCAAGTTGGTAACTCTGGCCCTGCCACAGACGCTTCGTGGCTGCCGTGCTCTGATTGGCTTCCCCCCCCCCCCCCCCCCCCCGGCGCCGTTCTCGGGCCCAGCCATGGAGTTAGCGACTGTCGAGAGAGGGAATTATGTGATGTAGTTGGAGCAAATTATAATAGGGACAACAGAGGCTCGTAAGAAATACGCAAGACAAGTGATGTCAGAGAACCTGGCAGCGTGGAGCGTAACTACGTTTTAAAAAAATGTGTTTTAAGATTGTGAGAGTAATGACATCTAGCGGCGTGGAGTGAAAATAGCTTGAAAGTAATGCATTAAATTGTCTCGCGCTTCGCCAATGATAACTGGTCAGAGTTTCCCATATTGTCGTAAGTATTACGATATTTGGTTGGAGTATCTTTCTACCTCATCACCGGAGACGACATAACTGGGGGGAAAGCTGGGGGGAGGGGGGGGGGCTAAACTGACATAGTAATATTTACTATAGATATTTACTTGAATATCGTAGTATCAGAACACAAAACAAAATTATGTTGGAGGGCAGATGAACTTAACTATTTGCATTGAAATATACATGTATATCGTCATTATTTAAAACATTGTATTTCGCGTACCATCCAACTTGCAATGGTGCAGTGGTACATACCACTGAATTATGGGACAAACACCTTCTAGATGGCACGTCTGGCCGCACTGCCGTGGAAACCATGGAGGGAACCCCCGCCCGAACTCGGGGAGTCGCGACTGTCGCCTGCCGGGCGCCTGGGGCTGAACTCTTCAGCTGATCACAACCACAACCCAGCAGGGTCACTGCCCGGGAATATCTCCTCAAGTCTGCAGCAGTTCTGTCCTGCCAGTTATGTTAGTTTTGCTGTTTGTGATTATACAATCTCGTCAGCTGTTTCAATTGTGTTTGATATTCGTCTTTAATCATAAGTATGTAAAACAAAAAAAAACTTTGGTACATAATTCCAAACAGCTAAAGAACGATAAAAAGAAGCTCACCAGTCTTAATCCGTATTATCCTTGGCTTAATGCCAAAGACCCGAAGAAATAAGGTAAGTTATTTATTAACTTATTTGAATACCTAATGTAACAATGATATTTTAAATGTTGATTTCTTATTTTATTTGTTGTTATAAAAAGCACTGCACTAGAACTTAACTAGGGCCACGTTTAGGTCAAATTCTTAATTTTACACAACATTTTTAGGGTCCGTAGACAAACAAACGACGTTTATAGTTTGCTGCGCGTCTGTCTGTCCGTCTGTCGGTAAAATAGTTTTAATTCGATCTTCACTTATACGATTAAGATGAATCTTGACAATGTGTGTATAAAATTATTGTACTATTTATCAAATTATAGGTTTGTGGACATTTACTAATAACATACTTGGAGAAACGGCAAATTAAACATCGCTACTTGCTTTTTTATTAATTTAGTATACTTCATTCTGAGAGAACAAGGTTTAATAAACACCCAGATATAATATATTATTGATAAATACATCAATAATTAAAAATACCGATTTATTTGTCAGGATATAAAAATCTTTTTTTATGAAAATTATAAAACGATACACCATCTATAAAAGAACAAAGAGACCTATAAAATAAAAATTATTAATGTTTATATATCTAAAAAAAAAGACGACTAATTGTAATTCGTTTAAAAAACAAAAAAAGGAAAATGTTTCCGCCCAACACACTATCTTATTACAAAGCCGTTTCGCTCAATTAACACTATTCTAATACTAGCTGCAATACCCGGCGTTGCCCGGGCTGAACACAGGGTGAAGGGGACCTTTTTCGAAATCATATGTAGTTAGTAATTGTCTTCTTAATTTGAATGTCAAGTGTGAAAATTAATTTATATCACTTTCAGATCCCGACAGACGTTGTTCTGCAAGTTTATAGTTATTTACCTGGTCTGTATGTAATTTAGACTTTATAAAGCATTATAAAAAAAGCTGAAAAATAAGATATTACTAATATTGAAAAGATTCCATTATCTAGCTAATGCTCGGTCTGCATTGCAATGCCTCATTCAGTTTTGTTTTTTAATATGTTTGAAGTAGTTCCACATATACTAATCATCTATCCATCTCTCTATATATATTTATCTCTTTCTACATTTATATACATCTATGTATCTCTATCTCTATATCTTCTATATATAAGTCTCTATATAGATCTATACATCTATAGGCATATCTCTTTATCTAACCCATTTCATTCTCTATACCTCGCTCTATCTCAACTTATCTCTCCGTCTCTATCTCACTCTCACTCTCTCTCTCTATATATATATATATATCACTCTATCTCTGTCTCTCTTTTATATTTAAATAAATTGTGTCATGCGTGCTCACTTATACAACAAAAACAGACGAAGTGCCGCTATATAAAATGAAATAAAACACATTTTTTGACACGATTCGTGCTCCAACTATTGAAAAATAGTTATACCGTCTCAGTAACCTTCATGGGCATGCGCATAACAAATCACCAAAATTTCATCGCAATCGGATGAATGGTATAGGAACGCATACGGCACAAACAAACGAAAATTAAAGACATGACAAACGCATCAAACGATGGTGCATTTAAAATTCAAGGCAACTCTATCTATTGACGAAGTTAAGAACAAAACTGTTATTAGTGCCTTTATTTTGCTAGCCGCTGCGAGCTCCACTAAGCGGACTGGTCTCACCAAGGAGAAAAATATTAATTTGCCAGACCTTACTATGTGTATGATCGTGTGTCAGACATAGAGAAATGACACTCACTCACTATTTGTATGTCTATGACCTATGATTTTTTCTGTTATAAAATGAAATTATCACTTTTTCACTCCCTTAGGGATGGAATTTCATATTAATATGGGGTCTATGTGTTAATCCAGGTTATAAGCTAGCTGTAGGCCAAATTTCCTTCAAATTCATTCAGTAGTTTTTACGTGAAAGAGTAACAAACATCCATCCATACTTACAAACTTTCGCGTTTATAATATTAGTAGGATATACAGCCATAGAGGAAATTCACTAAAATTCAGATTTCAGAATAGTATACTAACAGCCTAAACAGAAATCGCATACTTAGATTTACTCATAGATGAAACTTTGGTTTTGTTTTGTAGATGGCAGCAGTAGCAATAAGGATTATTAATAACACTCAGTTCATGAGGTATGCGTAACTGGGACAGAGATTGAGACGGCAAGAAGCCAACAGGAAGAATTTCAAATGCCAGCAACGCAAGGTATCTATTAAGATTAGTCCCAACCATGCACTGTATCTGAGCAGCATTTTACGATGTTGGAACATCAAAGGCATTTTTTTTATAATTTTTTTTATTTCTTAGATCCGACAAAGGACCTGGTCCAGGGTGAGCCTGATATTCATTTTTTTTTATTTCAGAAACCCCAGAAAGTGGCCTGCGGCCTTTTCAGATGCAGTAATGTGCTTGGTAGTGTCAGGATTATTGAACAAGGGGAAGGTAGAGCCTGATCTAAGTAACACCTCAAGAGATAAAAGAAATTTAACCAAAGACTGGTTCACCAAAATTTTTCCCGGTGGCCATGGCTAGCATACAGTCGATTAAGAAATGCTTTGTTTTGTGAACCATGACAACCTTTTTTCTCGCAAAAAATGTCTCTTTTGGCCAAGGAGGAAGGTTTTACTCAGTGGAAAACGTTTAGTGAAAAGGATTCCTGAAAATGAAAATTTATTTAACCACAAAAGTGTTTTTCTTATGGGAAACATTAGAACAATCCTTAAATAAAAGACCTGGTATTGATAAAGCGCTGCAGGATAAAATAGCAGAAAAGGATTCACATGGAGAGGATTTTTGTATGTAATAATTAAAGTTATTTACATTTAGAAAACGATGAAATCATTACGAGGTTCTGATAAATGCCTAGACATTAGCACCATAGATGGGGCAAGGTTTTATATTCAACAGAACTGGTATCTCAGTGTCATACCCAACTACGGGAGCGCATTCGTTGCCATAAAAGGGACTAGTCAGCTACTTTCCTCTTTATATTCAAAATTAATATTCAGAAATATTTGAAAAAATAAGAGATCATATAGTTAATGGCGTCAAAGCTTCACAGTACTTTTCCATGATGTTTGACTACACGCTCGATTTAGCCCATTCAGAACAAAAGTCTGAAGTTCTTTGTTAAGTGGATATCACCAAAAAGGCCATGACGTAGTGGAAAGTTTTGTTGATTTTGTGATGATTAGTGAGAAAACTGGATTGGCTCTTTCGGAATTGAATTTAGGAAAAAAAAAAAAAAAAAAAAATGGATTAGATAAAAATAAATGCAGATCAAACATTGCTGGTGTGTACAAATAAGTTCAATCTCGTATTAACGAAGTAAATAGTTTGGCGTATTTCGTGCCATGTGCAGCACATTCGTTAAACTTAAGTTGATGTGAATGCTGCTAGGTTGTTACTGAAGGCAGAGCTCTGTTTTGGCCAGCTTAATAATTGCCTGTGCAATTCCTCTATTTGCTCACCAATTAAGTGGAGGTTCTAGTAAAACATATCTCTCAAACTACAAAGCAATATTGAAAATATGTTAGACTAAGAGCTAAGCTGTAGCTGTGATGTATAACCAACTAAGAAAAATAATTAATTCTTTAAATGATATCAGGACTAGCCAATAACGACGCCTGAAACAAACATGGAAGCTACTTATCTTCTAAGAAATTTGAAAAGGTTTTAATTAACTGTCCTCTTCTGTTTTTAACCAAGCCACATTGACACTGTCAATAAACTTATTCCAAAGAGAAGATCAGCAAAACATATTAACCGAATTAGAATCAGAAAGGCGGAATTAGAATCAGAGAAGCGGAAAAGGTAAGTCTACATGCTCATTTTAAAGAAGTACTGGGAGGAAGAAGATGCGGATGTTTAATTAAAAGGGCGAATATGAAAGCTAGCCTATTTATTCTCAGTAGAAAGATTCTTTATTCTGTTGATTATATAAATAATAGATCGGATTATGAATGAACTATGATGTTTCAAGCCATTCAAAACATTAATAGTTTATTTGGTTTCCTCAATGGAGCTAGGGTTGAAACATGAATGAAGAATTTAAGAATTAAGAAAATGGTTTAGCTACCACATACAAAGAAGACTTAGAGACTAGCTGGCGATAGGAGTGGAAAGTTCTTAGTGGCATGCCATGGATTTAAGCCCTAATCTGAAATCAGCTACAACAGATCTACTGCCGTTAATACATACGAATGATCTTGACGCGTACCCCAATATGACGACAGCATTGATAATTTTACTCACAATACTAGTCTCAGTCGACTCAAATTAAATTAATTTTAGCAAAATTAGCTCAGAAACTTAACAGAACAACAACGACTAACCAACCTGAGCATCATATCAATAGATCACAAGCTAGTTTCAAAGCTGTCTTTTGAGGACAATGTAAAACTTTCGTAGCCAAAAAAAGCCCGTAAAGTTAAATATTATTACAAGCGTTCCATGTTTAAATTAATATTTTCTCACACTTTGTCGATACACTAAGAGATTGTGTAAAATATCTAAGTATAATGTTTGAGATAATAATAATTTAAGAGTAAAATATGTTATTCCTAATATTAGCACTAATTATCGTAATTAAATATTGTATTCTGTATGTTGATTCAGCATACACATTGTCCGATATCATTTAATAAATTTCATTTATTTTGCAGTATTTATGATAATTGTGAAATAATATACCAAACATGCTGCTCCAAGACTATTTGTCAATTAAATATATTAGAATTAACGTGATATATTATCTTGTATTAAAAATGAAATGACTGAAAATAAACCTATATATTTACAATCTAATTGAATCAAAATATTTATACTAGTGTGATAAATATCTGGTGGCGAAATGAGGTGTTGTCTGGAAGTGTTTTGGTTCGGTTGGTTGGTTGGTTTGAAATTAAAAAAAAGGAGCCAAATGAGTTTTCCGGCCTGCTCATCAGCCCCATATTGCTTTTAGAACCATGTCAATACTACGAACACTACACTCGGGTCCACAAACACGCCGTGTCAACGTGGTAATGCACATGGCCACCGCCTGGCCTCAGCGCTGTGCGTCGACGGTCGACAGTCGCCACAGCAGCCCCTGCAGAACACGGACTAACAATGCCGTGGACACATTCTTGTATTCTGCGCACGAGGTCGTAGTAGGATCGTGATTGGTCAACACGACTGTCAATATCAGTTTCAAAGAACAAAAAGCTTCACTTCAGCTGAAACAATTTTTATTAAAGTTATTATTATATTCACAGCTGTTTTTTGATGTAAGTAGTAAAAATTCTTTAATTCACTATATAAGAAATATTAAAATACATGCTGCAACTAAACTATGGCATACAAATGCTTAGTTGGATTTATAACCACAACAAGATGCAGCATGGCGCCATTACATTTGTTTTTGACCTTTTTGCTGCCAAATAAGCTGATCAATATTGGGACTGGTATTGAATAATTTACAGCATAACCTGAGTCAGTATGTGATTGAGGAATTTCAGCATCCATCAATTCGTTCCCATATAAATAAAATTTTACACACTTGGCGTTTAAAATAAGTGTAAAATTGCCTTCCACATTCCTCAAAACTCTAGGTGTAGGGTAGGCGAACAAACGCATACATTGTGTATCCCGAGCTTGGTAATACAAAGTTTCACGTAGGGTACATGAAAAAGAACGATATTTGATTGTATTTTCTAGTTACAGAATATCTAACATTTTGTTTTCTAGCACGGTGAAATTTTGCATAATCAATATTGGACAAAATAGGTGGACTATCACCGTCGAACTGAGGTTTCGTAAAATCTATGCCCATCCCCCTAAATGAACCCTTTCCACTCTGCGTTAAATCCACGCAACGTCGGCTACATCAGCCTGTTAGCTATAAAAAACCTCAATCAAAATTCATGAAACTAAACAAAATTTAATATTTTTCTAGTACACGAACAATATCGGAGCTCAAAAAAAATATATAAAGTATTTTATTAGTTACACTTTAAACCTATAATGTTTTACAAAATTTTAAACAAAATTAAAATAACTGTTGTTAATATATTAATACCATATAAAATTAACAACACAATATTAATCTTCTCAATGGGCACAAATTCTGACTTGCATCGTAACGGAATATCACGTGCTTTACGGACGTATAGGGGCGCCGTGTTCCGCCTAAAGTATTTAGACAATGATTGCGTATTGAAACACTGCAGCGTCGTCTGTGTTTCGAGATTGGTCGAGTTTCTTCCAGGCAGACGCCCACTGTCGGCCCACGAACCACAGCAGTTCAGTGCGCGAGCAAGCGCATCCCGAATGGCCCGGCCAAATAAGGCGATGGCTTCTCTACTGCAGCCAGCCGCCAATTGGCGCGGTGTATACTTGATCGCAGCCCACACGCGTGTTTCACCTGACAAACTAGCGCAGGGCCCACCAACCCCACCAGTCTGCCCTACGAACAACTGCGGGGTCCTGCCCTCCGGAGACTGCCCCGTCGGCAGCGTGACGTAGACTTTTGAAACACACATTATAACACTAAGTATATGTTTGTATATTTGTTTTTGACTAACCGACTAAATCAGTATGTAAATACTTCCTACAAAAAAACCTTAACCTAATTGAGCTGATTCAAAATTATTATACATAATATTATCAAATTATAATGTTATTAAAAAGTTTTTTTTTCCAGTGACCAGGTTTCCACCACGTCAAAGATTCACACGCTCTAACGTTGTCCTACCGAGCCTATTGGTATTTTAAAAGAATATATATTATTATCAATGTAATTCCAGATTTCTTGAGATTATTTTTCACTATGACTATTTTATTTTACAAAATTAATTTCGGAATGGATCCACTATCATAAAGTTTAATTTGGTACGCCAATACGTTTGGTATGTCTCCAAATGTTTACGAATGTGACTATATACGGGTTTATGTTGCTACAAGTAGGTCCACTATCTTGACGACCTCGGCACCGTGATTACACATTTCCGTTCATTCGACTTCCGTTTCATTCATAAAGTACACCTACAAAATGACGTATACCGAGAGCTAAGATATTTATGCTTAAAAAAAACTTACAGCTGATTAGACTGCAAGCCCGTGCCAACGTTTCCTTCCCTGCAATTATCTGCCGTCTGCGAGAGAAGCCATTGCCTTATTCGGCCGGGTCATTCAGGTCGCGTTTGCTTCAGCACTGAGTGGCTGTGATTGGTGTGTCGACAGTGGGCGTGCACCTGGAATAAACTCGGCCAATCTCGAGGATAGTGTTTTGACACACAGCTGGCCTCGAAATATTGGAAAGGAAACAAAAAAGCCTTACAGATAGAGTTACGGAAATAACGTAGAATCATTTAGTCGCAAGCTAGAATGCAAACACGCATGCTACGGCACCGTGTCCATGATTGGACCGCAGTTATTGGACACGCCCCTCTACGACCGTGAGCCAACGATGCCCAGCTAGGAGAGAAAGAAGTAAGCGATCAGGTAGTGCCAATTGACTAGGATGAAATTGTTCTCGCTAATAAATCAACCAGTGGGAAAGAAAATTGGGTTGAGCACACCCATGACTAATTCTACCCTGAGGCCATAAGAATCCGCAATATTTCAGGGTCTCTTACTTACACCTATGGCCATGTATTTTTCGCGAAAAGATTTACAGACCAGCTATGTGTTAAAACGTTTAGCATTTTCTGGTGCATATTTACTGTCGGCACACCAACCATAGCCAGCCAGTGCGAAAGAGAACACATCCTGAACGGCCCGGCCGAACATGACATTGGCTTCTCTTGCAGCGCAGGCAAACTTTACTGCAGTATAATGGAACCATCAGACACTTTCGCGAAAAAAAAAAACAAAGTGGATGCGCCTGTTTATACCCTTGCGCTGTTTCTGCCAGTCGCGCTCACAGTTTTTGTGTACTCTGGGCCAATAAGAAACCTTCTAACCACAAGCTGCCCAGTTGAGACGTCTCACAACGAACAGGTGACATTTGTCCCAGCACGCACCGCAGGCTGTGGGGTCCATGGTGGGACGGTAGTGTGGAGGCTGCACGCAGAGCTAGAGAGACGCCCGAGTGTCGACACCGGCAGTTGGCCAGCCTGCTCGCTCGCCCACGTGTGGGTGCGCCCGGCATGGAGGCGGGTTGGCAACACCGGCCCGCCAGGGACAGTAGTGTGTGGGTCGCCACGAGAGCTCCGACACCAGGAAGCGAGGAAGATAAAGAGTCGCAACTCAATGCTATAACCAACGCTCTCGTTTTCTTTGGAAAGCATCGAACTATGCGATATTCATCGGCAACTTAACAACCTGAAAGTTTCCGAAAAAAAAAAAGTATTAGCTACCTTGATTTTTTTTTTTTGGTCGTTCGTTGCTGGGAATATTCTCCATAAATGTTTCGGATTATCTATTTTCCAATAAAAAAAAAACAACCAAAACCTATGTTAAAGTGCTTTATCCTTTGTTTCAAAACTTGGAAACTGCATAGCCGCGAAGTATGAGAGTTGAAAATCATAACTTGAGCTTCAATTGCTAAAAATACACAAGACCACACGCCTGCACATGCGCGCATGGCAATTTCTATCAAGATAATTCAACACTGTTAAATACACCATTAATACACCATTCCATAAATTCTGAACTAATAACATTTGTGAAATTACTTTTTATGATATTTAAGTCAATGTGTTTAAGAAATTCCGATACTTTCTTTATATTTAAAACTAACTTTTTGATGTTGGCATTTCTCAGCCGCGCAGTTTTTTTGGTGGCCATATTCCGCCTGTACAGTTGCTCCCCCTGGCCGACACTGAGAAGTCAACAGTGCAGCAGGACGTACGTGGCGCTACCCCGCTAGCTGGAGGCAAGAGCGGCATGGTCCGGAGTGGGGATATTTCGAACAACACGCCCTATCGGTCACTTCATTTTCTTTTCATTTTGCAGTTATTTAAGGTCTATTTTCGTAAATCTAACGCGATGCCTATCTTCCATTTTATGTTTCCTCTCGAGTATTCTACACACTTATTTAATTGATTCCACCCAAAACGTTAAAATGTCACGCAAATATAAGTAGGTATTCATGACCATTTGCAGCTCGAAAATATTGTTTAGCAACTATCTGGTGAGAAAATTTATGACCCAACAACAAATGCAACAGATACATTTAGTATGCATTTACAGTAAAATCCATTCATTATATAGCAATGAATAGAAAATGAACTAACCGTCTCAGCGTATGAGATCGAGCGCTCAGTCAAGTTGGTTTCCTGAATTAAGGATCAAAGATGGCAGCTGCAGTGAAACAAATTTACCTAGCAGTATTGGTGTGAATTGTACGCCTTCATAATTTAGGCCATTTGACAAGGCAAACGTGCTTTGGAATTAATCCACATAAAGTAGCGAAAGAATATTTGAATGACCTTTTTAATTACTATAGGAACTATCATTTCGCAATATGTTCGACCACCAGACTAGAATACACAGCAGTGCTCACTCTCGAGGGATGGTAAATCGTTGGCTGCTCCGACCTAAGGGAAACCAAAAACTTGTACATTCAATAATTACCACTAGATAAAAATCTTGGTAGGGAGGTCCTATCGGATACAATAAAGGCACATGAATTTTTAACTGAAAAGAATTCGAGACCAGCTGTGTGTTAAAACATACTGTAGCATCGTCTGTGACTCGTGATCGCGCGAGTCTAAGGTACACGCCCACTGTCGGCATTCAGTGCTGAAGCAAGCGCGTCATGAATGGCCTTGCCACATAAGACAACGGCTTCTCTTGCTGGGAGCAGCCAGTCACAAGGAAGAAACCACTGGCGCAGTCTAATGAGAGACCCTTCTCAGAGACCGTGAACGCAGATACCTTTGAAGGGCACTTGGTGGGTAACCTATGGGCGAGATTGCGGAGCATGTAAACATGCCACGTAGTCGCAGCAGGCAGGGTTGCGAGTAGCCGAGGCCCGTATCCGACCAGGGGGAACCTGGAGTAGGCACAGATCTGGACTGAGGACAGACATCAGATGTTTGCGGTATGGAGTGTAGTGAGCGGCAGGAACGACACCAGGCCGCGAGTGTGTGGGCGCCATTGTCCCTGCGCGCAACTCTCTCGCCTCTACCGGTACGAGGCCAGTTCCCAGCCCGTAGCAGTCCCTGGAGGTCACTGTTATGCAGGGGCGCGAATCTGTAGGATTTACAAGGTGAAAAGGGGAGGGAACAGCGAGTGTTGCGCAAGGTGGGTTTTAACCCACACAAGTCATCTCTGGATAGGGTGCTTGTACGTTGTATACTGCCCATACGTTGGCCTATATGCATCCAATAAGCAGAAAACTTGAAAGTATTCAGAAAGTTTTCCGCAAAACATAACTCTGACGTTTACGTTTATCAACCCCGTTTCACGGTCACGATTTTGCTTGTGCAATAGGGCCCCCTCAGTGAGGGGCCCCTTGATTCCAGCCCGCCCCCCCCCCCCCTTTTCATCTGGATCAACATCCATGCTGTTATGTACCTGCGTTCAACACCGTTCAGTTTGCTAACTTTTTGGAAGGCGTAACTCTATACAGGTTCGTCAATATTGACATAAGCTATTTTTGTCTTGTTCGTGTGTTTACGTACTCATCATTGTTGTCCATTCTTGCGGTTTTTCTTAGACAGTTAGTGTAAATCAGCCATGGTGTGTGATCAAGAATTTAAAAAAAGAAAGCAAATAATAGAACTTATGGTCTATAAAAGTTTCCCTATTGCAAATAACAGAGAAAGCATTTAAGCGTCTGGATATTGTTAAATTTACCACATCTCGTCAAACATCGAAAAACTTGCCACTGTCTAATATTATTTAATAATAATTTAATAATATTATTATTAATATTATTAAAATAATATTATAATAATATTATATCTAACGGTAAAAACATGTCACAGAAATATATGGAAAAAAATTTTACCTACGATGTTTTTCGAAGGAATCACTGAACGGCAGCGACAAGTTTTGCGGTGGTTGTAGAACTTGGTTTAATAAAAAATAATCCATACACTTGGTGATCCGTCTCATTACTTTCTCTATAATTTATAATAAAAAAGTTCACTTCCATTTTTAACAGCGTATACCAACCTTGGGAAACACTTCCGAGCATGAGTCATATTATGTTCCAAACTTATTTTTTCTTGATAAATCTGCAGCTGAAGTTGTTCGGTCGAATTCTGACTCACTCTATGCATAACCATAGCAATTGCTTTGCATAATTAGCACTACCGTGCAATATGGAGAGAGAAAAAGAACAAGGACAGAGTACAGTCGACATATAGGCTACGTTCAAGTCCTGGAGGAAAGGAAGAGTGTTACAGGGCACAAAAGTTTAAAGTCTAAAGTTCTTAAAGTTAAGAGGCAAAGCTTTATCAACGTAATAATATGAATTTTTTTTTCCAGAAATTTATCTTCATTTACTTATGTGTCAAATCCTTAAAATTTTGAAAAAAATTTTAGGCTAAAAAAATTAAATATATTCTTCTTTGTAAAGGTTAAGCTAACAGTCATATTTTCCCACGACATACAGGTGCTGGTATTTCTGAGCAATTATATTTAGGGCCAGCGATTTTCCTTGAAAAGATTTTCAGACTAGGTATGTGGTTAAGACATTGTAGCATTGTCTGTGTTCGTGATTGGTCGAGTTTCTCTCACAGTCGGCACATTAATCTCAACAACTCTGAGCTGAAGCTAACTCATTCTGAATGGCCCGGCCAAATAAGGCAATGACTTCTCTTGCAGACGGCCGCCAATAAGAAGGAAGAAATTGCTGTCGCACAAAAACAGTATCGCGGATAGTTTAAAAAAAAATCACTGCCTCTGAATATAACTGAAATGTTTGGTTAAAAAATGCAGTAGGTTAGGATCGCCTGAAGGTCCCGCCACGTGACTCCTTGGTCTAGGACCTCCGAGGCCGCCTGTCCTGCGTGCAACGAGCTTCCACATTACACCAATAGCATTCCCGCATTCCTGCCGGCAGCCGCCAGATGTACACGTACTCTCAGAAGAGACGCTGTAGATTCAGGGTGCTCTGCAAACACCTGTTAAATGGAAGATGTGAACCTGACTTGCGCTAGTTGACCTCTAGCCAGTGGCAGTCATCTAGCCATCGGTGGAGCTAGCCCCGTGTGTGTCAGAAAGAGACGGTGATGTCCAACACAAGCCATAGTCATCCTTGGAGTGTGTACACCACTGTGGAGTCTATCCTGGAGGTAAACTATACTGCAGATGGTAAGGTCTCTCTTCTTGTGGTCTTAGTGTACGTGTATGTACTCTGGCCAAGTTTCCACGATCTTACTGCAAACAATTTCCCCGTTTTTCTGGGTTTTTTTCTGTCCCATCAGTCAATGCAAAATGACAATAATGTGTTGAACTACAAAAACGTATCGAAACTCATTTCTACTACACGTAACACGCGGAACTGACCAAACTTCACTGTTATGATCTCCTGCAGCTCTATGAAACAAACACTGCCAGTTTTAAACATGGAAGCACTATTTTTGAACTAACTTTGAAACGATACATCATTGAGTGTGGCCAGGTGAATTTCCATCGAAACTTGATAGCGCTTAAAATTATTAAATCAATACAAAGACGATTTATTGACCGTTTCTCTTATTTAATTGATGATAAAAACAAACGGGTTTCGACTAATAGTGATGTCTTATGATTCAAATGACGACCGGTTTAAAGACACTAAAGGAATACATAAAATATTATAAATTACTGATTTTGTTTTGTAGCTTAGATATCGTCAATCTAGGTTTTCTAGGTGTTGAAGCCACCTTTTCAATGCGCTGAGTTTTGCCTGTTTTCCAGATTTTCCCTGTGTGCGGGAGTCCTGTCCGGCCGCTTGGACGACGTAGGAAGTCCGCTGAGAACTTTCACCTTCCGTAGCTTTCCACTCTTCCCGACACTTTCGTTACCATCCCCTCCCCCTCCCCAAACCTGCTCCACCTCTGCTGTCAGTTCGGCAACCGGCGTGGCAACAATTTGCTCACGTGTGCAAGGCTGCCGCAGTTTCCCCAGCACACACTTCCATCAGGTTAGACTTTACAGTCCTGTACACAGGGATGGTGAACTGTTCACTGTCGCCCAGTCTCCGCCTCTCACTGATCCACACGGTAGCAACATGGCCACTGCAACGAGGTCTGCTGGCGACGGTCCAATCACACGAGACGCACGAAATCAAATGAGTTTGCAAGACAGCGGGGTGGTGAAATATACAAAAATAATCCGACCATTTATTAGACTGAAACAGGATATGTCCACACCAGCTGTTTCTTTATTTTAATTAGTGGTCATCTGAAAGAGACACGCTAAGGGCCATTTAGGACGTGTTTTATTTCGCACAAAGTTGTTCTGAATTGTCTTTAAATTTTACAATTGGTTGTTTCTCTTTGGGTCCCATTTATTGTTCTTATTTATATAGTTTAGGTTTAACATTATTTGATGGATTGTAAGCACTGGATTATCAACAGCAATTTTGCCCATCTACACGTTTGTCAATCTTTCAAACAGTCCCAGCTGGCCAAATGTCAAACAACTCAATTTGTATGAACTTTTACTTGAGCATTTGGTTTGTTTTTGTTTTGTTGTAAAACATTCATGGCACAAGTGACACGTATTAATTTTTTATAGAATGCATAAAGGAAATTTAAGAGACTCTAGGTGCCGGCATTATTTGGTTATTCAAACACGATTCAAGTCTTTGTGATTAAGGTTATATTGTGTGCCATTTTGGTTTGGCTCCAGGGTACTGTTGTATGTAATTTGTTCAAAGGAGTTAGTAAATATATATGCGCAGGTTCAACATGTGTGTACCTACGATAAAGCCGTGTACTTATTTTGGTATTTGCGTATCTGTGCTCCCTTAACCCCCTTCTGTGCCTAATTTATTTGCTTTGCCATTTTCAGTCAAAGCACGCTGCTATTTACTGGCCAATGCTTATCGCCCCGAGACTATGGGAGAATCTTTATAATGAAAAGATTTTCCGCCCAGCCATTAGGGTTGATATATTATTTTGCAACCTTTCAACATAGTTTAAATGTAGGTGTGAATTTTGCCCTTTCAACCTATTTTCGTTTCCATTTGAAAATAACGAGGGCCACAATACCATGTTACGGTGTTTTAATACACAACTAGTCTAGAAATCGTTTCGCGTAAAATACATTGCGCTAAGATAGTCATGGATACATTTCCTTACAGATTTTTATCATAGGTATCAACCCATTTAATCTCCGTACTTGTTGGACCTATTCCAACTCCAGGTCATGGACACGCTGCTGGTTGGAGGCTTGCCACGCTTGTCGACAAGCGGCGGACGACTACAACACACTGTCTTGAGTCACCACTTGGCCACGCCTGACGTACACGCACAGGCAGCCTCGGAGGTTCTAGACGACGGAGTCATCTAGCGGGTGCTTCAGGCGATCCTAACCTACTGCATGCTTTAACAAAACATTTCAATTAAAATCAGAGGAGAGGTTGGGTAGGCATCCATCGGACCACGGGTTCTCTGGGTGACCCAGGGGTCCCAGAGTGATGTGGGGGATCGAAGAAGGTGGCAGCAGTGCTGATAAGATCCGAGGGACAAGAAAACGGTCAACTGTCTGGTCAGCTGAATGAGGAAGGGAGCCGAGATGGTGACGATGCTGGGATGAGTAGCCTCAGCCTCTCGTCATAGCCAAAGCTCTAACGGTTTTCCCTGTTACGTAAATGGCGTATCCGTTTCCGTACCCCAGGGTAGCAGGGCCTTATGGTTAAGAGAGTTGGATAACAAAAAAAAAACCGAGGGAATCCGCATTGAATGTCGACTCTACTCACTAATTACTACTCGGCTTCTGGGTTGAGGCCACGTTTTTGGATATTTATGGAGTGCCCGACGTTTCGGCATACTTTGTTCCAGCCATCAATAAATGGCGATTCGCAGCTGGGTTGTTGATCGCATTTTCAATGTGGGAACGTCGGGTACTTCATAAATATCCAAAAAAAATGTGGCCTCAACCCAGAAGCCGAGAGGAGTAGTAACTAATCGCACTTAATACACAAGCAGGCGCGCCTTAGAGAGCCTTGAACGCGCTGCTTCAGTACGTAAACGTTAACAGTTTGACTATGAAAAAAACGTGTATTTTTCGCGAAACGATTTCGAGACTAGATGTGTATTAAAACTGCGTGGATCGTCTGCGTCTCGTGACTGGTTGAATTCCTCTCCGGTTCACGCCCACAGTGAGGAAGGAAAAGCTTCAAGGATGACTTGGCCAAATACGGCAAATGGCTTCTCTTGCAGCTAATTACGAGGAAGAAACTGCAAGCGCGGGCATGTCTTGTTGCAGGCTAATTTTATTTTTTCGTCGAAATACTTGCTCCTCACTAGTGCCAGCTGATAGTTGTCTGCCCCTCGCTCGTTGAAGGAGTGTCCAAACAATTGTGATCTAAGAAGTAAAGCAATGCTAAGGTATGTATGTTCGCAGCCTAATTGGTGGCCAAAAGAACCCATGAGATCTCCGGGTCTCTATACATTCATTCTGTGCCAAAGCGATACCAGGTCGGTGGAAACTAGTAATATTCATTTATTCATTGAACTAAGGTCTAGAAGTCAATTAATTGTGCTTTTTAGCTGCTTCTGCTATTAGCTCACTGAGTATCTGACGGAGACTGGCCCAGTGAGATATCCTCAACAAAAGAAGTACTGAGTCGCAGACTACCCATCTGAGACGTCTGACAAATCAGCAGCCAATGAACAAGTGTCAATTGCCCGAGTATGCAAAGGACTATGGAGTCTATCGTAGAGGTAATCGAACTCTTGAATTCTGCCGTCTCTAGTTAGTTTTCGGTGACCAGCTAAGAATGCATACCGGTTCGCATTTGAACGAGCTTTACCAATAGATCACGAATAATTTGACACGCCCTAAAGGACAGGTAGCCAATTAAAAATTCGGATGGAAGGTAGAATGTAGCGAGTGGATCGTGAGTAGAACTAAGCAGTCTACTTTCGAGTCAGTAGTAACGACAAATGTACATGTTCCTAAAGTTTTCGCTGTAAATAAATGCTGAATTGTCAGATACTTACTCCAAAAACTACCTTGAAACTTTCTTTAAATAATTCTTGCAACTGGGAAGAAATATGTCGCTAATTGTAGGTAACAGTCTTATTTTCCCTACACTTGTGTGACGTTTTAATACCCCCAATTATTTCAATGAAATCGTGTTACCACTTTTGAAGTGGTTTTAAAACTCTGTTCATTTCAAATTTATCAAAATGCTCTGTGTGCCATTTTAAATAATTTCTCTAGTTGTTCAGCTCCAATTTTCCAAGGTGTAAGGCAGCCTTGGGAAGCACTTCATACCATAATTATAAGTACGTTTTCAAGTTACTTCTTCATGATGGACCTGCAGCCAAAATATGCCGGTCGAGCTGTGACTGTGTGTGTGTGTAGGCACATAGAGTAAATAAAGTACTAGTACAGAGTGGACACTCAATGCTATTGCAGTTCTACGTTTTTTTTTATTCAGAAATGCTCTAGTTGCTATACAAAAACGCAAACTTGACAAACATTAAAACGAAGTTGCAATGGCTTAAAACCGAGATAAAGTACCTTCTGGAGTAAGACTTACGTTTCAAATTATAAGTAAATTTTAATTTAAATACAACATTTATCGTAGAAAGTACAATTTACAGTTAATATGCTTAAAACACTAATTTGAATAGTAGGGAAATTTGCAGCTTCAACTGAATGTTGGCGAGCTTGTGACGTTTTTCGTGCATGCATTAATATTTATAAAAATATTGATTTTATTTTTTTCTCCTTATAAGCAAATAATTTAACTAAATATCGGTAAACGTAACATAAAATGATTTAGGAGAGCAATATTTTTAAAACAATAAGTAAATTTCTTACCTTCGGGACAGTGTTTGCCTTAACCTCATTTCGGTTAAAAATGTTTTGTTTACGTATCATAACATTTTTTAAAATGCATAACATGTAACATATTTTTGGATTATATTAAATTGCTGCATTTTTTTTATGTCCAAGAAACAATTTCTGTTCTAGTAGAATCACGTTGATTGAAGTTAAGGTTAGGATTTTCGTAGGTACCTACCGAATTGCATTACAAATCGCAAACAAAACTAATGCATAAAAAAACGTGCAGAAGTATTTAATCATTAACACAGGCAATGTGTATTTCTGGCAAATTTAACTGCCTAAGTTGTACAATTTTCCCACAAAAACTGAAATGAAGCTGTTACCAATGGCATCAATTCTTTATGGATTAGGTGAAAGTACAAATTCTCGTATCTTCACTTCTTGAAGACAGGTGTATAGCAATTGTTAAGGGAAAAAAAACCTTAATTTCAACATAAAAATTTAAAAGACACTTCATTTTATCGCAACCCTCACCTCGGTAATTGTTCCATATCACGTATCCAAGTTTATCCCTTGATCCTGTTGGCATGATCATGTATGATTTATCCGGTGGCACATGATGCTTGCTGTTTTAATTAATGTTAAAACAGCAAGAATCATTACCACAGGATAATGCCATTAGTATCAAGGGATAGACTTGGATACGCAATACAAAATATTTACCCACACCTCCCTCTCGACCTAAAAATAAAATTCATACAAAACATTTAGACTAATTAAAGTACATAAGTAGCAAGTTTGAGCAGAATTTGAGACTCATTGACATTTAGAACAGTACCTAGGTATTAATGTATTGTGTGCTTGTCCTCAACGTGCGACTACACACAGCCTAAAAAGAGGAAATTCTGTAGGGCATGAAAACAAAATGCTCATCACTATTTTAATTACACAAAACTTTTATTTTGTTTCTTTTTAATAATTTACACATACCTAGTTTCGTCAAGCGGAAACTTAAAGTAAAGTTAATTATTATTATCTCTTCTCTTGTTGTACCAGTAGTTAACACAACACGTAGCCGAATCAGGCATGTTTCATAACATTCAACAGTGATTTATAAAGTAGTTCATGAAATCATTGATATTATTTTACGAGATTACTATTTCAACATGATTGAAACAAAATTTCCTTAGAAAGTTTTTTATTAAACCTAATATTGCTTAATTCAACGCCGACGCCATTAATTATGGTGTTGTTGGATAAACAAGTGGTTCAACATGCCAACGAAAATTTGTTTATTTTCTTTTAAGTAAATATATTATTTTCATTTCAACAATACCAATTTATGCCATAAATTTGATAAAATGTTAAAACAAGTGTAATATTTATTTAATCAACGTGGTATTTTGATTATAATTGTCGTGCTCAGATGTTGGATAAAACTGTATAGCAACTAGAAAAATGCGATTGCCTTGCCCTATGAAGTGTCCCCCCCCCCTCCCCCCTGTGTAGGCACACACTCAGCGCCCTCCGCTCCGACTGCACCGGGCCCGCGAGGGAGTGTCCACACACAAGCAGCACTCAGCGCTGCTGACTGCAGGATTGGCAGTTTGGCACCACTGCAGCGCTGGCAGGGGAGAGGGGAGGCCTGTACCGCAAGAGCTGCTGCTCGCAGAGGTGGCGTCACGACGGAGTCATGGCCGGTCGTCATCCCGCTTCTCCGGCGCCGCGGCGTGACGTCACCGCGGGCCACTGACACTGGGAGGGTTCCCAGTGGCTTTCAACACTGGCTGAACTCGCATATCGATACTGATTCAGACAGGAACAGCTAAAACTCTTACACTGACTCCACGTTGCTTCTGTATTCCGCGGTATTCTGTAATAAAAATTCCTGAGGTGTTGGTTTGATCACAACCAACGACGGCAGAGTCTTCCGTTCTATCTGATTCGTGTTGGGCCACGTCTGTTTGCAGCCATTCAACCAGCATGCCAAGGAAACGCAGCAAATTCAAGGTATCCTTAGCTATTGTGCTTTTGTAAATTCCTGTTTTGTTCGTAATTTTAAATAGATACATTTATAATATAGCTATGGGTTTTATCCATTTGAAAAGCATTATGTAATGTTTTTGAGAAAATTAAAAAAACAATTTAAAATTCAGTCCTATCATGAACACAGAGCATGTAAAGATGTGATATACAGTTTTAAACTAACCTGTTTGTGTGAAGTCTTCGTCGTAGTTAGTTTTAGGATATCGTCCACTATAATAAAAAAAAATTGTTTTCCCACAACGCTGAAAAAAAATCATGTTTCTTGAATTTGGGGGTGGGGGTGGGGGGGGGGGGGGGGGAGTTTGAAATATCTATATATTAATGGTACCCTAAAACCAATTTTTTTTATGAAAAAGACTGCATATGAACTGTTTTTCAAAACTGTAAACATATAAGTTTTTAATTTGTTACAAAACATTAAAAACATTTATTGCACTCATACAACTTTTTACACGGTATAAAGCATAGTTATATTTTGAAATAAACATAAATTGGGAGTGGAGGCGCGCCAAGAATTACACAAGCAAAACACTTAAGGAAGCCACCCCTTGAGACGTAACCTGGTGGCCGAGGATGACGCGAGATTACAGGGATGGCCATAGTGGTTCTGCGACCCAGGGTCGCCAGCCAACCAGCGCACTGCTACTTGCGCCGCTAGGCACGGGACTCCGTGTTATTACGGAGATTACAGGCTGGTGCTGGTGCCTTGCGCGAGGTCAGTGCAGAGAACAGCTCGATGTCGGCTGCCATGTGCTCTTGCCAGAGGCACTCCGAGGCTGGGCGGTTCCCCGCAGGTTTTATGTCTCGGCAATGAGCTTCAGGAAAATAATGTTTTAAATACAGCGTCATTTTATGACCAATTGGTTTAGAACTACCCCGCTCCAATCATCAGAAAACTTCTGACTACATTAACAGTGTTAATTTCCCTGAATAAAGAGGGATTTCTCTGGGGTTACCAATAATGGAGACTGAGAAATGTTGCGTATTTATTTGATTATCAGCGTGAACTTTATAGTCCAATATACGAGAGCCTGCACTTTGCGAGACGAGGGTTGGGACAGCCGCCATGACTGCTCTGTTCATCGAGAGTTCTCGACCACGGGACTTTCGGCCAAATTCCATACTCCTGTGCACCTCCCTAATATTGCCCCTGCCGACTTCTTCCTGTTTGCTAAATTACAAGTGACCCTGAAAGGGAAGCGATTTTACTCGCTTGTAGACATCCGGGCGAATACGGAGTGGGCTCTTGGACATCCTTAACAAAGAATAACTCCAGGAATGCTTTCAAAAGTGGAAACTATTACAGCCGGCGCGTTCAGCCAGAACTCTGAAGGAAGTCCATCAAAATAGCCTGTAAGAACGAGTACACGTCACAGAGCCTAAAAATTTTCAGCCTAAAATTAGGCTGGATGTATTTTAGGCTGAGTGACTATAGGCTATGTTACTTTAGGCTGGATGTATTTTAGGCTGAATGACTTTAGGCTGTACGACTTTAGGCTGAGTGACTTTAGGCTGAACGATTTTAGGCTGTGTGACTGTAGGCTGAGTTATTTTAGGCTGAATGACTTTAGGCTGTACGACTTTAGGCTGAGTGACTTTAGGCTGAGCGACTTTATGCTGAATGACTTTAGGCAGAACGAAATTCTGATCTTGGCTGTTAATTTATGTGAGCGGTTGTATTTTTAGGCTGAACGATTTTAGGCTGAATAAATTTAGGCTGAGTGACGGTTCTGATACGCAATGGCATAAAAGTTTAAGTTTTGTGCGCTTCGCATCTCATGTAGTAACATATTTTATTCCTAGGTGGCAGCACTGATACGATATATCGTAGAGGACGGTAGTGTCAGATTTCACCTGAAGATGGTGCCATGAGCACTACATTTTCGACCTTTTCATTCAGCGGCAATAACAGCTAAAGCCACAGAAATTAAACTTAAATGTATAATGAATTGGCAAGGCGAACACAACAAATAAGCTGCAAATACTAAAAAGAATAATAGTAGTAATACGTTGAGAATTGCCATAGCGTTATGAAAATGTAATAATAATATACAAAACATTTCACTTAATTGGTAGAGGTCGATTCTAAATGAATGTGTGCATTAATTACAAAAATAATCTATAACCTATTTTTAATAAATAAAAAAAAAACATTTTGGCAGGTCAGTTATTTGTAGACTCAGTGCTATTTTGTGCCAAAAAATTAAAACCATACTGAACGGCTTGAAATTGTGTTAACCGACACATTTAGAATAAATTGTGGACGTTATATCCACCACGCTACCATTTGACACTGGCGTCCTTTTCTTTCTTAATATGTTTTGTATGTGTAGCCTACCTATAATTCAAAGTTTTGTAAATATTCTATGACATGTTTAACAACAATTTTTCTTGAAGAATTGCACTAATAAGTTTTAGGGTTCGCATTGGTATATTGTAGGAAGATGTAACTTTCTTGCGACGCGATATGTGTGTCATATTACAATAATATTAAATTCTTTTGAATAATTGTGAAGTGTGTGCATTTTGCATGGTTTTTTGCAGTTCAAGTTCAACAATGTCAGAAAATTTGTTATCTGTGAGATTTTTTGAGTACACGTCACTGAGCGTCAGCCTAAGAACTACAACTTAAGACGGTACAATAATCACTGCAATACGAAATAATTAGCAACTAGACACATTTAATAATAAATTTAATAAGTCTTGTGGCAAGAAAATTCAATAACAATGTTCTTGTCACCATATCACATAATGTGAAAATAAAATAATGAAAGACTTTACGTCCAAGGAATGAACATTGGCTATCATAAACCACACATATAACAGACACAATTACCATTAAAATTGCATAGCTTTGTAGAGCTTTACAATAAATTCTTCACTAGGACTTTTACTTTTGTGAATAGTACTTGAATTATTCCCTGGGTAAATCAGTAAATAGATCAACTGAAATTCATTTCTCGGTACCTCTGGGCTAGTACATTTTAAGATATATTCGATTATACGTCAAGCACGAATTCAAGAATACCATTAACGTTTGAACGATAACGTGAATTAAACTCACATATTTTAGTACAAAATACACATCCGAAAAGTATGGGTCGACAATTTGACTAAACGAATTTTTCATGACTCCCTCGTAGGCTTCTCTTGTGGTGACGCTTGACATCGTGCACTAAAGAAACTATTTAAAACTGAATTTTAAACCAATTAACACTGTACTTTTACCTCAAACTGTAGAAAACTTGTTTACTGCCAAAACTATGCTGATAATAGAAGATTAAGGGCCGAATTTATAAACGACATTCGAATGACTGCCGGCAAGCCGCCGGCTGTCACCCACCCAGTGGCTTACCGGCGGCAATCCACCCTTTCCTAGTTATAAACATCTGCCATTTGACCGCCCGGAGAATGAGAGTTGGATGGCTCTTCACCTTGAAATGTGGCAACGTTGCTGTGATTTTTATGTTTGAAATACTTCCGAACCACACTTTTTCGATATTTTGGAAAACGCCTTCGAAAATCATTTGCATTTAGCTTGTTATTGTTTTTGACTGTGAGCTAGGTGGCTCGAAAGTCGGAAAATAGTTTTAAGGTTATAAAATGTAAATACTAGAGTATGTGTTAAACATACTGTCATTTTGAAGAAATAATGCTATTTACTTGAATATAAATAAGCGCGACGTGACGGAATACAAGAAACTTGAGGCAATTTGAATTAAAAAATTTAAACATGTAAAAAGGTTAGGGTGCATTAGGATTTGTCATATTTCTACAAATTGCTTTCGTCCTATTATATATGTCCTAAAAAAATTTAATTCAACAACACATATACAATAAAATTGTAGTTTGGATATTAAAATATTATGGTACACAGTCAAATGACTTACTCAACTCACGCATATTTGCTTGGATAAAGTTGTTAGTGTTAAATGAATTTAAAACCATGTTGGCTAGAGATCTAACAGCAGTTGTAACTTTACCTGTTCTAAAACAAAATTGATTTTCTGATCTTTAAGATGGGGAGGGAAAATCAAAAAACTACTACCCTGCGTTTTTTTTTCCAGCAAAAACCAAGCATAGTGGCAATGTCAGTTCAGAGTGTATCAGAAAATATGATCCATAGGCCACTCACAGTACAAAGCTCTGTTAACTCTGAACGTGCCATTAGCACAAACAACTACACAACTTAGGTCAACTACTCCATAAAGAATTGTAGTTCAACTTATGGTTGCATGTTGGAAATCTTGCACAGTAGACCTAAAATTAAAACAAAAAAAACGTGCTTTCTATCATCTGTAGCACCAAAACTAAGCAATAATGTCAGTAGGTAGTGTACATAATAACCTAGTTACAGTAACGGGGTAGGATGGTTTAGGAGAGGATTGGATCCTCCCAATAAAGTGTGATTCATTAACCTTTCCTAATAATTCTTCTTGTACCATTTTTGTTTTGTCCTACTGAGCGAAAGTGGCATTTGGAAAATGATGGTTTTTATATTAGTCATGTATTTAATCACATGGTTGTTGTTTTCGAGTTTTGCAAACACTACTGATTTGCAAAACACCACCAAGAAAACATCACATCCATTGTACAATTACTTGCTCGTTACCACAATTATATTAATCGCAGTTTGACTGTCTCCAAGTTGGGTTAGCCACTCTATAATTGTACTCTGTAATTAAATCATCTGATCATGTGTTATACCTATCATATATGTATAACTTCTATGACTAGTCTGTATATAATTACTATTATTTCATGAATAAATTTTAGTTGCTATAGGTAATAGGACAACTATTATTATTATTTTTGTACGGGCGCCACACTTTAATATTACTATATTACTCATAAATATTTCCACTGCTATAAGTGGTTTTTCAATTGCGGCTTATTCCCAATGTTACCCATTTCAAATATTAATACAACTGAAAATTATCACTTTTATTTATTAAAATTATGAATAAGTGTAAACACAATAACATTAAAGCTTAGTTTGACACACATAAGGTGATTAACACTGGGAAACAAGGTTGCTTACACATAACTCATATAAAATAAAATATAAGTTATCTACATAGTTATGTTGGGCACAACCGAAAGCAAAAGTTCATTTATGGTAAATAATAATACTTAAAGTGAATTAAAAATCAACTAACTCAGTTCCCTCGGATCACACAAGAATCTTTAAGTCGAGACTACTGGGTGAAAGTTAAGATAATTATGTTGTGCCATGACGAAAACCAGAGGCATTAACAGGAACAATCAGTTACTAGGCCGAAACAGTTCATATAAGTGGTTCGCGGAACACAAAACTTCAGGCCTAAATACATTAAACTTTCGTACATTATATTTCCATAGATAAAGGTAGCCCCGGTAATTAAATATTACCTTAACATTCGCCCCGGCTCAGGGGCGCAACAGCTCACTTATTCAGTGAAATATCTGCTGAAAATATAGCTGAATTCCGCGTCGGAAATGCCCGACGCGGCCACACACGCCAGCCACAAAAATGGCACACAAAACCTTCCTCTTCATTATTCTCTCCAAAATTATATCGTCAAAATTCCAACAATGCCTAAATTTTCCATTTTAAAGGTCCGCCGATCCATAGACCAATCATCTTCTCTTAATCACGTATATTTTTCAAACATTAGAAAATTTTGTCAAAACATAGAGACATTGCTACTGCTCTGAGCAATAAACAAAACAAACTCTAGAGATTATTACAATTGAAAGACATATAAATTTGACATAAATAAAATTACGTGAATTAAAGTAAACAAACACTGAAAAATATAAATAAACAATTTAAACTAAAGTTTCAGTGTTCTGTGATACTTAGTATTATCACACCATGTTATATGGTTTTGTGAAAGTAGGATTAACATCTTCTTTTAAAGATTGCACTCTGATGTTAGGTTTTGTTTACAAATACCGATACACACATATTTACAAACTGTACGACTATTTAAATTTATCACATAGCAGTAATCAAACGGGTCTGCCATGTCCCAAAAGTATCTTTTTCGTACCAGCAATTATTCCGTTTACTCGATTTGTTTGTATAAGCTGAAAAAATTTTGCATATGCCACCTAACCTCATCAGATATGTTGCCATTTTCACAAGTAGAGATGTCGGATGTCCGCTGGAGGACCGCTGGCAGAGCGCCAGACCTCATCCACCCTGGAGTGGAGGTCGGGTGTTCGCCGGCGGTCAACCGACCTCCGGAAGAGGACTACAATCTACGAAACCATTGATTGCGCTGGAGGGCGGTTGGTTTGGTTGTCATTCGAATGACGTTTATAATTACGGCCCTAAGTTTCTAAACTATTAATTAGGAAGAATTGAGACATGACTACGCCTCAGTCACGTCTTCATCGGACAAGGTTCGAATCAGCACCACGGAATTTTTGCTAACAAAGCCAAAATCTCATTTAAACTGTGCACCAAAGATATAAAAATATAGGTGACACTCAGTAAGGAAATATTTCACAAAGCAGTAATAATTCAACTGGCATAGTAATATGAGAATGTTCTAGCATAGAGAAAAACAAATAAAATATTAAATGAAATAAATAGCGTTATTTTAAAGAAATAAATCAATTAATAATTCTTAAAATAAACAAACAAAAATATGTTAATATTGGTCAGTGGGTAATTAGGCTATAAGTAAATAAACAAAATCTTAAACAGATAATTTTAACTAGACAAATATCAATATTACTAAACCGGATAAATAAACAACTTCTGTGAATTGATTCTTTCACAATAATTTAATTGAGTAGCATAAGTTTTAACACTACATATAGCACTTGAAGTGCATGATTATATGCCATTTGTGGTACATACAGAGATAGTCGAATAAGATTGTATCAAATCAAGATTTCCAAACTGACATGTTTTCCCCCGGAAAATTAACATATTATGGCAAAGATGATGAACATATAAATCTTTTTTTTAAGTGTTGGTTTATGAAACTATAGCGTTTGCACATTAAGTAGAGTACTAATCAGTTATGAAGAAGCTGTTCACGCAAAAATAAGAAATTTCATCTCCAAAGGTATGGGAGTTGGATGAAATATGTTTTCAATAACTGGTTCAATATTTTTGACGCGTTATCGATACGTGATTTAAACTTAAATTGGTCACTCCAAATAATGTCATAAGATCAGTTAGTTTTATGAGTTTTTTTTTTTTTTCGAAATTCAACGTATTAGGAAGTGAAACTACTAGTCATTTTAATCTACGGTCTGAAGTTCGCACCGATTAAACGTGGGGCATTTAAAATCAAATTTTAAGATATTATTCCAAGGCAAAACATTATTACAAATTGCTACGAATATTTAACGCCAGCAAAGCCGTGGGTGGACGTGCACGCGCAGGTAGTATTCTAAAATAGGAACCGAGTTTATCTAAGTTCCCATGCAGCAAACTACAGTTGTCCGTTTGCACGTTTACTGCTGGCAATGCTGGGTAGCTTCTGGCTATGATAAATAATGGCTCTGCTAGCTTGTTAGCTATGGCCGACTTTCGAAAATACAACACTCGAAATTTCATTTATGACCCATTGGTAGAACTCAGATCGCTGTGGCTGTGAGCTGCTGCATCGGTGATGGCCCACATGCTACGCATTATGTTATAAGTGGTCCAATATTTTTTTTGTGTGTACTCATGAATATATATTTACTTACCCTGCCTAATTTTTTTATTAGCTCTCCAATGTAGTAAAATCATTTTAACCGATTACACAGCTGCAGGCCTAAATCAGGTTCGTGTTGAACTTGAACTTGAGTTACGTGGCCAGCACACTCGTGTGAATATTGTTCATTGAACTTGTTCAAGGTTGCTTTAATTTAAATTTAGTGTACGTGCATATTACAAAGTTCTATCATCTCACATGATACTACCAAACATGTATGAAATGGGGAGGGTACCCGAGGGCAGGTATTGTACACCGAATGCAGATTTCTGTCTGGGAGCCCGGACACAACTACGTGCCTTGAAGGATGATATTAAATTAGGCCGTACAGCGGAGAGTTGACGGAAACAGAATATTCTCTAGAAAACTAGCCCGCCAATGGCAACGTCCACCACGGTTCCCACTTGCGAAAAATCGGGGGCTGACTCCACCGGAGATTGAACGTGAATCGCCTTTGTGGGTGTCAAGTGGTCTGACCACACTGACACTACTATCACCACTCACAAAATACTATTACGATGCTATGTATGAATGCAAAGTAAGATTATATTTATTTTAACTACAAAGCTATGTACAAAATGGGAATGCCCACAACTACATCTATAAACTAATCGCAAACTTTTTTTTTAAATTATTGTTCACTGTTAGCATGCCTGCATATTAATTTCAGGACTGGAGGTTCGAATATTGGCACTGCTTTGAAAGTTTGAAACAGAAACAAATGGTAAGCACAACAAATAGAAAAGTAATTCAAATAGAGGCAAATATGTTGCGGGCATAGTAGAGCATTGTTAAAGTTACCAAGTTCGTTTGCAAACTTAACAGAATCAGATGGTAGGCACAACAAGTAGGAGAGTATTTTAAAATGAAGCAAACGTGTTGCGGGCATTATATAGTACTGTTAAGGTTACCCAGTTTGATTTTAAACTTTTAACAGAATCAGATGGTAGTCACAACAAGTAGGATAGTATTTTAAACCGAAGCAAGCTTGTTGCGGGTACGATACAGTACTGTTAAGGTTACCCAGCTAGTTTACAAACTTTTAACAAAATCAGATAGTTTCTAGAACCAAGTTATTGTAACTGTAACGGAAAGTGATTGGTGCTGCTAGCGAAACAGTTTGTTGGCTCAGCAGTAACATGTTTAGTAATTTTTACAATACTTCGAGACAGTATTTTTAATCATTTATACATTTGTAACAACAAAAATGTCTGTTCTGTCTACAGAGAATATAGTTCCTCCAACAGAAAACGCGTTACAAGATTTGGATTGTTCTTCAAACGATAGTTATTGTAATGAAGTAGGAAACAATATGTTAATATTACTAAAGTCTTGTTGCAGGTACCATTTAAACGGATTACAGAACAGTTTTGTTGATATCTCAGTGACTATTTTTCTCAGTGGATATTTACAGACATTTTTACTGTGAGACAGTTTAGTGAAAAAAAACTTTCGGGTTCTATTTTATGTTTTTTCTCTCCTAGCGGATTTTTAAATTATCTACGTCTCATTTGCACCATAATAGTAGACATTTGTTTCAAGTATGCAGTTTCAATTTTATAATAGATGGTCTAGCCATTTTGACAAAATAATATAAATGCATATGAAGGAGAGCAAGTGTATAATACAAAAGTAAGTTCAATTCGCAGCTTTCGCTTCCTATTTTCAGAGACTAGGGATCAGTGACATCGTCGTACAGGTAAAGCGAACCATACGCTACTGAAGTCGTCTGCACGAGGTATTCCAGTGCACAGCAATTTCGGAGCTAAACAACTCGTTCCTATGCAGTTGCTATGGTAAAATAGTACTGTGCTTCGTTGAAAGACGTTTTCGTAGACTTTTTTCATTTACCTTTATCGCAAAAAAAATTTTGTTATATGATAACTTATTAGAAGAAGGCTATACGTAAAATTACTCAAAAATATCGTGGGTATTTGCTGTTTTGGGTAACGCATAAACATCTCCACTTTGCTTATATTACGAATTGACCACAGTTAAGGAAGATGGTTTTGTGAATATTATATTTTATATTTCTAAGATCGTAGTAGCATCTGTCTCTTACCTTCCCCCCGCAAATAACAAGGAAAAAATTATCATCATAGAAAGGTAGGTTATGAGCCTCATTACTGCTGTCAATCAATGCATTTCGTACAACAGTGTGCACACAGCAGACGTGAATTATTAACAACTATGAAGTCAAAGTATTATAAATTACATTTTACAGCTACCGTTCATTACTTCAATGGCTGTTATTGTTATAATGTTTGAAGTGCCGAACAGCATTAAAGTTTACAAGAAACGATTTTATTACTAGAAAATTAATTTTAATTTATAAAGTTTGATTAGCTACGCAGATATGAACGCAACGAGAAAACTTACAATGTAATATCTAATTAGGCCTTATGACGATACATTTCGCGAAAAGTCGCATTGTCATATTCCATCCAGCATTTTCCCCCAGATTCGACTCGAAGGTTACATTTGTAGGGTCATCACATTCAGCTTGTAAAGTTTCATGAACAGTAAAGTTGTAAACGTAATTTTACCGAAACATTTATAACATAATGGCTATTGTAGACATGATTACAATATATTTCGTGAAGCCCCATATTAAAATGTAATTCACAATTTCCCTTAGATTGGCCCTTAAATATTCCTGTGAAATACCTTGCCCTATACAAACATATAATTGGTTTCTATCGGCTCAGGAGACAAAAAAATTGTATTGTAATACTATATATTAGGATAGTCAATTGTGTGGTGATTACCTAGTATTTTCTTTGAGCTATTTTCTCAAAACGAGAGCTACGTATAAGCACACTGACATAATTGTTTGTTCAAAGTTTCTCTTCGGCAGTCACAAACAACAATTGTCTGTATGCAAGTTTGTTTTCCACGATAATAATAATAATTTGTTTTCAAGGGAGCCGCTTGGCATGAAGACAAATACTCATTGCAACGTAATTGAAAACACGTTTTGCTAGACAGAACTATTTCACGTGCCTACATTTTGTTTACCTACAAAAAGAAAACTCACTCAAGACGAGGGCAGAATGTAACTTTGAAGACGACACGCATGCTAGAAATATCATTTTGGAGCGCTGCAACATAGTCAAACAGGGCTTCTTCACACTGAAGTATATTTCATAAATACCAACCGGGCGCAAACAAAACTTAGATTGAAGTATGCGTTAAATTTTGCTACAAATTTTTCACCAATAACATTTTACGTTAACGACTGAATGTCCCATTACAAAATGTGTCGGTCATTCCGCATACACGCCAGTTGGGAGCATTGATAACACTCAAAAGTGCTAGTGCACTCGGTACTCATAGCCGGATCAATCTTATCGCCCCATCTATTGCGAGCCTCGGAGCCCCAGCCAGGCGGCTGCCTTTAAAGTGAACAGTATATATGTCTAGTGGACGTTTAGTAATTTTAAATTCATGTTGCCCTTGCTTTCAGTAGCCCTACTTTTTCCATCCATCTATAATAAAATATATAAATGAAAACGTGAAAAAAAAATCAAACACAATGTTTAATTGAGTAGGTTTAAGAAAACTGTATTTAACTCATATTTCCATATTGAGGTTCATTAGTCAGGTAGTTGATAGCTTACATTTTCTATAGTTGATAGACGAGATAGAAATAATAATATGCAATTTCGGTAGACATTAATGCACAATGTTCATCAATAACAACTTGTCATGCGATTGGTATGCAAAGCGAAACATTGTGCACGTTTCCCTAGGAATATTATGATTTCAGCGAAGCATTAAAAAGTAACTTAACCTTGTTTCTTCCAACTAAATATGGCGTACAAAAACCAAATGCAACAAATATCTGGTCCCATTACCATTAAGAAGGTTTTGTTTACATCCAGTACTGTGGATGCTAGGCCACTCAAACGGATATAACATCAGCTTCAGCATCGTTTTTCCTTTGCTGGTCTCTCCCTTCCCCTCAGTTAATCATATTTAAGTTTCCCGCACCCCTTCTCAAAACTAGTGGTACACGAGCTATTGCCTGTCTGTAGCATGAAACAGGCTGGGGAAATTCCAGTGTCACTAATGTGTTCCTAAATGCCTTATCCTTTCCGGTCCAAATCACCTGCTAATCCCCCCCCCCCCCCCCCACCAAAGAACTTATACTGTCGTCTTCCTACCTGAAATTTTCAGATGAGTGAGACAACACGACACCACTAGAGTGGCGGGTTGCATTTGATATATTTGGAATTTCAGGGGATACATTACTTCCGTTGGAGCTTACGATTTTGATACAGTAAGAGTCACATATTTTATTTTAGATGAATGTATATTCAGATAGGTATTTCGTAATATTGTATTATTATATGTTTTATACAAATTTTTTTGGTTCCAGAAAAAAGTGAAAATTTCTCAAATTCTGGCTCAAGCACACGAATAACTTATTATTTTTAAAAATTTTAAAATATATATCTCAATAGTATGCATAATGAACTTGTAAACTACCAAAAATGACTAAATTACATCGATCGGCTACTGAAATAATACCTACAAGAAATGAGTGCCTGTTATGAGAAAACTATAAGTTTTAGTGAAAATCGGTTTTGCAGAGAAACTTGTACGTATGAGGCCAATATAAAGACAAAATAATATGATATAAATGAATTTGGGCCTAACACCCTTAATAATCCTGACAACTTACCATTCGGAAAAGTATCCGCTGAGTCCGTGCAGTTGACTCATTTACTCGTCACTATATGGCAGATGTAAATCTTAGCTGTATGCGAGTGGATGCGGATGCTGATGACGTCCTCGCCAATACCATATTTCCCCCCTGACACGAACAAGCGCCAAACAACATTACATATTTCTCAATATCGCTGGTAAAAATGCTCCAATGTGAGTGTTGCTGGAGACGGCCAGTGATTGTATCATAATTAAAACACATCCGCATTGACTGGCTGCGACGCCTGACGTAATGGCTAGCAGTCGTAATCAGGTGAACTGTATTAAGGCGGGTGGCCTGTGCGTTGGCTGAAAGCGTGTCCCAGATATCCTGGTTACCGCGGTCAGCTATTTAAACTTGAGATATTCTCACTATATTTGCGAACACAGTGCGTAGCTCTGTACCTAGGAAGCCCGGATAATGTGATGGCTTGTCTGGTATCGTATGAAATATGCAAAAAGTGCTCTTTTTTTTTAAATATAAAAGTAAACCAATAATAAATTATATCAAATAAAGTGTATGACCTATAGTAATTTGTTTAGCTCGCCGAATGTACTACTTCTTATACTCTAGAATATAGTTAAGGAAGGGATTTTGATCGTATTGAGCAGAACATACTTATAGTTTGTATTGCGATATATATTGTATGAATTACTTACAAATTATTTCAACAAATAAAGAAAAACATACAAATAATTACATTTTCCGAATATTCTTGTCCGTTTGAGTGTATTTGTTTCTGTTTTAATACCTCAGCAGTATAGCAAATGCATAGTTCGATATATATAGACCATATATTTGTATATATATTTAATTAAAGGAAACAATAACCACAAAATAAGATTGTCGAATGAATATTGATCTCAAGTGGTTTCACATAACATATTGTTCGTCTGGATCTGAAAAGCAGCCCATTAATATTACCTTTCCAAGTGGTTGATATAATTAGATGAAATCGGAAATCAGCGTACACTAAAAATGCCAATAAATCTAGGCTTTTTAAGATGATTTCAACCAAATACTACTCGTATCACCAGAAATTCCCAAATGTTGTGACACTATAGTTACTTATTGCTGTCATGTGATTATTTCATACATGGACATAGTAAAAAAAACAAACCCTTACTTTATTTAAATTACTTTAAACTTTCACTCGGCTGATGCCAAGGCATCATTACATACGACGGTCAGATACACATTGAAACTATCATCATTTAAAACACACACCGTGTTTGAATTATTATTTTTGTAGACTAGTACATTCATATTTAGAAGCGTTCAATTGGGAAGTCACAGGCCTATATCGTCATTTGTTCAGCGATGGTTGCGATGTGGTCATTAACTTAATTCTGAAATACACAAAAAATCGTACAGCATTTTTGCCGCCACCGTTTTCGAAAAAATTAATGCATTTTGTTCGCGTCGTGAATTGTCCATACTTTTGTAATTTAAATGATAGAAACAAGCTTTTTCGGTGTTTTAATATTCACATATTGTTTTAAAATATATTTTCATTTCAAATTAAAAATTTAACTATTATAAGTTTTTATTAATTTTTTTAAATGTTTTTGTAGGTTTTGCGTGCTTTCCGGCATTCTGGAGCGTTCAATACTCCACAGCTTTGGTTCAAATAATGGAGATTTTGTGCTCCACAAGTCGTTCAAAATCGTTGCACTTGCCAACATCCATCGCAAAGCAGACATGAAAAAGGTTATGTAGGGTGACGTTCTGATTACAAACTAGCTGCAAAGTTATCTTTTTAATTAAGTTTTCATGAACAAACTGTTCTAAAAATGTGAAATCTGAAATTTAAAAATGGGCTATGTCTATAGAAATAATAACTGAACAATTACAATCGGCTTATGCATTTAACAACATATGCATAATAAACAAACTTGACGAAGAACGGTTTATACAGTAAGTATTGCTTATTTGTTTATGAATACTTGAGAAATAAGTACTTATGTCTTATAGTGACTATGAAATCACAATAAGTTGTACTTCAACAAGTATTACTTCATGAAGTATTACTTTAAAGCATTCGAATAAGTAATACTTATTTATTGTACTGTGAAATGAAAACAACGCAGTTCACTATGAATTCCGCCCTAACTGTCCTAGGCGCGAATCCCGGTTATTGAAATGCGTTGCAATCGGACATTGCAGTTCTTTCTTGAATCAGGTAAACAAAATTGCTTCCTCCCGCCACCCTCTCGTTTCTCGGAAAATCCACAGCTATGGCAAGCGTTAACCTTTCTTTCCCTTCCTTTGTTAACATTCCTCAGAGAGCGAAGCCAAGATTAGCCTTGACTTCTTTCTATCCATCCCCTGGCATCATTTCGCATTATTTGATGGCAAGAGTGCTATTTCCTTATTTCGTGTTCTCGCATTCTGAATTGGGACAATGCGATATCTAAGCAATGTTAGTATGTATTTAAAACACATGATACGCGCAAAAAATGTATGCACAAATTAAAATAAATTACAACTGCAATGCTTTGTTGCATTGAAATATTGTGATGTCTCAGCACCATTTTTAACATATCCACCGTTTGCAATAATCACGTTCTACAAATATAAACAATATAGCGGATGGCAGAGAGTACGAGAGAGTGCAGCAAGTATATAGCATCGCTTTCTCTGGTACTCTCGCTCTTTCGCACTCTCTCAGCGCATTATCGAGACGGCCAGAGTGCTCTGTACGATGAATAAATGTCGTAGAAACCTGAGCACGACAGAGCACTCTAAACCAATTGAGACACGACCTGACACACGCCCTAATATATGCAATTTGCTTGCTCACTAAATAATTGACAAAATATCCGGTCATTATCAAGTTGTTATATAGTCATTAATATAATATTGTTTATCGTACTACCAAGCAATGTTATATTTATATGCACTTTTCATATTATCACATTTAGAAAACGCAGATTTTTTTTTACATGTATAACCCCCAGTCTTTTCGTTCTAACAGCTGCAGCTTTTTGTGGGAAAAAAAATTGTTGACATGTTTACCACGTGATTTCTCATACTATGCAGCCCTGCCATATTCAGTAATTTATTTGGTTTGTTGTTAGTTAACAAATTTCGGTTCAACGTAGCTGGAAGTATGTTAGCTCTACTATGTACTGGCCGTGCATGCTACCCTTGATAGCAACCCAGAGGTATGTGAGTCAGGCACCGGCCTAGCGTGGTAGATAACCTGCAGAAAACGAAGAAACGTAATACATCAACGTAACAATTTATTAACAGTAGCCTATGTGACGAGAGGCCGCGGTTGGTTACAGGATACTGCGCTCATCTTCTGGCACGTTTTGTTGTTGACTGCCTTACATTAACGTTTTATATATATCAATGATCAACGAATACTACACTAAAATAGTCTTGATTTTGCTTTGCTTAGCTGTTATCACCATCAAACAACTGTACTCCATCCCATACTTTTACGTTTCCGAAATCTTGTAGAATTATATAGGCTGTAATATATATTAATCTTGAAGAAATTATATATATACATAAATAAATTAATCCTTTACAGACAAATGCGTACTGAGATATGCTGTAAACGTAAAAAAATACTACACCCATTGTCAGTGGCCTGCGCGTAGACGTGCGAGGCACTCAGTACGGATGTATAGCGTTTGTGCGCCTGAAGGTCTCGAATATGCTAAATAATTCTAGCCGGTTGCTTTCAAAACAGTAAGAAAATACTTATGTTACTCCCCTACCACTTCGTTTTCTCCATAAATAATGTTTAGTAGTACATTCTTGACCTGTTAGTGAAACGGTTTTCGGTTTTATATTTGTGTGATTTTACCAACGTCTGTATCATTTCGACGGCGCGACTTTAACAACATCTTAAATTTTTATTATAATTTTTAAAATTTATGTTTCTTTTAATAAGCAATTATACATTAAATCTTGGCACATTGCATTTGCTTTCATCTATCAATAACGGTATCTTCTATTTTTACATAAATACTGCCAACAGTATACACATGAAGCCACCACCTACCGTGCTTTTATGAACACGATGGCATGGCACTTGCCATCAGAATTATAAATAATCAGACAGTTTTGTAGGAGCAGAAAATTTATAGTGTGTTAACTTGGTTTGACAAGCAATAACGATGTCACAAATCTATGCTTGTACTGTACAAATGAAACGATATTCTATACTTCAAAAAGCTTAAAAAAATTGCCATAACTCTGACTTAATTTGCAGTTCAACAGAATTCTGTCAAAAAATCGTTTTATATTCACTATGATAGTAATAATGGGAGCAGAGATAAACATAACAGTTACAATGATATAATTGCACACAAACCATGTTCTAATGAGAAAAACAATATTTATTGATTTCGTTTAATATATTGATTTATTTTGCTGTTTGCTACAAAACACGTGGACAATAAGTTACATGAACGACAAAAGAGTTACCACGAATTCAATTGTATCCTGTATCTTAGCAACAATTACTCACTTTTTTAAATTGATACCTTCTGAATAACGATTTTTTTTCTCTCGTGATGTATTTCAAGGCCATCTTTTTATTTACTTCGTATTTATATGCAAAGTGATGTGGTAATTTATCTAGTTCCTAGACAGTATCATTATATATACACGCAGAATAAAAATTTAAACAGTCACATAATTTTCCTTGGGCTTTAAAAAAAAACTAAAGGTTTACTAGGAATTCCCCCGGCCAAGCTGTTAGGTAGAATTTCTGCTGTATTGACTAGCTGTCAAAGGGAGGAATGGCCGGGGACCCAGACGTTACTCCCGACTTTTACTGGCTTTAAGCATGGCAACATGGTAGGTCGCGAAATAAGTTGTATATCTCATCGCACCCTTGACATTGCCAACACGCCCCAGCGGATTTTTCCGAAGATGGCAGGTACCTAACGCCGTTAATGTTTCAAAAATGCCGAAAAACCAATAGCGTCACATACACATGCCATCACAAATAGGAAATAACAAGTATCCATCATACATTATTAATGGCAGGGATTCGGAAAGTTGCAAATCATTCGAAATACTAATCCCGGACTTCACAGCTCTATAACTGGCGTAATTGGTGCCATAACAAAATTTAAGTATGGTACACAAAGCATAGAGGTAATATACATGTGGATGATATCAAGACAACTTTTTATCAAAATGTTAACATATTTGTGTCGTAGTAAAAAATATTTAACATAAAAAAAATTACGTAAATAGGATAATAATGAAAATCGAGAAATTTGAAAATTTTACATGTTACATTACGTTCATAAAAATAAATATTTCAGAGCGTACGATCCAAGTCATGGTTTCGTTTAAGTAATGCTATTAATAGCGATATAAATACAACATATTTTTACAATAAAAACCCCAATATAAAGTGTCAAAAAATCCGCAATTATACAAATGAAAACTTACTCGAAAAACTGAGAAACAGATTTGTGATATGTAAGCGATTAATCAGTGCTTACAATAAGAAGTTTATATTAAATGCATTTGCAGGCAACACATTCTTTGTTCTACTGTTCATTTTTGATGTTCTTCATTAAGAGATTCTGTTAAGAGAAGAAAAACAAAGAAATTTCACTTCTATGCGGTCCTTCGTTTGCCATATTAAAAAGGAACACAGTCTGTCGCCCAATGTACTCACTTGCTATCATGTCGGAATTTTTATATGTAGGCTACGATAAGTATAATAGTAATGCCTAAAAGATAACAGTACGACAAATAATATTGTTTTAAAAATTTAGTGTACAGTCGTACTAAAATAGAACTATGGCCTATACCATAAAAAATCGTCCACGTACCAAAGTTTTCGTACAGTATATACGCTGTCATACTCTTTAATTTGTTACCGAATTTGTGATAAACTTTAATATTTGTTAGTGTGTTACGATTATGTTTATAATTCCTTTATAATAAAATTTAATATTAACACGTTCTTTTATTGAGTCACCCCTATATTATTATGTATGTGTAAAAACGTGGAAAAATTTCACAAATAAATTGTGCAAAGCTTGTGTTCACAGTTCGATATTGACTGCTTCCAACGTTATTATTTTAGGTTTAAGAAAATATAGCTGCTAAATACAAATGTTTAGTGATTTTTATATATGGTATATTATTCTGAAGTGTCTCCTGTCATTTTTCTTCGGCTCGAATTTAATCCTATTTCATGCATGCAAACATATGAGCACATGCTGCTTATCATCATTCTGTGGGTTCCCCAATCCCTTACCAGATGTCAGACATTTTGCTTTGCATCTCGAGAGTTAGGTTTCGAGAATAGTTCCAACACTGCTTCCTAGATAGCACTACAATCACTGAGCGATTGTAAAAAATATCACGGTTTTACAGCAGTCTGATACTTAAAACATAAGACTTAAACATTTTAGGCTGAACAACTTTAGGCTGAACGACGTTAGGCTGAGTGACTTTAGGCTGAGTGACTTTATGCTGAACGAATTTAGGCTGAGTGACTTTAGGCTGAGCGACTTTATGCTGAATAATTTTAGGCTCTACGACTTTAGGCTGAATGATTTTAGGCTAAGTGACTTTAGGCTGAACGATTTTAGGCTGTGTGACTTTAGGCTGAATGATTTTAGGCTGAATGACTTTAGGCTGAATGACTTTAGGCTGAATGACTTTAGGCTGAGTGATTTTAGGCTTAATGACTTTAGGCTGTGTGACTTTAGGCTGAATAGTGTTTCAGAGAGGGTATTAGGCTGAACGATTTTAGGCTAAGTGGTGGTAGTCCGTAAGAACTGTAAATTTGAATTTACAGTTGATGATGTTAATAGCTAGCATTAGTAAAGTACGTGAAATGACTACTGTCCAATTATTAACTCAGAAATAACGTATACATTTTTACAGTCTAATTTACAACAAAACGAATTAGCAAAATATTCGCGTCCACCGATTCTGCTGCTAAGGGCAGTGGTTGCAATAGGTCATGTCCGGTCGAGCTGACCGACACAAGGTCTCTGTGGACCGTCGGAGCTCGCCCGGACACCAGACACAAGGATGTCGGGTGTGTTCGGTGCCAAGGTAGACGTCCACGTCACAACAACCGCCTCACCTAAGCTCAGTGTTTGGACACCTCAAGGACAACTCTGGGCCGGTAAGGAACAAGGAGAAGCACTGTGACCCAACGTGCAGGCCAGGCCAATGGATGGAAGATGGTTGAACACGGCAACTTTCCCAGCACTGCCGAGCCCTCAAACTTCCGCTTCGAACAGCTCCCAAAATAGCGTTACTAGCGCAGACACGTTTGTTTGAATAATTTGGCGAGTGTCCATACAATACTTCGTGTAAAGGAGTGTTTGTAAAATGTGCTGGATTTTCGATGAGCATAGCCAATCAGAATCGCGCTCAGCGGAGACAGAAATGGCATCCGTTTCCGTCTAAACGAATCTTTAAAGTGACGAGAACACGATGATATTACAGAGGGTCGAAAGGTAGAATATCTAAAATAATGCTTACATATGTGTAGCATGTAAATAAGCTTATCGGCAAATAAGCAAATGATGTGACTATAACTTTTAAAGATTACCTCACAATTACTTAAAATAGCGCAAAAGTATAAATGCGATTTAAATTTGCAACTGTTTTATGTGTAGAGAAATACACTAAATTGATTAAAAAGTTAAAAATTTCCATATAGTACTGTAATGCCAGGTTTTAACTACAAACAAAAAAATCAAAATAGAACAGGTGAAACTAGTGAAACCCGCAAGTGATTCATCCTTGTTGTGTTGACGCCGAGTCCCTGGAGGGCGGGGGAGGTGGAGAGTGAAACCTCGCCGTGATTCCCAGCGAAAGACACGCCACACTTTCCAGGAAGGCCCGCCCGATGCGCGCCCATTGTTCCATTGTGCCTGCCCGGCGCGGCAAACACTTCCCTTCCCGCAGGCGTTACATAAAACCAGCGCACGCGCGCCTCGGCGGTCCTCGCCACAACTGCCCCCGCTCTCCAGATTCAGCCAGTTGCCTTATAGTCCAGGAAACCAAGACTTAAAAAGGCACAAACCTGTGAAAAATTTGTCCAAAGCTGAATTTTTGCACAGTTGTAGATTTGAGTATGCTTAATAACATACCGAAAGTTTACCGCTGTAGACCTTGTGCGTATCACCGAAAATTTGCATTTAAGTCCTAGATGACAGCGACTTACATCAGTCCATTAAAATGCTACCCATTTGTACAGTTTTTAATTTAGACTGTCCATAAAACCACCAAAATAATCTTGAGACTCTAATACAGCCATTAATGTCGTAAAAAGCATAAATTGTTAATATTAAAGATTTGATATTAAGCGATTAATTCATGACATATTATTTTTTATCTTTGCCACTCAGATAAAAATACTATTTACACCAATTTGAAGAGTCCAATGCGAAAAATGTCCAAATAAATGTTTTTGGTGATAACTTTAGCTTTAAGACAGTATATTTATAAAGAGTCTAACGTAATTAGTTGGCTCATTAAAGCGGCCCGAGCGTTGCAGTGTACTGCGGCCGTACTGATCTCTCACGGCCACCGCGGCTCCAGCGCGGCATTGCGACACACTGCGTACTGCAACACTCATTCAACTGGGTCTTATTTAGGGATTACTTAAAACATAGCTAATTCATATGAGAGGGTGTATGTTACATGTAAGGAGATATGCATTTTTTTTCTTATATGAATGTTTTTTGATACAATAAAATTAACAATAAACGATTTCTGCTTGGAACTTGTAAATGAAAAACTCTAGAGGACCTCTGGTTTTATATCTGCATGGATTTATTTTGTTTCAAAAATTATATTATTAAAAATTATTTTTTTTTATTTCTGATACATCGTTTTATTTTTGATCAGAACAATGCAAAATTTTAATGTAGCCTGTATTCGACAAAATGAAAAATTATATATTTACTTCTTTAAAATCAGTTTACTACATAAAAATTGAATAAAACGATACATCGTAAATGTACTCTGAGTGAGTTTTTTTTCACTTTTACAACATAATTCCTATAATAATAGGTTTTTTTTCCCAGAAAATAAATAACACACGAGTTGTGTTGTAAAACGTATAGGTAGCATTACATATTCAGTTTTTTTTAATAAGTTAATGTATTTGAGTGCTGCGCCTAGCTGACGTCGTTGGATTGCTAGTGGCAAAGAGCGGTGGTGGATTTTTTTGCAAGAGTTTGACCGTATTTTATGACCCTGCCTGTGAGAGGGTGTTCGTACCAGACATCCTAACGGTTAAGGAAACTATACATTCTCTGTAGTCTCGTACGGGTGTGCTACTCGCGCAATATCGTCAAATATCACAACTTTCCGGGACGTTCGGTCATATCTCGGTTAGCTCTGGTTTCACCATAGTAAACGGAACAAAATCTTGTCTGTAGTGATTTCATATTCCTATTACCGTAGTAGTATGGCGTTTGAGGACAAACCAAGTTTGCTGTATACTGGGAGCCTACTTAAAAAAAGTATTTATAGAGTTATTAAATTATTTACGAAACACAATTTTGTGGATCGTTTGGGAAATTATCATTTAGGACTTAACTGCTCGTTATTGGTGAAATAACAAGGGATCATCGGTAAACTTTTGACATGATACTAAGAAACGTTTATTCTACAACTGTACAAAGTTTCTGCTTTGGGATAATTTTCCATGTTTCTTAACAGCGAAATTCGTCCCGACCCCAAGCCGACTTCGGCAACCTCGCAGTAGTACACACTACACGGCTCGGATAGCTTCAGGGGTCAAACAAATTGTATGAGACCCTTAACAAATATACCCATTTAAAGAAGAATAAATATGCAACAACGTTTATTGAAAGCGATTTTCACGTAGGGATCTTTATATTTATGTAAGATGTATTAACTTTTCCGTAAAATTGAATGAAAATGAATTTCTCAACTTTAATGATTTAAATTGTCTACTTTAATATAAATATGTTAAAACTGTACTTTTTAATACTATCCTCAGATAGGACAATGTTTCTAGATTATTTTGGGTTCCATACTGTCAGTCTACTCCATAAATTGCATTTGCAATATCCATTATTGTGGATCGTTGCAAAAAATTGACATTTTGGGCTTAACTGCTCGTTTTTGGCGTGACGCACAAGGTTTGCATCGGTAAACTTTTGATATGTTACTAAGAAACGTTCACTCTACAACTGTACAAAGTTTCATCTTTGGGATAATTTTCCATGGATTAAAAACCTTTGTTTCTTTACAGCGAAATTCGTCCCGACCCGAGCCTACTTCGACAACATCGCAGTAGTATACACTACGCGGCTCGGATCGCTTCAGCGGTCAGACTAATTGTATGAGACACTTAAAAAAATATACCAATTTAAAGATGAATAAATATGCAACAACGTTTACTCTAAGCGATTTCCATTTTGGGCTCTTTAAGTTTATGTAAAATGTATTTATATTTCCTAAAAATTGAATGAAAGTGGATTCGTTAACTTTAATGATTTAAATTGTCTATTTTATAGAAAGATGTTTAAACTTTGTACTTTTTAATACTATCCTCAGATAGGGCAATGTTTCTAGATTATTTTGGGTTCCATACTGTCAGTCTACTCCATAAACTGCATTTGCAATATCCATTATTGTGGATCGTTGCAAAAAATTGACATTTTGGGCTTAACTGCTCGTTTTTGGCGTGACGCACAAGGTTTGCATCGGTAAACTTTTGATATGTTACTAAGAAACGTTAATTCTGCAATTGTACAAAGTTTCTTCTTTGGGATAATTTTCCATGTATTAAAAACCTTTGTTTCTTTACAGCGAAATTCGACCCGACCCGAGCCTACTTCGACAGCATCGCAGTAGTATACACTACGCGGCTCGGATCGCTTCAGCGGTCAGACTAATTGTATGAGACACTTAAAAAATATACCAATTTAAAGATGAATAAATATGCAACAACGTTTACTCTAAGCGATTTCCATTTTGGGCTCTTTAAGTTTATGTAAAATGTATTTATATTTCCTAAAAATTGAATGAAAGTGAATTCGTTAACTTTAATGATTTAAATTGTCTATTTTATAGAAAGATGTTTAAACTTTGTACTTTTTATCACTATCCTCAGATAGGGCAATGTTTCTAGATTATTTTGGGTTCCATACTGTCAGTCTACTCCATAAACTGCATTTGCAATATCCATTATTGTGGATCGTTGCAAAAAATTGACATTTTGGGCATAACTGCTCGTTTTTGGCGTGACGCACAAGGTTTGCATCGGTAAACTTTTGAAATGTTACTAAGAAACGTTCATTCTGCAATTGTACAAAGTTTCTTCTTTGGGATAATTTTCCATGTATTATAACCTTTGTTTCTTTACGGCGAAATTCGTCCCGACCCGAGCCAACTTGGACAACCTCGCAGCAGTTTACACTACGCGGCTCGGATCGCTTTAGCGGTCAGACACATTGTACCAAGCTCTCAACAAATAAACTAATTTAAAGTTTAAGAACTTTGCAACTACTTTTATTTAATGTTTTCACATCGGGCTCTACGTGTTTTTGTAATACGTATTTTCATTTGTGCCCTTTTTTCCAGAACACCTCTCTTCTAATATTATTGAATAAATATCATATTTAGTCAAACGTAGTGAAAGATTTTTAAATTTAATCATTGAGAATAATGTTTTGAGTAAGTTTTGGTTTGCTATTCTGAAAGTATACTATAGTTATTACGTTATAGTGCCATATTGTTGAGTGGTCAATAAAGTATTATTTAGGACTTAACTTCTCGTTTTCGGTGTTCCGCGCAAGGTTTGCGAAGGTAAACATTTCAAATGTTGCTAGAAAACTTGAATGTTACCACTGTTTTAAATTTCAGTTAGGAGCAAATTTTACAAAGATTAAAAATCTTCGATTTCGTGGGAGAGAGTGGCCACAGCGCTTGCGGCTGTGGCTCTGTCGCAGTGCGTAGACGACATTGATAAGCTCGGGAGTCTCTAGTGATCCTATAAATTAAGCTAGACTTTTGAGAGATATGTCCCTGTAAAGCTTAAGAACTATACAACAACTTTTGTTAAAGAAATATTTGCGTAAGACCCTTTATTTTTAAGTTAATTGTCTTTTTATTGCCTTGACTGATGTAAAAAAACTTATTTCATTAATTTAACATTTTTTTTCTTACGTTTAATATTAACTTTTAGAACTTTATTCATTATAAATGTGAGTAGTAGTGCTTTAAGATTATTTTCATATAGCTATCGAGAGTCTACGGTAAAAAGTTGGAAAATGGGAAGCATTTTAATGAACTGCTGCAAGTCGCTGTCATCTAGGACTTAACTGCAAATTTTCAGTGATACGCACAAGGTCTACAGCGGTAAACTTTCGGTATGTTATTAAGCATAGTCGACTCTACCACTGTGCAAAAATTCAGCTTTGGACAAATTTTTCACAGGTTGAAACCTTTGTTTCCTGGGCTATTAGTGCTCCCCGTCTGGTCGACCCCACCAGGTCCACGGCATGGGCGCATGGATGCGAATACAGAGCCTCACCGCACTCACGGCCATGGACGACTTGAGGTACCCGCCCTCTGACGTCACGGTGTCACGCGACACACGAGGAGAGGGGCGGAACTGTGGGAAATAAAGGAAGCATTTGCTGCCTAATGCTGCATATGACCGTTTAAATAATGGTAAAAAATTTTGTTTCGTCCCTCGTTGTTAAGAGTTCATGTTTTCACGCCTTAAACAGCATTTCACACCTTAAAAAATAACGTTTTAAATAACGAAAAATTAGTTTTGCAGGGATGATCGCTCAAGTACAATTGTCAGCGCACGTGCGTGTGTGAACTAAACACTTCGTCAATGCAGATTACAGAAATGTTAATTGCCACGTTAAATTCTTAAAGACAAATTACATTCCCAGTAGGCTACTTTTAAATTCACAACGCCTAAGAAAACTAAATCACTCCACGCCAAAAAAAAAAACTGATTACAGATGAAATGTAAGTTGGCGTAAGACATGAAAAAAAAAGTTTTAATGTCCGAGAACTATTTAATAAACCAAGACAGTTTCATGTTTTTTTACGGGATGTCAACATTTATATCAATGAAAATTAAACATAAGTAAAATTAAAACCGTGGTATATACGGACAACATAAAGGACCAGCCACATTCGCATAGTCGCGTCTGTGCCTACTAATTAAATACAAATAACAATCGGTAATAAACAAAACCAGTATAGATTATAAGTTTGAAAGGTTTGAACGTATTAATTTTCTAGATCCTATAATTATATATTGCATAAGCCCTCGAAAAACCCAGCTAAATCGTGAAAATTGTACACGTCGATACCTGCAGCTGGGCCTACGAGTTGTAAATGTGGTGGGTAGGGGCTTTTTCGTGAAACTAGAGATAAGTGGGAAAATGGTATTTCTGAGTTCAATGTTACAACAATTATAATTATTAGACTCTTTACAATTTTTTCTCGATTTTAATGTTTTTACCTCACCATTTCCGTGGATTTTACTGCCCTCCACACTTTTAGTATTTCAGAATCCACTAGGAATTTCGAAACCCATTTTTTTGGGGGAAATCAAAGAAGATTAGAAGAACACAAATGTTCCTTTTTTTGTATTTTTTTCCATGGAAAGGCCGTGACTGTCTTGAATTACATTATCAAATTATGCAAGTGCCCGCAAATTCACAATGGACATGCGCTTCTTAGTAAAAAAAATCATAGCAGGCAACATTTTTGAGTTATCAGAGCTAACTTCATTGTAGAAGGCATACGAGTTTTCTGAAATATTTAATGACGATTTATTTTGAAGTTAGTATTTTGTTTAGTAATCAGCCAACAATTTCCATATAATCAACACAAACACTGCAACATTTCCACACAAAACGTAAATCAAAACTATGTGCCCTGCTTTAACGCATCGTATGCTTGAGGGATTTCAAAACCAAAAGGTTTTTCCTGTCCAAGAAATGAAATAAATCCAGCCTTTTCGTTTTCTTTGCCATGGATAGCAAAAGGCTTTCATAAATACGTTCTTACCGCATGTCACTATCCACACATCGTTATAATACGCAGAAACATGATAACTTTACATTTTTTTTAAGCCTCTTGCTTCCCAAGTTCTCTACAAAGCGAAATCCTTAAATCAACTTTATATAAATTAAAATTAATACTGACTTAATCCATGAAAACTCTTTCAACGTAACTTATTCCATTATCAGTGGCTGTTGGTTTACATTCTGTGTCCCACAGTTGGCAGTGGCGCTTTAACCGGCCGTTACTTGAACTGCTCGGCTCCGCCCCATTTCAAGTCGTCCATCCTCTGCCTCCTCGTGGCACCGCTGACGGCGGGCGTGGTGGTGGCTATGCTGAGATGGGTAGCCTCAGCCTCTGGCCATAGCCAGAGCCCGAACACCTCTCCCGATTCGCGCATACGGCGTATCCGTAACCACGCCCGCGGGGGCCCGTGGCGGCAAGGCCTTCGCGAATCTCTTAGGACGGATGTATGTCTGATCGACCCATCTGGCTGGGCATCAGATTTAAACAACACACACCCACATTACAGCATACAGTGACATCCTAATAGCAAGGATAAGGTTGATGTGACGAGTCTCGCAGTTCTGCTCCCGCACTGTTAGAAATTACAGTCAATTTACGGAATTTTCGATGAACAATCGACCTGAAATAAACGAGGAGCTCTTCGTAATCTCGGATAACTGGACATTCGTGGAAACCACGCCTGATTCCCACTTCGAGTTCTGTGTTCATCTGTAAACATGGTAAACATAAGAGTGGAAAGGGAAAAAAAGATTTTTGCTGTATATTCAACAAGATTCTCAATTTTTGTTAGTATGATAAGATTATTATAGTTCATTCATGTTCAAAATACGTTAAATCAGTACCGTAATTTTTTTTAATATGCCCCACAGCCACGTCATGACGCTGCTCTTCCCTCGCCAGCCTGAGCTAACCGCGAGCCGCAACTGTCCACAGTGTGGCTTTGGAACGTGAGAACCCACCAAGTGTGAGCTTCGTGAATGTGAAAACAAGGTCCACGCTATCGAAATTTACAGACAGATAACCGAGGATCATTGTAATGTGTGTTCGGAAATGGCTCATCATGTTTAATGGCGGGCAACCCAATATTCATCATGAAGAAAGCTCGAGCCGACCTTCAGTTGTGACTGACGAACTTGAATCAATTATTGAGAGAAAAAAATGTGTGCGTGGAGTCCACGCACGACAGAAGTGAAACTTCTTTCTTATTAGTTACAGATATAAATTACTAATAATTTTTAATAGAACAAGAGATAATAATTGAGAGAAGTAAGGACGCGGGGATGATTTCAAATGAAATAACTCTTTTCCAACGAATAAATAAATTGTAAATTATTTAAATTTAAAATGAACTAATGATTTTTTTCTCGTACATTTAAAACAAACTTTGATTTTAGATCATTCTTAACTTGAAGCTTGCCGATAACTAGGTAGTTTATGGAGCTTAACTAATTGTCCAAATGTACGTGTGTAGTCTGAGGTAGGTATCTGACAAGTGAAAGTGACAAAATAACATATCTAGCTAAATGCTACGTTTTTAAGCCACAGTCACCTACAGCTACACTCCGATCGAGAAATATTCACGCTCTTAGTTGAACTTAACATATTTACACACTCGTGGACTCGTAACTATAAAATGGTGTATGATTTAGTTAATAAAATAATAATTAGTTACAAAAAATTACCCATGCTATACTAAATCGTGAAAAGCATTATACCAGCTGAAATATTTAGTTACACAGTTAAAATAACACTCACATAACACTGTTTAACAATACTGATTTTCACAAGTAATTAAATTAATAATACGTACATGAAAGAACAATATTTTCTTTCGAAAATGGCCCATGGCACGGTCCACAACAATAAGATCTAACCCCGTTGTGTTGCCCTCTGACCAAATACTCCCTAAAGTCGGGGTGGCGTCAGGCGCAGGCGGGTCCCTACCGCCGCGACCCGCCTATCCCTGCAGCATGACAGGGTTCAACCTGAGCCGCACGCCGACACGTGCAGCCCGCTCAAGGCTGCTCCAGCGATCACCGCCCGCGCCAACGGCCCCGGAGTGGGGATAGCGCGACATCCACCCCCAAGAAACAACCGCGCTCATGAATGTGCGCAAGTAGCAAGAGCGCGAGAGCGTAAGGGCACAAGGGAGCGAGAGAGCAAGGGCACAAGAGAGCATGATATCAAGACAGAAAGAGAGCAAGATATAAAGAGTGCAAGAGAGCAAGAGAGCAAGTATGCTGCGTCATTTCTACCTTTCCCTACCGTCTCCTCAATCGGTTCCTCCACCACGTACCTAGCTATTCCCCTCCTCTCCCGGTGCCCTCACCACATATCTAGATATTTTCCCTCATGCGATTGGAATTTTTGTAACGCTCGAAAATTGTAACCCCTCAACAAAGAAGTTTCACTTCAAAAAATGCAACAGTACAGACGGGAATCACTATGGAAGTGACAACGGGCTGAAAGACGACGTTAATGACTGGTTCAACAACTTGGTGGTAACTGAGTGTGCAGAACGTATAGTAAAGCTAGTTATTTGCTATGACAAATTTTTAAATTTGTACGGCGACTACATAGAAAAATAGCTAAGATATAGGTATGTTTTGTAAAATAAATTTTGTTCAGATTATATTAAATAAAAATATCTAGGGAAACAAAAGTTCTTTACTTTTAGAATGACCCTCGTACATAACATGCATAATTGACTTTAAAATGTTTTCTTCACAACATACAGTCTGTACTTTCCTTATTTTCAACAACACTGCGTAACTATCAAGGCGAGTCTGAAAAGGAAACATTATGCATTTGTTCGATCAAAATTTTGAAACAGACTGTAATAACTCGAAACAACATAAATATGTGATCGTGCTTTATTTCCTTAACTTTTATCATTGTTAGTAAAAAAATTAGATAAGCCTAAGTATTATTAGCGGCACGCGAATTTATGATAGAAAAGCAAACCAATTTTCAGATATTAAGGTAACACGTTGTATGAAGAATTACTGTTGCTGTTTTGTAACAGAGATATCATCAAATCATGTGAGTTTTTTGGGGTACTCAAGACGCATTATAAAATTCCTCTGTTTACCTTATTTTCCATATTGTCCTTGTCTGCGGGAAATTTGAAATTCGTACAGTCTAAATTAATCGGTAATATGAAAAAGTGAAGGACACTGTCATACACAGCAAAATGATGGTCTCCAAACCAGTCAATACAGGGAGGTGGCTGACTCGTTAGTGGGAAATAATTCGCAGCGAGCCAAACATTCCCTCGCCTCCCCCAGGGGAACCTGGGTTCGAGTCCCCGAGGTGTGTCTCACCCCGAGGTTCGCAAGAGGGACACGCGAGCCTCTGGGTAGTCTCGGGGTGCTCCCAGTCACCCACCCGTCACTCCGTCTCTGCTCCACTCCCATATCCTCTGAGACCTCAATGTTGACGATCAATTTCCACTTCCACTTTCCTTCGGGAATACAGCTACGAGGCACTGCAAACCAATTTCTTAAAGGCAAATAAAATTATCCGAAAAACATTTTTGTTGGAAATACAGTATGGAGTATAGCATGTTTAAAAATAATTAAAATAGAATTTAAACCCCTAAAGCTACCCATTAAAAGTTTTTCTCAAATACGAAAATTTAATCAGAAAAAAAAATTATACTTAAAATTGGCAAGTGATCACAAATAAAGAAATTTTCATGAACACAGCCCTGCATAGGACAGACTCCACTTAGTTGTGACGATATATATATACACACACATATATATATATATACATACATACATACATACATACATACATATATATATACACACATGTGTATGTATGTATGTGTATATATAATGTTGATATCGTAAGCTCGCAGAAGCACAGCAGGTACCCACACAAGCTGGAGACTTCAACTAACGATAAGAACTGCTTCCTGCCCCACGCAGGGCGTGCCAAGCGGCTGAGTCACTTAGCGTGACACTGCGGAAGACACGCGAACTCCAGGAATTCACGAAGCTAAGTTGTTACGCAGAAAGCGTGCGGTGAGCTGTCGTAAACCCAAGTATCCGAACAGAATTTAAAGTACTTAAGCTGAAAACCATTTCATTCGTGTTCACGTCATCCTTTGCGGAACGGTCACGAAATTCCGATTTACCTATCAGTGAAGAAGATCCGGAAAACGTTTCATTGGTTAAAGAGGTCCTCTTGCTGCCACGCGCCGGGCTCCGAAATCAACACAATCATCATCCTCGTTATTACCATCGCATTTATTTATTTTACAACTTACAGCCAAATTTATATTAGTATTTATGTTCAAAACAAACTACAAAAAAAATCAACACTTTAAAATAAAATAACACCTTAAAAGAGAAACGAACAGGCAGCACAAATCTAACTGGAATCCCGACACAAGAACCTGAATATGTCACCTATTCTCGCCACACATAGTATCTAAATCGTGGGCTGTGATATATACCACGACCACGACTAGTTATGAAACTCTGTGGCAGTCACATGAGCTCCTTTACTAGCAATCAGCAGACAGTTTACACGCATGATGCCCAGAGGCGGTGTGTCGCCCGGTACTCTGCGGTCCGCACATCGATGCCCGCTCACAGTCGCACCACGAGGCCGCCTGCTGTGCCGACAAGACAGCCTGCTGCTGTACTGAGCAGGGTTCAAGCTAGAAGTAGATTGAATTTCCTTGTACGTCTACAACTGGTTATACAAAATTGTTTTAAATTTTCTTTTTCTTTGCGCATATCCCACTTAGTAACTTTATAATAAATAATCTTTTTATTTTGTTCAAAGTTATCTATCACTTGGAAGCATATGTGAAATAATGCAATTTATTAATTTTATGATCTTGGTTTATCAACATTATTAATACTTGTCAATTACTTTAATCACAAGGTTTTGTGGAAATGACTAAGTAGCAATAAGTGTTTTATACGATTGCCAGTTTCAGATACTTAACAATTACTTATACTATGCCATTTATGCTAACCGCTATTTAACCTTTGAGCACACATAGTATAACAGTAGCCACGAGTGATTAGACGAACACAACTCACATAATCTTGCTCCTCATAATGCCTAGTGACAAGCGACGGAAGGAACTAATATATTAGTAGTAGGTTCTCGTGGCGAAATCATGAACTACTTCTTGGCTTTTGGGCAGAGACCAGGGCCCTATTTCATAAACGTTACAATTCTACAGGTGACAGGTGACAATGAATTGTCAGACATATTTACAATTCGACATATGTTCGTTTCATAAAATTTGACAAGTCTACACATATGTCACGACAAATATGTATAAATGTATGACAATTTGACATATAACTGTTTCATAAAAGTTTAAAGCTGACAGGTAAAAATGTGACAAATGTGTCACATCTGACAGGTAATACTGTTTTATGAAACACAGATATGTAAATTGTATTTAACAATTTTACAAATTTGTAGAATTGTCAGAGTGGAAGTGACAGGTAAACCATTTAGTGTCACCTAATGATTGGTAATAACAGCAGTGCAATAGTGTGTTAAAATATTGGGTTAATTTGATGTGATTGGACATAATGGACAGTAGTAGCAGCATTAGCAGTAGCGGGAGTGATGAAGAAAGAGAAAGACGAGTTCGTAGAGTTTTTAGGCCACGGATTAACCTAACCTTCAATTTCAGTGACTGTCTTCAAAGAGAAATTCCGCGTTAGCAAGGTAACAGCTGAATACATTATAAATAGGTTAGGACAACAGTTGCGGACAGAAACAAAAAGAAATCATGCTCTTACTGTTTAAGAACAACTTTTGTGCGCATTGCATTTGCTGGGCACAGGAGCACAATATCATGTAAATGCAGATGCACATGGCTTATCAAAAGCCACTATCCACCGATGTGTAAATAAGTTATGTCACTTACTAGTTCACACCTTTCTTGGAGAAGAGGTTCACTGGCCAACTGAATCTGTCCAAGCAATTCCACAGCTTTTCATGAGTGTAGCAAACATTCCAAGGGTTGCTGGAGTTGTTGTTGGGTCATTGATCAAGATAGATGCCCCACATGATAATGAAGTCTCATTTGTAGACAGGAATGGCAACCATTCAATCAATATAATGGTAGTGTGTGGACCTAACCTAGAATTTTTGTATGCCAGTGCTCGGTGGCCCGGTTCAGTACATGATGCACGAGTACTACGATGTTCATCGTTGTCACAACAGTGGGAAAATGGATGGAGACCATTTCCACATGCAATATTACTGGGAGACAGTGGATATGGATGAAAAAAGTGGCTTATTACACCAAATATCCCAGTACAAATACCTCGGACAAATGCTCTTACAAGTTTTCTTCGAGCCTTTAAATCTACGAGACGACTGGTGGAAAATGCACTTGGTATTTTAAAAGAGAAGTTCCCATGCCTTAATCATCTGAGCATACAGCCAGTGTCAGCATGTAACATTATGTTGTCTTGTATAATTGTGCATAACATTGAGAAACGCCTAGGATCAGAGGTGTATGAACCATATGAAAACAATGAAAATGTAGAAGGCGACGCTGGGGAAGCTCATGAGGATGTTGACGCAGCAGATCCAGAGGCTATTGCAGTATTGCAAGAACTGATACATGTGTTTGAACATTAAGTGGTTTCTTTGTTTTTAGCCATATACATATCAATGAGTTTGCTTTGTATCATGCACTGACATTTCCATTGTAATTAAATCAACAAATATTTATCCACTATTACAAAAACTGAAACGAATAATTAGGTACAAAATATACATAACTAATGAAAATTAACATAAGCTTGCCTTGAAATGTAAGTTTAATTATTTTGGCCACATCACTCAAAAAAAATTTGACCTACAATTAATTGTCACATACGGTCGTGTTTATGAGACAGTTGTTTTTAATTGTAGCTATTTAAGATTCTTTGCCTGTCAACCTCTTTTTATATGAAACGTACACTTGTAATTACAAATTGACATATTTGTAAATTTTGACATAATTGTCGCATATGTCACGCCTGTCGAGTTTTATGAAATAGGGCCCAGGCCCGTGGAAATCGTGGTGTGCTGAAGTTTCGGCATGCCCTGTCGCAGCCATATTCAGAATTGATAAAATGATCAACGGGAGACTTGGTATACTGGCTAGGTATTTAAACAGGGCCAGTCACAGCTGAGCTTGGATGGTCCCTCATAGCGGCCATGATTGTAGAAGCGTATCCTGAAGCTCATCCTTATTGGTCAGACCCTCCCCCAATCATAGCCACCCACAAGACCCACTCACAGCTCGGCTTTGAATGGCCCTTTAGAACTGTGCCAGAACACCAGGCTTCTTATGTTAACTACCCTTGAAGATGGCTGCAATAAAGCATGCTGAAACGTCATGCAAACCTTTCTTTCCAGGGACATGAAATCCCAATAGCCAAGAAGAAGGGAAATAATTACGAAAATACTGCAAGTCTTTAGTAATATATTAAGAATATTTTTTTTCATGAAAATCTGCAATACTTATAAAATTAGAATAGGGACATAACTATTTTTTGTAGGCAACGAAAACGACTTGCTACATATTTCTTCCTGCCACTGCGCTACATGCAGTACTAGAAATGTACATACTGGAGACTTCGACGCACCAGTAGAAACCGACCTGGAACCTCCTCTACCTGATTATTGTAAGCTCGGGCTCTACAGAGACCAGTGCTGGCTTGTGTGTATAAAACATCATTCTTGTTTCAAGCAGATAAATACATAATGTTTTTTTTGTGATTCGTAATAATAAAGGCACTCAGAACGTTTCTGAGTCCGGTAAGAAGCTGCAAGATTAAAATTTTTCTTATTGTTAACAACAAAATAGTTGCAAATATATCTGTAAGTTACCGGATTTTTATTTTGTAATCTCCGAACTACTACGATATACGACACGTATGCAGGGCATACAATTATATTGCTATACCGACGTCACAAGCTTAACCTGACGTTTGTAAATATGTAAATGTTATTACAACCGCATCTCGTCAAAGCAACATCTAGGACCATGACCGCACATACAGATAATACCAAGCATTGTTCAGCAGTGCAGTTAGCGCGAGGGGTGTGGGTTCGGGTTCGTGTCGCGGGAAAAGCATAGATGTAAACATGTAGTGTCTAAATGTCAATAATACGGCCGTCAAACAAATGTCAATAAGTGAAATAAATCGTAAAAAATGTCAATAAAAGGGAGGATGAGTAAAAAAAATTACCAGAGAGAAATAAAAAAAAATAGAAAAAAAATATAATTACAAAAAACGCGGGCCATGAATTCCAGAGGTTAAGGATTTGCATTCCAGTCCGGCTGCCTGGCTCCAGAAGTCCTTCCAAGCAGCGCTGGTAGGCGCCTCACTGCAGGCCATGGCTGATCCTTCACGCGTGCTGGTTGGCTGCATAGGCCCGTCGCTACACTGTTAGAAATTACAGGAAATTTACGGGCTTTTCGACCAAGAAAGGACGTCGAATAAACGGAGTTATTTGTAATTTCAGGTAACTGTATCTTCGTAGAAAATACGTTGTATTCTGAATTCCGAGTTTTGTATTTCGTAATAATTGAATATTTCGTTACTATACAAATACTGTTATTGATGATTATTGCTCAAAGTAAATGAACACAGTGTCCGTACAAGCTAGCCGTAAATTTACAGTGTAGTCACGTCGTAGATCACGAGATATCCATGCTTCAGTTAAATAAATGAAACGTTTCCTTGCACACAGATTCCCCTTCCACGTCACATCAACACCAACAGAACTAACAACTGTATATAAATGGACTTTCCAACGAAGGACGCAGCTCGAATGAACGATGGGTTGTTCGTAGTTGCAGACCGGCTCCTCGTGGAAACTAGGCCTCAACCCGGCTTCAGACTTCATTGTTCCAGAAAACAACTTGAACACGCACGTGGGGTAGCTTTCTGCGGACTTTGCAAATCTTTTACAAGATGTTGTTAATACTTCAAATGATGTTCAGATACAGTAAGCCCAGTGCCCATGTACTGACGCCGGCGCGGGCGGTTGCACTCCTCGGCGAGTGTCGACCACTGATAAGAAGGGGGGGGGGGGGGGCAGTCCTAACGAGCCCGAGGGTATATTAATGTTTACTTAAATACTCGAGGTGGAGCACAGGGCGTCGGGACGATGCTTAACGAACTTACACTAGCATAGCAAAACTCACAGCTAATTGGTGTTAACAACCTTGTTTCTCATAAGTCCGTGCAACGGGTTGTTACCCAGTTTTATAAAAAAAAAATCATTTTATGAATGCGATAAGTTTTATGATGGTTGTAGTTGAGTGTTAAAACCCCGGGGGTTAAATTCTGACAAACTTTGTACAACTATTGTGACGAATTACTGACGTGTGACGTGTACGATACCATTGATTTAAAGCACTTGCATGGTCCTATGGACGAGAGTAACATTAAAAAAAAATTACAAAGTAAGTTTACTTTGGCTTACGCATGTATGTTCACGTATTCTTGGTCGCATGCCCTTCATTTGTTAGATGTGCACGTTTCTTCTTTCTTCTAGCCATGGCCAAAAAACAAATACTCTCACACATGTGTACTGACCGAGTCAGGCTGCGATAATGGCCTGGCATCTGAATGGTCACTCCCCGCTGTGGAAGACTGCTCATTGGCCGTGCCCGACTGCCCCGGGGCAGGGATTGGCGGGCTGTTCTCCGCCATGTTGCTGGTTAATGGAGCCATCTTGATTGTGTGCGCAGCTACAGTTCGAAGTCAACAGAGCCGTGTCACGCCTGACGGTCTGATAGTTGTTTCACTGTAGTTCCCTATAGTATTTTGGTTCACGCCTAGGGACCTCTTGTTCTGTTAAGGTCCTTACACACTAGCATCTATGCTGGGTAGGTAGGGGTAACATTAATATACTCCCATCATCATCATCATCATCATCATCATCATCATCATCATCATCATCATCATACATGTTTTCGGAATTATTTGTGCTCGTGTTATACACAATACCTCCGCGACTATCCATAAATATAGAATAGTTGGACTTGTTTTGTTTGTTTCTTCGATGATAAAAAGCGAAAGAAAAGAAGACAGTGGCCGAAGAACCATGTCCCACAAACATCAGCACCCTGTAGCTCTTCAAGGCTGGAGATCAGCAACATGACAGGCAACGACTGGTGCTACCCTCTCCGAGACCAGACCAGAGAAGGGTGCGGTGGCCTGGTGGTCCTACCAGCAGACAGTCCGCCCCAGGATTGGTCTGGCATGCCCACGCATGTCTAGCGCACTGTAAGGCCTGTGGTGTGGCCTGAAATTGCCAGGGAAGACTACCCCGATTAACCCCAGGTCCTCAGCTTGCGCGAAGTGAGTTCCACCCCTTGTTGTCCATCCAAGCCCAGCACGCCTAGTCCACAACTAGGTCACCAGGGATGTGCGGGCGGGATGGACCACGGCCTACTGGAAGGAACGAACCCAGCAGTGACTGGAGTGACTTCTGGGAACACGAGAGCTGAGCCGAGGTTGGAACCCAGATCCTCAGGCACGTGTGTCCAGTTTCTCACATCCCGCCGCCTTGCGCCATTTCCTAGTTTACGTATAGCCTATACATAGAGCCATGTACTTTTTGCGAAAAGATTTACAAACCAGTTATTTTTTTTAAACTTTGTAGCATATTCTGTGCTCGTAGTTGGCCGGGGTTATTTCAGGCAGGGACGAAAATATATAGGATTCGCATGGGGCGCCCGCGGAAATCGGGAAGGGATGGGGAGGGGGAGGTAGGGTACTTGTATGTTGTATACTGTCTATATCTTGCCCTATAAGCATACAACAAGCAGAAAACATTAAAATATGCAGAAAGTTTCTATAAACCATAGTTTTGACGTTACGTTTATCAGTCCCGTTACACGGTCACGATTTTGAATGCCCCTCTCAGTGAGGGGCTTCTTAATTCTAGGAGGGCCCGGGCCCCCTTGGCTCCCCCAGGATCTACGCCACTGATTTCAGGTACTGTCACCACACCAATCATAGTCCTCCAACGCGGAGGTGTCCTGAACATCCCAGCCAAACAGGTCAATGGCTTCTCTTGCAGACGGCCACCAATTGCAAGGAAACAATCGCCAGCGCGGGAAAAACCTTACTGCAGCCTAATAAGCTATCAGACCATTTTCGCGGGAAAAAAAAATGCATGCGGCTACCTACGGGTGATTAGTACAACATTCCTTCCACTGTCACATCTCGGAACTGTTTCTTCGCGAACTAGCGACTAACAGTTCCGACGCGCCGAGAGCTGACCCTGGCCGCGCCCAGGGTGTGTCTGTCGAGACGCCCGCGGGCTCGGAATGTTCAGCTGCAGACCGCCTCAAGGTCAGAGAGTCTGTGGCCACGCCCGCACGGCGCTGGTTCTCGAGCACTTTCCTCGTCGCGAGTTCTTTAACCGCGGGGCGGCACAGCGAGGTGGCAAGGGCAGTCTACTACATTATTGCGATCATACAAATCAGTTATCATTCAAACCAATTCATATTATAAGATAGGGTAGTTGTTTATAAATGATTTTATTTAGAAGTACACATCTGTAGGATTCTCAAGTGGGACTCGTGGAAATTCCCGGGGGAAATTCCGCGCGGCCCGAGAATTTTGCACGTGGGTTTTTAACTGACACAAGTCATCGCTTGGTGGGTGTTTGTATGTTGTATACTGCACATATTCTGGCCTATATACATGCAATATGGAGAAAACATTTAAAAATAAACTAAAAGTTTTCCTTAAAACATAATTTTGACATTTATATTCATCAAACCCATTTCACAGTCACGATTTTGCAAGCACAAGTGGGCCCTGGGATGGGCTTCTTATTCTAGTGCAACCCCCCCCCCCCCCTCCTCACGGGACTTACGCCTATGGTTTTATCTAGTTAATAGCAGAAGTAGCTTGGCTTCTGGATTGTTGTCGTGACCAAGGCTAATATATCGACGTTTCGGTCGACATTGAAGTCGCAATCATCGGGGCAGTTACCTACTGAGGTTATTACAAGTTCTTCTGCCTTTCATACTCTCGCCTGAGAGGAGTGTTTCCCGATTGGCTGCAGCTATGGGCCAATCACAACCTTCCTTTCGTCTGGTAAGCCTGTTGGTTTGGCTAATCGGAGCTGGGCTTCTGTGATTGGCTGGGGGTGCTGGCAAATTAGTGGCCTCTTCTCTTCTGTTTAGCTGGGCTGTTTGGCCAACCAGAGGTAACCTGTCATTTGTTAGATACAGAGCTAGGTTTTGAGGTTTTCTGAAGAGTGGGTCTCATATTCTGCTTAATTTGTAGCCATCTTCTCTATTTATGTTTGCTGGTTTTTTTTTTTTAAATATTTCTACTGATTTTTGAATATATCTTTTCTTGTATTGTCGGATGTTGGTTATGGTGTCTGTCAACATGTGTCTGGTTTTCAAGGAGTGTTCGGCTATAATTGATCGTGGGTTTTCATGTTTATAGTCCGATATGTTATTTAACTCTTGTGATTATTCGTCTGCCAGTTTGTCCTATATATACCTTCCACAAGAACATGGAATCTTGTACACACCTGCTAGGTTTTCGGATGGAGTTTTGTCTTTCACAGATGTCAATGCCCCATCAATCTTGTTTATAGGTTTGAGAATTATATGGATTTCATGCTTCCTAAGAAATCTTACAACTGAAATTCCTTTGACGTAAAGAATGAAAGATTTATTAGGAAGATGCTCTTTATTTTGCAGTTGAGGTAGCTTTATGGCTTTCCTAAGTTCTGTTTATTAATAACCATTTGCTTGAAGAGCACTTGTTCCATGTTTAATTTCTTCCCTAATATTGTCTTATTCGCAAATGACTATAGCTCTGTTGACCAAAGTTGAGGTTACTGTTCTCTTCTGAGATGGAGGGTGGTGTGAACTCGCCTGTAGATCCCGTCTGTGTGTGTTGGCTTTCTGTAAAAACTATGGCCGGTGTGGTTATCCTCTCCTCTTGTGACCAAGGCATCCAGAAAGGACCATTTTCCTTCTACTTACACCTCCATGCTGAAATATATGTTCGCGTGGATCAGGAGAGAGATAGATGAACGAAAGAATAAGACAGAGAGTAAGTGCATGTGCTTGTTACTATATATATATATATATATATCGAGAGAGAGAGGTATGTGTGTATGTATGTGTATATATTGTGTCTGTGTGTCTGTGTGTCTGTGTGTGTCAGTATGTGTATCTTATACAGTCAGCTGTGAATGCCTTGAATTTTATTTTTGGTACCAGCTTGCTCGCGTTCCTCATTGTTCAACCAGCAGCATAGCGAGCGCTGTTGAGACAGTCCCTGCATATCCCGCATAGATAGCGCTAACTGTTATGAATTTCAAATTTCGTTTAGAGATTTGGCGTGTGCCAAACGGCAGAATTGTTTGAAGAAACAGTAACACGCGCCGTTTTTCTTTATGGTATATTTGAACAGTGAGTAATATTTATTAATTAATCATTATTCATATCCTAAACAGTTATTTTTAAGTGAGTAATACATTTGATAATCCGTGTTTGTTAACTTATTTTAATCAAATTTCTAATAAATACGAAAAAGGCTAGCATTCTTAAATAATTGAAGAATAAATGAAATCCAAACATCACCCCCCTCTCCGGGCGCTCTGTTATTTTTAAGGATTTCGGGGGGAGGGGATATTCCCTCTCCCCCCTCCTCGGCATACGCCCCTGCTTTATGTCTAGCAATAAGCACTCTAAAAACGCTTGATGGTGTAGAGGCATGTTGAGTCCAGCCCGAGCGCTCCAGTACCTCCGACCTCGCTGCTACGCTCCTGCGATGTTGCCTGCTCTGTGGCTCACTCGTGGGGATGCGTGGGGTCACGTGACGCAGGGTCACGCCCTTCGAAGGCGCGCGCGGGTCGTGACCGGACCTCGGGAACAGAGCCAGCAGTGGAACGGCGAGCAGCAATGACCTCACAGGCGCGGTGTACTGGCAGGGCTTGTTTCTTCTAGCGCGGAGAGATGGCGCTGTCACGTCAGCTACGAAGCAGCTAAGAAATATACTATATTTTGGGACCGGAAAAATTCGCGGGTTCAATTACCTCTAGGATAGACACTACAATTCTACGTATACTCGGGCAAATGTCACCCGCTCATTGGTTGCTGTCTTGTGAGACGTCCCAACGTAGTGGCACTGCTTTGGATGAGTGTTTCTCATAAGACCAGAGTCTTCCAGATGAGCTGTGATATGTCAGTAAAAACAGAACAGAGATATAACTATTTGAACATTAGCCTATCGTGAAATTAATCCTCGAAATGGGCTTTTATCTAACTGTATTATACCTCGCCATGCAAATAAATGCGATGGATATTTAAAAATATGAATTATAGCGAAAAACTGCCAATTCCATGATGACGGGGTGTGAGCCATGCGAATGCTTAGCAGGACATTTTTACCGACTGCTTGACTATGGCAATGCTATTGAAAATATATTTGTCACTGTAGATTATTTTTGTTGCTTTCATCTAAGTGAAACACTGTTTCCACTTTGTCCTGTTTCTGTGTTCGTCCATAGAGAGATGATGAAGGTTTTAAGATGAGGGGTGGGGGAGGGTTTATATGCCTGTTATTCGAAGTATACCGCGGCTGTTTCCCAACAGTGAGGACACAGCCTGAACCACAGGATTCTCCAGTACAAAGGCTGCAGTTAGCGAGAAACAGTCCGTAAAGGATGTCCGAATTCTTTCAATACTGTGTGTATAAAAAAAAAAAAAGGCATAAATATTCGGCAGTGCTTTGTTTACGGTAAAAAATTCTTCTCGATCTATTTTCAAGCAATATCTACCTATATCTAATGTGTACACTTTAAAGTTGATCAATTAATAATAACAAACTCACACACACAAAATGGACAACAGTTGGCTGGTTCCCGAGGGGGGCAGCCTTCCCCCCCCCCTTGTTATTAAGAATCCCTTCGCTGACTGAGAGGGCCCGCTTACGCTTGCAAAAGCGTGATTGTGAAACGGATATGGTGTCAAAATTACACGTTTTATTACACAACGCACAACCAGAAATGACCGGTCTGTCAAGCCCACGCACAAAACTTTCGGGCAAGGCGGCCCTCCCCACCCCTTTTCCAGCTGATTGCTGCGTGGTCCCGTGCGAATCCTGCAGATCTGCGCCCCTGGGAAGCACCACAGGCCCTCCAGGCCTCGAGGCTGCATGTGAGGACACGAGGCCGCAGAACTGGCCGACATGCTCCTGTCAGGCGGGGTTATCGCCGGCCATCTTGTCGCTGTTCCCGGGCCGTGCTCTCGAGAGCTCGAGCCGGCGCGTGAAGCACGACCACCGCGGACTGTGTTTGCGTCACCGGCAGATGCGGGCCGTCCGTCTCCGGTGGGCCGTGCCACGTGGCTGGGAACTACAGTTCCCACCAGGCTGTGCGCTGTGGTTCCTGGCGCGCTTTCCTCGGCCACTTCAGGCCACACTCTGAGACAAGTTTGTTCTTTATGGCAGTACAGTCTCCACTGATGTGACTACAGTTTCACGCCTAAGATGTTAGCATTCAACAGTTTCAACAAAACATGATCAACAGTGTAAAAATACATTAATTATCATGGTTTGGTAAATTTGGTATAGCTGTTGATATATTTTAACTCCATGGTATGTATATTTACATCGCTATAAATATATATTGCTTATACCAGTTAACTATGCACGATATTGATTAAATTTACAAAAAGCCATGAATGTGTGAAATCGTACTTCTGAAATAATTTTTTTAGCTTTAGCCTTGGGATCCATGTTACTTATAACAAGACCTTACATAACAAGCACTTGAACGAGTGCACTGGTGCAGTATCGAACCCCCGACGACTTATGTACGTCCATGGGTTTGACCTCTCCATCACTATTAGGTGTTAATGAAACAGCATTAGCATTAACCATTTGTTCAACAAGGGCTACGTAAAGAGTAAACGTATCTACATTTAATGAGATTTCTTGAATATGAATACGTATTTATGCCGATACTCGGTCTTTGTTAAGTATACTCTAACAAAATTATGCACTTTTGCAATGACGTGTGTAAAAAAAAAGAGTGTAGGGTTTAAAAATTATTACATTAATTAATTGAACACTTATCGTGTGTGTATTTTCTCATAGGCCTGTAAGTTCCAATATGTAATTTAGTACCATAATAGATTATTGTAATTTAATATTACATTCACGTATTTTTACCGTAGCCTGAATTTAAAAAAAAATGTTTTATAGAAACATTTGGGCAATATTCCACAATTTTTTCTTTTTCCCCCCAAAGTAACGCAACAATAATGTAAAATTAATTATCATTTGTTAACGTAAATTGACGAACTATCTTTACAGTGTATTGAAATGTCAATAAGTTTTTCTTAGTTTCTATCTCATTCTGATACTTGGAAAGCTGTAGTAAATAATAGCAGCATAACTCATTACACTAATGGTTGGAAATCATCACCTTCCATCAAAAGTTTTTTTGTACTTCTCTTAAGAGAGATAATAATCTTATTGGATGCAATATTTTTTTATATTAAGATAATTAAAGTGGTTTTTAATTTTTCCAAAAAATCTTCATCCATTCCTAACCCAATGGTCCAACTTTTCCATTAACAAACAAGACCGAGAATTTCCAGTTTTTTTATTTTATGTAGCTATCAGTGTTGAAGTAATTTTACAGAAATTATGGTAATTATCGTGACCATAACAAGTTATGTAAATAAACTTTTGAAGTGACGATGGTTTTGGGGTCTATAAACCATTAAAAGTAAAAATTGGTAGACAATCTCCGAGAGTCGCACTATGGTAACGATTGAAATACGTAATATTTCTTTAAAAACCTACCTAAAAAGAAAAATGACATTAAAACCTCCATAGGATTCAAACATGTTATTAATTGCATGACGATATTTCATAAATATCTGCATTGAGATTGCAAAATGTTTTGTGAAAAATAAAAATATTATAATTAAAAATTTTATATCACCCAAACAACTTAAGACATTAAAAATATACATATATATTATGAATTTTATGGATTATTTCAAGTTATTTATTTAAGTCGTAGTTAAAATGAACTAAACTTCAGAGAGTGTTCATTGCAACGCGAGAATAGTTCGTACTTAGTTGAAACATATTTATGTTACATCTATGATTACAAGAAACTATCGAACAAGAAGTATATTGGAAATACTGAATTAAGCTTGCAAAAAAACATAGTCTATTTGAGACCTTAGACGCAATGTGACATGATATCCTATTCTCTATAACATACATGCTTCCAGCAGTTGCCGCAGGGGTGGACACTGGCGGAATTGGGGGAGCGGGTTTGATTCCCGGTGGCCATCCACACTTCTTCCAGTTCCCTGGAACTCTCCAGGCACATTTATCCCTCAGATAGCTTCAACTAGGGCTGCTGAAACGTCTAACGTGGCTCGCGTGTATGTGTGTGTATTTGTTATTGTAAATTGATCAACTTAAACGTGTACACAATATATATACCTAATGCTTGGAAATAGATCGCGAAGAATTTGTTACCGCAAATAAAGGACTGACGAATATTTATTTATTTGTTGATACACACGGTTGTGTAAGCATTGAAAGAATTCGGACATCCTTACGGATTGTTTCTCGCTAACTGCAGCCATTGTACTGGTGGAGCCTGTGGTTCAGGCTGCGTCCTCACTTTTCAAAATTTTCACATTCAAATTACGAAGAACGCTGATTACAAATTACTCAGGGATATTCGAAAATTTACAGCCAACTTCGTAAATTAAAGGACACTGAGTTCACTTAACCTGAACATGAATTTAAAAAAAATATATTCGTGTGTATATTAACATAAAATTCCAAAACTGGTTAAGTCTAGAGTAAGAAAGCGTTTTGTCCACCTTTGTTTAGAACGTTAACATACAACCCGGAATTCGCAGTACGCCGTATTTTCAAAGAGATTATATTATTTGACATTACGAAGAGCTCTTGATTATTTAAGTTAAATTCTTCGTTAAACAGTCCTTAAAGTTACTGTAATTTCTAACAGTGTAGCTTCTCAACCTACAAACATATCAACGCACATGCTACCACATGCCCTGTTTGACGATCAAAACCCACAACAAAAGTTCAAATAAACTTAGATGCTTACTGTTATACACTCGCAATGTTCATAATTGTTAATGCATAATCTGTAGATAAGGCAAGTTGCATTCCAAACACATAGGTAGGCCTCTATTCATATTATTATTAATTTTTGGTTGTAAACGATAACAATACGTGCGTGCCCACGCTAAAAGCTAAGCTGCACTCCAAATTAGAATCATTGATCATTTGTTGATTGGCTGCGAATTTTAACTGATTTATTTTGTAGAGGGGAAGAGACTGGAACATAAAGATGACATCATTTTTCAACAATTTTTTTTTAGGTCGTAACAAAGTTCTATCATTTGATTGTCAAAATATTGCTTCGTTAAAGCATATCATGTAGCTACTTTAATGAAATGCTTGATGCTTATAATGACTGATGAATACAAATAGTTTCTTCTGTGAAGTAATTAGCGTTTAGTATTGAATTCTTTATTGATAAAGATTACAACTACTTATAGAACTATTTTGTGGCTTTAGAAAATTTCTTAGTGTGTTATATTTGCCTTAATGATGGCAAATTTCCAATAGCATGAAAACTGTTGAAATTAATGTGGCGCGTTTCAGTTCCAATCTACATGCGGAATACTTACGTGGAAAACAAAACAACAAATACGAATAGTCAGTTTAAAACTCTCGCTCTTTCGTAAGAACGCTCTCTCTGGCAATTAGACGGCCAGGGCGTGTTCTCTGGGGCATAGTTTCGACGTGACTCTCTCGGCTACCTTCACGTAATTACTAGTCTACATAACCTCGCTTAACCGCTACTGTAATAGCATTATCCTGGGCTCCAATCTCAGTGATTCATCCAAGCGTTTAGGCATCCGTAACTGAGAAGCCTAGGTCATATTCACGACAGCACGCAAACAGCATAGTCAGAAGCACATAAGTCGAAGCTACATTCGCACACAACACAGCGGAGTTAAATATCTCTATGGTTTTTCTCCCTCTTCTAATTCTGTCAAAATTTTCACTTTCAATAGTTTGAATTTTGTCAGCTATTACCATACGAACATATTGTATACCCTAAAACAAATAAGGCCTATTTCATTTCGTCGTTTTATTTTTTACTACTGGACATCATTTACAATAAAGAATTACCTCACATATAAATAACTTATTCAAATTAGTTTAACTTATTATCTTTGAAATGCATTAATCCAAACAATCTTCAGCTACCGCATGCCGCTGACGTAGTATACACAGATATCGGCGCTTAGCAGAGAGAGAAGTATGAATGGACAACTTCCGCACTCTGTGCCCAATGCAGCAGCTGCCATCTGTTAGTGTACTGTGAGAGTGTGTTGGGTGAGTGCTGTAGCGAATGCAGTCCAGCCTTAAGATTGTGTTTAGTTTTTCCGTAATCCCCCATTTTTATCCGTAATAAATCTTGCCAGCTTAAAAGTATAGGCGTGAACAAGCACAACGGAAATGTATAGGCAATATGCCTCTCTCCTGTCCTTGTTACAATCCAGTTCAAGTATGTTCAGAGGGAAGCCTGGTCCCTGATGTCGACTTGTTTTAATCATTTAATATTGAAAACTTTCCTTATTTAAGGCATATATCACATATAAACAGATTTCTAATGACTAAAACATAGTGTCTATTGACAGTAAGTACTATTACAGTTGTCGCCGTTCCCAAAAATGAAATAAATACCAAACCCCAATGACTTCACAGGGGAAACTACATATCAACGGAAACTTTTAGTAGCTGACAGTCACTCTTAACTTCAATCATTCCATAGGCCTACAATTAAAAAAAAATACTATGTTTTAACGAACGTAAATTTTAAATTTAATATACAGAAAATACTTATTACATAAAAAACAGTTTAAATCAATATAGAGTTCTTCGGTTCCCAGCCTTCGTCCTTACGAATATAAGGCTTTTACTTGAACATTGTTAGGAACGTACTGGGAGCACGGCTGTGCGAGGGGCCAATGGCCTTCCAGCGGTCCTCCGGCGTGGCCCGTGCCTCGCCGGGTTACAAGGGTCCTCGCTACCCTTCCCTCCGGCACCCCACGTCCTTCCACACGGGCGACGGCCGTGCGCGTCTGTGGCGGGCGGACGCGGGTTCGCGCCACAGAGCGGCGTGAAGCCGTTCACACGGGCCGCTTCCTGTCGCGCGTCAGGCGACTGCTGCTAGGACGCTCTCCGGTACCTGACACGTGCGGACTGTTTTCCGACTGCTTCTTTAGATTGCGACCGTTTTATCACTGAGAAGATAGAATCACGACCAGCAATTTGGGATACAAGATCTGATGCCTACAGCAATAAAATGTTACGAGGGAAGGCTTGGGAAGAAATGTGTAGGATTTTTGTATCAGATTTTGATGACATGGATGCTGCTAAAAAGAACCAAGCAGGTACGTTCCAATTTCTGTATGTGTATTTGAAAGAAAAACAAGTAATTGTTTCTTTTTGTGATTGCAGTTTTATTTCAACATAAAATGTTAAAATAATGAAAGGAATTCAATGTGGCTAAGATGCAAAGCTGCCCAATTATTAAAAACAAATATTTGATTTTGAAAATATTTATAAAAGTAGAAATCATGCATACTCTAAAAAGGTACAGACAGGCTGCAGCTTCACATCCCCATTATCCAGTTTCTCATTTACACCCAGGTCACCCTTCATCGAGCATGGTATCTCCACATGCTTTTCCTCTCCAGCATACAGTCATTCATGCACCTACCAATGGACAGACGACCTCAAGCAGTCATTTCAATCAGTCAAAATTCTTTCAGCACACCAATGTATCCAACAGCAAGTTCTTCAGGCACGAATCCGCTTAGCAATTTCGACCACCATCGACAGCAGCATCCCAAGTTAGTCTGATGATTCTAATATACGTGAAGACTTTTTTAATATTAATTTTTACAATATTTCTATAACTACTGAAATTTTGTAAAAAATAATTTCTTTCTAGTGTAAAGTGTTCGCTACATTTATTGTAATTGTGTTTCATGTATGCATTTCTGACTGAAGTTTTATGTTTATTTATTCAATAACTAGAATAATTATTATTTAACTGTTTTGTTTGTGTATTTTAGTGTACATTTGTTTAGTCACAAAAACCAGAAAGGGGTTTTTCCATTTTGTAAAATGTAGTTTAATTGAAAAAGCAATTATAGTTTTAAAAAATTATCCTAGTCTCTCAAAAAAAAATAATACAAAAATTGATACCCATCTTAGTGTTATTGCAAGTCTCTCTTCAGCAGGAATACTTCTTCTTGAGTTGGTGTCAGCCTTCTCGATGAGAACTTTAAGCAAGGCAAGAAGCTTTGCAAAAGAATCTTGTCTAATTTGAAAATATAAAAAAAAAAAACTTTGAAGTGTCTTCTTTAAGCGTACTCGTTATAGTGTAGAACTGTCCACTAGCCAGCTGGTCGGATGTTATAGGGTGCATCCACAGTGATCGCTGTTGCCTGCGACGACGTTGACGACGTAGGAGGGGGGGGGGGGGACCAGGAGAAGAGCTTCCTCGACGGAGTCCATGACCTCTGTGGCGCTCCTCTGCAGCTTGTTCATCCACACGGGCCACCGAAAGTAGCCACTCAGTAGCGCTACTCGGTGGCTTGTTCAGGACACCGAGTGGCCCGTGTGGAAGAGGCCATTGGGGAAGAGTTCTGGGGTCGTCGCCTCGGGGGATGGGCGAGGCCTGAGCCATCGGGGCCAGGGACACTCGTGGCGTCAACCAGGCGCCTGGCCTCCGCGGGCATAAAAGGGCCAGTAGGAGAGTAGTAGGGCCCCATCTGGGAGGAAGGCTGGCGATACCCTCGTGATCAGCGAGTGTGTGAGGGTTAGCACCGCCTACCGGGGAGTGGCACCAGCGACAGCGGAGCGACTCGGGCTGGCCGTCGGGGAAGAGTGTCTGGTGGCGACCCGCGGGAGACAGATTGAGAGCCTCTGCGGCAGCGAGTCGGGGCGGTGTTGCGACGCGGCGGGCGCGGGTGAGGGGCGAGGCAGTGATCGAGCACTGCGGTGAGTGGTCAGACTGGCAGGCGAGCGAGCCACTGGCGAGCCAGGCTCCAGTGGTCAGTCTTAATGTTTGAATGGTCAGTGTAAGACTAACTGTTGTGGACATTAATTGTGAACATAGATCTTGAGTGAAGCCATTTGATTGATAATGTAGACATTGGTAGTAAATAAAACTGAATTAAATTAACTGGGAAATCCTTTACCGAGCCCGTTTTCTCCCCACACAATTTCCCTAACAATATTATTCCAAGTTTAACTAAAATACTTGACATTTT